>NC_091702.1:308655-617310 GCF_041296265.1 Equus caballus
ATTTTTGTTTTAGGTTATCAAGTTACTTCCATATGGGTTGCCTCTTTTGAATCTTATAATACAAGTGAGTACTTTTAAGTTTGAAGTTAAAAAGAAGAGGGATGTTTCCAATGTCACACAGCTATCAGATCTTTTGTGTCCAAATCCAAAATTCCTTCTGCAGCTCAACTACAGCTTTTCCATCTCCACTCCTTTCGGAAGACCACACAGTTTGACTGCAATGGTAGGGACCAGGTACATCTAGATCAGCAAGAATCTCTGTGAAAGAGTATGATATTCTCAACTTTTCGAACTTTGCTGGTGGACTTGGGCTTCAGGTGAAAGTAGGACAATTTGTCCCACAGGCACCACCTTGTCAAGACTTTTCCATCTACGAAGAGTTCATTGATTGGGTCACTGGGTTTAAAGAGGTTGGTTGGAGAGTTTCATTGCTGGATATTTATGACCCATATGTATTTAGAACAGAGCCCAGCGTGGGGATTTTGATGTCCTCCTTCAGCTCAATAGGACAAGCACAGTCACCTCTTCCAACTCAAGTTATTGTCTAACATTCCTTTCAACTTGAGTAATCTTTCTTTCTTAATGCCTATTAGATAATAAAAATACATGTAATAAAGTGTATGGTTCTATAATTTGTTATGGCTAACATCATACAGTAGTTAAGAGCATCCAGCCCTGTGATCAAAGGGGCTGCTTCTTTTAAATGGAATTTGTTGATTGTCCCTGAAACATTTTGGTTACACAGAACTAGATCATATTTTCAGATTTTAACAAGACTTCCCTCTGATTTCTTCAGAGTCCCTGTTCTGTGTAGCAAGAGCTGTGGCCCTGCATCCAGGCAAGCTCCCCAGTGGAGAAAGGCTGCCTGCTGCTTTGACTGTGCCCTCTGCCCAGAGAAGGAGGTTTCCACTGACACAGGTGCAGATCTGGAGGAAGTTTCCTACTCATCCTTTCGTTTACGTCCTTATTTGTTCCCAAAATGGGGAGGATCGAGAATAGGACTGACATCTCAAAGTTGTTCTCTCATTTACTCACTGATTTCTCCAGTAAAGTTAATAATCTTCCCTATGTAAGGATACTCTTCTCTTTGACCTGGTTCACTTCTACTTATCTTTTGACTCTTTGCATTACCTTCTCAAGAAAATATTTTGAAGGGCTATCCCAGAGTGACCTGTGTTTGTGTCTACCATGGAACCTAACACACGTCATTATGAGTATCTTGGTTTTATTGTATATAAGTCTTTCAACCAAATATGAACACGTTGAAGGGTGCATGTTATTTAGCTTAATTTCTCAAGTTACTAGCACCGATGATGACACACGTAAGTGTTCAGAAACAATGTGCATGACTTAACAAACGATAAACATATCCTATATTTCTGCTATGAACCAGCCACTGTGAAATATGCTGAGGATGCGTTTTAGTACCCCTGGTTGCCCTATCACACTTGTTCTCTGCCAGTTCAGAGTCAGGGAGCAAGGAGATGAACATGATGAGTGATCACAAGGAACATTATAAGGGTCACGATACAAGTGCAGTAAATACAAATATTGGGGTAGTATCTAACCTTACTTTGAGATGTCAGAATATTCCCCACAAAAGAAACAAAAAAGTACAAAAGTGTTTTATTTTAAGTACTGAAAGATAAGTAGAATTATAACAGCTGAATAAAGGAAGACTTCCTTGTCAGAGATAATTAGAATAGCACATTTCTTCCACTATTCGGGGACCTGACAAAAAGGTCTACTGTGGCTGAAAAACAGCAAGTCTAGGGTTGCATGGGACCCCAAGATGAAAGACTGGTCCTGAAGACTTTTCACACAATAACTAACATTTTGGAATTGCCAACAGACATTGCAGTTAAATAATGAAAAACTGAAAATACCATCTACACTTAAATTTGTGGACAACATAAAATGTTCACTTTCATTCCTGTCTTTTAACATTGCTCCAGAGTTCTGGGTGGTGCAACAATTCATGAAACAAAAAGGGTGATATTTATTAAAAAGGAAAACATAAGAAATTAAAATACATCATTTTATACAAAAAATACTTCAAAGAATCAACTGAAACAGTATAATTCCTAAAACTTGAAAGTAAAACCTCCTGGATATGAGATACAAATACAAAAATATATGATTTTTCTTTTTATAACAATAATCATGTAGATAGAATGATAAAATATTCCATTCACATAATACCAGTGTGTAATATAACTCTGGGTAACTTGAAGGAGAGATGCACGGTGATTACCTAGTCAGAGGGGCTGGCCCGGTGTCATAGTGGTTAAGGTCATGTGCTCTGCTTCTGCCGCCTGGGGTTCTCCAGTTTGATCCTGAGTGCAGACCTGCACATCGCTTATCAAGCCATGCTTTGCTGGTGTCCCACATACAAAACAGAGGAAGACAGGCACAGCTCTTAGCTCAGGGAAAACTTTCCTCAAGGAAATAGAGGAATTTTGGCAACAGTTGTTAGCTCAGGGCCCATATTCTCCACCAAAAACAATAAAAATAAGAACAGGCAAAAATGAGCATTTTTGCCACAATTTGGGAAGAAGTTCCGTCTCCAAATAAGCACACAAAAAGCAGTGGCTTTCCGTGTACAAGTAACAACCCTATTAAAGATATAGCAGAAAAATATCCCAATAACATAGGAATAAATTTAAAATACTTAGTAATAAACTGCAAGTGTGCAAATCTGATTTAAAAACTTCTAAAATTTAATTGTTAATATAATACAATTTTTGAATAAGCAAAAGGCTGACATTATTTATTGATAGGACACCTTTATTTATTGATGGAATTGGAATGATAGCAAGCCTTACTAAATTTATTTGTAAATCGAAGGCATTTCATACTGAAATTTGCTTGAAAATGTGGACCTTTATGGAATGTATTTTAAAGTTGATACAGAGAATAATTTGGAGAAAATATTGGAAGAGAATTTTGATAGATAGGAGACTTCTGTTTCCAGACACTAAAATGTGTTCTTAAACTCTAACAATAAAGAAATGAGATACTATCCAAAAATACACACTTAAATATAGAACAGAACATGCAGCTGGGAATTATGTCTAATAAAAATAAATAGGCAAATGGTTAGGAATAGCAAACCTTTGGATAGTATTTATTAGATGCTAGGCACAGTTCTAAGAAGTGCTTTCCACACATCAAATCATTTAACAACAAGTATCTGCATATAAAAACAGATAGTGATATCAACTCCATTTAAAGATGAGGAAATGGTGGCACAGGAGCTTACCCAAAGTCACCCTGCTGGCCACTGTGGAACCAAATTTCAACCTGATAATCTGGCTGAACTGTCCATGCATTTAACCAACACAGTATGCTGCCTCCTTGACGAATTAATTAAATTTTTTACTTCACAGACCAAATTTCAATAACAGTATCAACCAATATTTCTATTTTCTCTTCCATAGGTCAATTGTAATTTTTTCTAGATATTAACAATACACAGAAAAATATAAAAGAAAATCAAGATCAATATTGACAAAATATCCAAATATGTCAAGGATCAGGAGTAGTGAGCAGTTAGTAGAAACAAAACAATAAAAGGCAATTGATTTTCCTGAAGTTTCTCTTCCTCAGAATGAACATAAACCTTAGTGCTCAGAGGACTTCCACATCTGGAAGGATGGAGCAGACACACTTTTCTCTATTCCGCCCTCTAAGTACAACTAAAACGCTGGGCATATATATAAAACAAACCTACGATGATTCTGAAATGTGAGAGAAGAGACACACTTGTAGGGACCGTGGCACCCAAGGAAGGCCATGGTGGTGAGTTTCCTGGGATTTCTTTTTGCTTCATATGTCCTAGACTTGGGTCTGAAGAAGCCAACAACCTGGAAAGGCCGGAGCACTTACAACATTAAAAAGCCCTAACAAAAGTCTGCTCTCTCTATCAAAAAGATCAGGAAACGGACAGGCTAGCAAGACAGAAAACTTTTAGACAAGAACTGCTCTAATCCACTCAAACATCATGGCAAAATCTGTGGCCCACTCTCACCAGGAAAGGCCAAGTGGGGAGTGTGGACAGCCACCCTTTCCACCTGCAACAAGGCAAGCTGCCAGGGTGGTATCAGAGATGGCCAAGTGGACAGACAGGACATTTCTCACTTCTGGGCAGTGCCCAGGCCCTCTCCTGCCAGGTGGGGTGCATAGACTTCCCCCTACATGCCAACAATGAAGCACCCCTCCCCCCCAACAGGTGTTGTCTTAGAGGAGGCCAAGTGGAGAGTGAGGGCTTCCATCATGGTCCAGTAGTTACAAGGCTCCCTTTCTGTCTCAGGGTAGTGAAGCCACATGGGCAGCAGTAAGGGGGCACTCCCACTCCTCCCAACCAGGGAGCTGCCATGGAGGCCTAGTGGGGAATCAGAACTCCTACCCCACCCAGAAGAAATGGGGACATCTTCCCTCATCATGTGTCAACAGAGGCTGAGTGGAAATCTTGGACTTCTCCCTCCCCTGCAGTAACAAGGAACCACTTTTTCCTTTTCCTAGCCAGAACCTTGGCAGAAGCAGCCAGATAAAATAGAAGGTTTAAATAAAATCCAGAGCTGCATATCACAATACCCAACATGTTCTGGTTTCCATCAAAAATCACTCATCATAACAAGAACCAGGAAGATCTGAACTGAGTGCAGAAAGAAAACCGATAGATGGTAACGCCAAGATCACAGAGATGTCAGAATTATTTAATAAATATTCTAAAGGAACTATCATAAAAATGTTCCAGTGAGCAATTATGAACATGCTTGAGAGAAATGAAAAAGTGGAAAGCCTCAGCAAAGAAATAGAAAGTTTCACCAATGAATGAATATTAGGGTCAATATCCTGGTGGTGACATTGTACTAGAGTTTTGCAAGGTGTTACCATTGGAGGAAACTGGGTAACGGGTACACGGGATCACCCTGTGTTATTTCTAACTGCATGCGAATCGACAATTACCTTAAAATAAAAAGTCTAGATAAAAAGTTAGACAGCTCAGACTTAGGAAAACAGACCAAAACTTAGCATTTCAGTGTCAATTAACACCTAGAAATTTAGGCTCATTGAAGATGTAAGTGTGGCTATTTTTGCCAATTCGTTGTTGATAATTCAGTCAGTTACTCAACAAGTAACTGTATTTGTATTCAACGATACATATGTTCAAGAAATCAATATTGAGTTCCTATTAGGTGCAACATACCAGATAAAGAGAAAGTAATGCTAAATACAAATACTAGTTATTGAGAGACTATGGTGCAGGTACATACACATATACTCATTTTTTCCCATAAAAATAGCTATGGGGGTAAGTGTATCATCATTACTATTTTTCTGTGAGTTTAGTGCACTTTGAGCATAAATTTTTAAAAATTAAGTCCATGACTTTCAACATTATGGAATAAACACGTATCAATGATTTTATTTAACTAATTAATTAATGTGGAAATCAATGAGATGATAAAAGTGGTTCTAAGAACCACAAACCTTTTTTGTGAAACAGCGGTTTCTATAGTTCATCACTAGAAGCATTTTTTTGGTGTGGAAGATTAGTCCTGAGCTAACATCTGCTGCCAATCCTCCTCTTTTTGCTGAGGAAGATTGGCCCTGAGATAATATCTGTGCCCATCTTCCTCTATATGTGGGACGCCTGCAACAGCATGACTTGATAAACAGTGTGGAGGTCTGTGACTGGGATCCCAATCAGTGAACCCAGGGCCACCAAAGCAGAGTACATGAAATTAACTGCTAAGCCATCAGGCCAGCCCCACTAAAAGCATTTTTGACAATACAACATCAACAAAAGAATGTTAGAATACAATTGCTAGGTTACATAGAAAAATGGTTAATGTCCTACAGGGCAATAAAACCATAATCTTTGGGTTTATCTTTCTCCTGGCTGCCACTCCCCAACAATGTACAGATTAACATGTAACTACACAGTGTTTGGGTTCTAATGAAACAATAAATCATTAAGTCAAACAGATATATAGTCCTAGATAAATAAATAACGCTTGTGTTGGCTGGTTAGACGATGCTAGAGTATGCCACTGAAAATGCATTCAGTCACCCTCTTACATTATTTCAAACTTTTTAATAATTTTTAACAAAATTGGTTAATAAGATTAGACCCCTAGTAAGTGGAAGAGCCCAAATTTTAATACTATTATAAGTCCAAATCTCATTTTCTTTCAAATAAACCACGTTTCCATTGAACATCCCCAGCTTAATAAAATAAGCAGGCAAGTAAATAAAAATTGCAATAAAGTGTAAAACTTGATTGTAGAAATAGAAATAAGATGTGTTGGGAAATATAGAATCAATAAGCCTTACACGAGCAAGGAATGCTACTCAGGTGAGATGATTCCAGCTCAGTCTAGAGACATGGTTGATAGTTAGGTGTAGAAGGGAAGAAAAGAGGTTCCAGGAAGAGAGAAAGAGAAGTTATACACACAGATATGAGGTTAATGGAGCATTTTAAGATTTAAAGACGGATTTCTTTTAAGATTTTAAGTGTTAAAAGCTGTAAAAAGGCTATTAACCAAAAAAGGCACTAGGTCCAGATAGGTTTCACATGGGAATCTCATCAAACATTCAGAGACAAATTTCAGCCAATTTGAACTACACCATAAAATTTTTTAAAAAGAAATCTTCAGAGTTTTTGTTATTTCTTTTTGTTTATTATAATTCAGTGTAAAATCAATGCGAACTTTTGGACAATTTTGAACTCAGTTCTACCTCATTGTAAGTTGAATGTTCTTTCAAGTTCTTCCATTAAAGCATTTAAAAAGCCCTAATTGTGATGTGTTACTTTTTAATGGACCTGAATACATTATCTAATATTTTATTTAAGGATTTAGCGTTTTCATAAATGAGGTTGGCCTACAGTTTTCTTTTTAGTGATGAATTAAATTTATGAACTTAAACCTATAGGAACTCCTCTTGAGAAAAAGTATCAAAATACAGAAATTTATCTAAACCCTATAATTTTATGAGAATTACAACTTTTTAAGAGAAAAGGTGGTGATGAACATTAAATTTAGCAAAAGGCATGTAATGGGAAGATCATCTGCTTTGAAGTCAGACAGTCTTGAGTAGAGCCAGGACTAGGGAAAGGTAGGTGAGGTGCCTGGGTGACAAAATTTAAGGAGGCACTCACTCTCAGGGTCAGGCAAGGGCGGGGTTGGCACCTGAAAGTGAGTGCTTCCTTAAATTTTGCACCTCTGGGATCTCACTTCCCTCACCCTAGTCTGACCTCCTGCTCTGAAGTCTGGATCCCAGCCCAGCCTTCACTATCTCCAAGATCTCAGGTGCGTTACTGAAGCTCTTTAAGCCTCAATTATTTTCTCTGAAAAATGAGTCGATACCGTCTAGCTACCTCACAGACTGTGGGAGAATTGAGATATATTTTTTCATCTGTCAAGTAAATTGCTTGGAATAGCACCCGCGCACATTAAAATTTGTTCCTTTATCCTTGCTATCCAATCCCTCACAAAAAAGTTGCTACAGGAGAGGTAGGTAGAACCTAGATAATAATGGACCTTTTGTGCATTGCTAGGAGTTTGGATTCCACCTAGAATGGTGGGTCTCAAAGTGTAGTATCTATACCAACAGCATCAGCATCACTTGGGAGCTTATTAGAGATGTAAATTCTGAGTTTCCAAATCAGGAACTCTGATAGTGTGGGCCAGCACTCTGCTTTAACAAGCCCTCCAGGTGATTCTAATATGCACTAATGTTTGAGACTTGTTTCTTTACAAATGTGAGAATAATTGTGGCATTTTAAGCGAGAAAGGTACGTGAATGGGTTTAAATAATAGAAACCTTAATTAGTACAATTGAGTTGATGAGACGTAAGAGGGCTTCAAGACAGAAGATAGGGTGACTCGTTAGGGAGTTGTCTTGTTAAAATAGAAGGGATTCAAATCTGAACAGAAATAGTAGAAGCTATAATGAATAGGAGATGTTTTTTAATTATTTGGCTATCAGAATTAATGCAATTTTGAAGCTTAAGTGACAGTTCACGTCTTGGCCATCTCTATATCTGCAAAACTTTGGAAGCTCCATGCGTCACTAGAGGTTATCAATAAATGCTTTCCTTTGAGTGAATGAATCCAGGATATGTGCAATCCTACCTCTATTTAAGTGGTATAGATGGGTGTAATTTTTATTTGTAAGTTAAAACTTGTTCCTCTGTGTCTGGAAGATGAACAAAAGAGATGATGTTAGGGCTCCTTGGCCTTTGATATAGCAAGAAAAAAATAGACAGCATTAACTTGGAATTTTTCTTCCTATAACATTCTTTAGTTTGGTGTCTAATTATAGCAATTTGTCCAAATGTGAGTATTCTGGGGCTCATGAGAATCACTGAACCCAAGTTAACGGCACTTTGCTTTTCTTGCTAGGTATGAAGCAATGTATGACATATCCAGACAATCAATACCCAAATCGTAATCAAGGTCATTGCCTCTTAAAGACTGTGACCTTATTGGCCTACGAAGATCCTCTGGGGATGGTACTTGCCTGTGCAGCCCTTTGTCTGTCTGCCCTAAGATCTGTGGTTCTTAGGATTTTTCTGAAGTACAGGGACACCCTCACAGTCAAAGCTAATAACCAGTCTCTCAGTTACATCCTTCTCAAATGCCTCATCCTCTGCTTCCTGTGCTCCTTGCTCTTCAAGGGCCATCCCAACACTTCCACTTGCATCCTGCAACAAATGACATTGGAGTCATGTGGACTGTAGCTGTTTCCAGATTTTGGATAAAACCATCGCTGTAGTTCTGGCTTTCAAGATCACAACACCAGGGAGAAAGATAAGGCAGTGGATGCTGTCAGGGGCACATAATTCCATCATTCCCATCTGCTCATCGATTCAAGTGATTTTCTCCCTTTTGTTCACCTAGATGCACATTCTGAGCCTACGCTCCTTATCATGTGTGCAAAAAGGGCTCTGTCATCATTTCTACCTTTCCTTAGGCTACTTGGGTTCCTTGGCCCTCGTGAGCTTCACCTTGGCTTCTCTGGCCAGCAGACTCCTGACAATTTCAGTGAAGCCAAGTACCTGACATTCAGCATTTTGGTGTTCTGTGGTGTCTGGATCACCTTTCTCCCCCGTATACAAGCACCAAGGGGAAGAGCATGGTAGCTGCAGAGATCTTTTCTATCTTGGCTTCCAGTGCTGGGCTACTACGATGCATCTTTGCCCCCAAGTGCTATAATATTCTGCTGAAGCCAGATAGGAACACCCTGCCAGGATTAAGTGGTAAAACAAACTCTCACAGAAAATAAATACAAGATTTTAATTCACGGACTTCATGAAACATTTAGAAAGCTTGAAAATTATATGATACCTTAAAGAGTTCTTGCCCCACATCCTGCCATGGGTAGCTACATGTTCTAACATCTTCTCCTGGTTTGGAATGTCACGGTTATTAGTATCAGATTCCTGTATATAAATCTGTGTTCTGGACTCACTGTTCTTTCATTGATTCTTTCCCTGAATGAATACCACACTGTTTTCACTTTCTCTATTTCAGAGCATGTTCTGACAGCTGATAGCACCTGTTCTTGCTTGCTGCTCTTTTTCAGTTATCTTGCGTTCATTCTTACAAATTTTCTCCTTGATTTGACTTTTAGAATTGTTTTGGCAAAGTCCATAATACACATTAAGAGATTCAGATTCAAATTTATTGAACTTAAAGACTAATTTTATTAAGAACTGACTTCTTTGCAATAAAATGTTTCCCATTCAAGAATGTGTTTTATCCCCATTTATCTCACCATTTTCACTTTATTTATCAATGTTTTATTCTATTTCGGACTGGTCATTTGGGTTGTTACATAGTGTATTGTTTGTCGTACATTTCTGGAGGTTACTTGTTGCTTCCATTGATTTGTAAGTTGATTGTCTTGGACTTCTAAGCTGTGAAAAACAATAAAACGATTCTTTCTGCTCAAGCTTTATCCTTATTGCTTTCTTATTGCATTGGCAAGATTCTCTAGTACAATGTCCAACAGTAGTCATAATTGTGAGCTTTTATTGCTCTTGGTTTTAGTGGAAATGTTCCTAAAGATTTTATCTGTTAAAATTTAATCCCACAACTAGAAGGACATGCAACTATGATATGCAGCTGTGTACGGGGTTGGGGGGGGGTTGGGGAGATAAAGCAGAAAAAAAAATTTATGTTGGTGGTACATTTCTGATCATACTTTTTTTAATATTTCATATGAACTTTATCTTTTTATTGAGGTAAAAGTGATTTATAGCATTATATAAATTTCAATTGTATCATTATATTTTGACTTCTATATAGGCTACCTTGTGTTCACCACCAAAAGTCGAGTTGCGATCCAGACAAATATCTCATTAATTATGAGAGTGCCCTGTCTGTGCTTTGTACATAAAATTTTTAAATGTGATAAAATACGCATAACAAAATTTACCATCTTAACCATTTTAATTGTATGATTCAGTACTTTTAAGTACTTTCACATTGTGTGCAACAAATTTTAGTCTTTTCATTTTCTGAAAATGAAACTCTGTACTCATGGAACAATTCCTCAAACCCTCCTTCCCCAGCCCCTGACAACCACTATTCTACTTTCTATCTCTATGAATTTTACTACTCTGTGCATCTCCTATAATTGGAATCATATAGTATGTGTCTTTTCACGGATGGCATATTGCACTTAGCATATTTTCCTCAAGGTTCATCCATGTTGTAGCATGTGTCAGAATAAGAACTTTGATAGTCTATTCTCTTAGCAGCTTTCAAATATTCAATATGGTATTTCGTGTTGTGTGTGTGCTTTTTGGTGAGGAAGATTGGCCCTGAGCTAACATCTGTTCCCAATATTTATCTTTTTTCGTTTTTCTTCCCAAAACCCCAGTACATTGTTGTATATTATGTCCTTCTACTTCTTCTATGTTGGACGCTACCTCAGCATGGCTTGATGAGCGGTACTAGGTCCATACCCAGGATCCAAACTGGTGAACCCTGGACCACCAAAGCGGAGCATGTGAACTTAACCACTATGCCCTCAGGCCAGCCCCCCAATATGGCATTGTTAACTATAGTCACAATGCTGTATATTGCATCCCCAGAATTTATTGATCTTACAACTGAAAGTTTCTAACTTTTGACCACCTTCACCCCCAGCTCTGGCAACCATCAATCTCTTCTCTGTATCTTTGAGTTCCATTTCTTTAGATTCCTCATATAAGTGAAATTGCACAGTATTTGTCTTTCTTTGTCTGGCTTATTTCACTTAATATAACACCCTCAAGGTCCATCCCTGTTGTCACAAATGTCAGAATTTCCTTCCTTTTTATGGCTGACTAATATCCCATTGTATATATATATATTACATTTTCTGTATCCATTCATCCATAGATGGACGCTTCAGTAGTTTCCATGTCTTGTCTATTATAAATAACACTACAGTGAACATGGGGATGCAGACATCTTTTCAAGATAGTGATTTCACTTCCTTTGAATATATACCCAGGAATAGAATTGCTGGATCATATGGTGATTCTATTTGTATTTTTTGAGGAATCTCCACTCTGTTTTCGATGGTGGATGTGCCAGTCTACATTCCCACCAACAGTGCGCATTGATTCTCTTTTTCCACATCCTCTCCAACACTTGTTATTTCTTGTCTTTTTAACAAGCCATTCTTCAGGCATGAGGTGGTATCTCATTGTAGTTTTCATTTGCATTTATCTGGGGTGTATTGCTATTGAGTTGTATGAGTTCTTTGTGTGTTTTTGATAGTAACTAATTTTCAGATTTATTATTTGAAAATATTTCTCTCATTTTCTAGGTTATCTTTTCATTTTGTTGGTGGTGTCACATGCTGTGCAGAAGTCCTTTAGTTTGATGTAGTCCCAGTTGTTTAGTTTTGCTTTTCTTGTTGCTTCTGCTTTTGGTATTAAACCCAAAACATCATTATCAAGACTAATGTCCCAGAGCTTATCCCCTATGTTTTCTTCTAAAGATTTTATGGTTGCAGGTCTTACTTTTAAGTCTTTAATCCAATATGAGCTGATTTTTCCTAATCATATCCCTAAAGATTAGTGATGCTGCACATATTTTCATGTGACTGTCGGCCATTTGTACAACTTGTTTGGAGAAATGTCTAGACAATTCCTTGATCATTTTTTAATCAGGTTGTTTTATTGCTGCTTTTGAGTTGTAGTCATTTTTATATATTTGGATATATATATCAGACAGTTGGTTTACAAATATTTTATCTCATTCCATAGGTGGTCTTTTCACTCTCCTGATTGTGTCCTGTGCTTAACAGAACTGTAAATTTTGATGTTGTCCAATTTATCTCTTTTTACTTCTGTGGCCTGTGTTTTTCTATCATATCCAAGAAATCAATGGGCAAATACAATGTCATAAACATTTTCTTCTATGATTTCTTCTATCAGTTTTGTAGTTTTAGCTATTACGTTTTACTTTTTGATACATTTTCAGTTATTTTTGTATATGGTGTAAAGTAAGCGTCCAACTTCATTCTTTTGCATGTCCAGTTTTCCTAGCACCATTTAGCGAAACAAACTGTCCTTTCCCTATTGAATGACCTTGCCCCCTTGTTGAAAATCATTTGCCCATATAGGTGAAGGTTCGTATTTGAGCTCTCTGTTCAGTTCCGTTTGTTGATATGCCTGTCTTTATGCCAGGGCTGCACTGTTTTGATCACCATGCTTTTGAATTAAAGTCTCGAAATCAGGAACTGGGAGTCCCACAGCTTTATTCTCTTTCAGGACTGTTTTGGCTATTTGAGGTCCCTTGTTTCCATATGCATTTTAGGATAGGTTTTTCTTTCCTGAATAAATTCCAGTGGGATTCTGGTAAAGATTGCATTGATTCTGTAGGTCACTTTCAGTAGTATGGACATCATAATAGCAGTAAGTGTTACAAACCTGAACCCGGAATATCTTCTCAGTTATTTATGTCTCCTTAATTTCTTTAAGCAGTGTTTTCTATTTTCTCTGGACAACTCTATCAATTCATTGGTTAAGTTAATTCCTAGATATTTTATACTTTTTGATTCTTTTTGTAAATGGAATGAATTTGGACCCTTACCTGACACAATATATACAAAAGTTAACTGAAAATATATCCAAAATCTAATGTAAGAGCCAAAATTGTAAAATGCTTAAGAAAATCTGGGGGTGAAGCTTCATGGTTTGCCAATGGCCTCTTGGATATGACACAAAAAGCACAGACAACAAAAGTAAAAGTAGATAAATTGGAATACATCAACATTTAAAAGTTCTGTTCATCAGAAGACACAACCAACAGAGGGAAAAGACAAACTATGGAATGAGATAAAATATTTGTGAACCATCCATTGGCTAAGCAGTTAATATCCAGAACATATAAACAATGATTACAATAACATAGTTTTATATCTCTTTTCAAAAGGAGCCCACATAAAAACTGTATTATTTACTTTGGCACATGCCAGAAATACACAAATAACCATCCGTACTCTTCACTTAGATTGTTTCATTCTCCAATGATTTTATAGGATTCCTGACAACGTCATAGTTGCGTGTGTCGAGGGAGAGGTAGCTGAGGAACAATCCCCTGTCTCTAACTGGGATTGTGAGCCGGCTGTGTATGCAACACCCTTGTGCCTTCAGAAACCACCCAGGCCCAGTTTCTGTAAATATTAATTCCCCCTGGTTGTGGAGTGTTACAGGGTAAATTCAACCTTAGGGCTAGGTGGTTGAGATGACACCCAACTCATGATCATTGGCTCACCTGGTTACAAAATGCCAAAAGCTGTTTCTCAAAGGGAAGATACTTACTTGTCAAAGAGAGTACAGCTGTGCTGTCAAACCTTAAGGGTCATTCTTCTGAAGAAGGTCCCAGGGCTTCCTGACATTTTTATCTAGGAGAGGTAGTATGATATAGAAATTTGTCCCTCATTTTGGCATCCCTCAGACTACTACACCTCAGGAAAGTTCATGGAGATATTAGCCCTCTGAATTTGACTGGTATTAATCCCTGAATATCTGACACAAAATGAGTCTTACAAAGTCATCAATTGTGTTATACATTTTTAGGTCTCTTCCCCTCTCTGAATGAGACTTCATTAATGTCATGGGGATAGTAAAGCAATGTATGTCCTGTCACTTATTTATCCATGTAACAAATACTCATTGATCACTTCTTTCATGTCAGGCTGTTTTATTGTCTCTGGTGAGACAATAGTAACCCAAACAAAGTCCTAGCCATCAGGGAGCTTACATTCTAGTACAACAGACAAAAAATATAATATAACAATACAGTGCAAAATCATGCAAAGAAGGGTTACAACGTGGATGCAGGGGACAGAGAAGGGTGAGTGCCATTTGGATAGGTTACTCAGGGAAACACATTAGGGCAAGCTTACATTTAAAAAGAGATAAAAAGGAAATGAAACAGGGTCTACCACTTTCAAGACTTGATCTTGGGCTTCTCAGTGTCTAGAATGGTGAAAAATTAATGTTTGTTGTTTAACCCACCCAGTCTATGGTATTTTTGTAACAGCAGCCCGAATGGACTAAGGTAAGTACTCTATAGTGCTTGGAGGCCTGAGACCAAGTTAGAAGACTGGAATTGTGTGTTGACCACTTCATTTATGCAGCAGTCATCAGGGATATGGACCCTTGAAAACTCTTAGGGGCTTGCCCAGATCAATCCGAGGAGGTTATCCCATTCCTCTCTTACACTCAGAGCAACTGCAATTGCTGTCTTTAAGTGATAACATCTCTCCCCAGCACTCTCCTCAGAGCCTTCGCTACATTCTTATTCCAGAGAGTATACATTAAAGGATTCAGTGTGGGAGTAACGATACTGTAGAACACAGAACCAACTTCGCCTTGCAATGGTGTGCGCTTGGACCTGGGCCTCATATATGAGAATATGTAGGCACCAAACCAGAGGGAAACCACAGTGAGGTGAGAGCTCCAAGTGGCAAAGGCATTTCTCTTACCCCCAGCTGAATGCATCTGAGTGACACTATGGAGGATGAAGATGCAGGATGTACAAATTGGAAAGATGGGGAGGAGGAGAAGCAGGACACTGCTGACGCACACAGTGGTCTCATAAGCAGTAATGTCTCCACGTACCAACTTCACAACAGCTGGAAACTCACAATAGAAAGGGTGGCTTTTTAGAGGCCCACAGAAACGGAAGTGCATCAAGGACACTGTGTGAAATAGGGAGTTTATGGATGATCCCAACCATGACATGACAGCCATCATCGGTCCCACCCTTCTGTTCATGAGAACAGTGTAATGCAGTGGATGACAGATGGCAACATAGCGGTCATAGGACATGAGAGCTAGGAGGAGACACTCCGCACCAGCCACAGACAAATAGAGGAAGTGCTGGGTCACACAGCCGGCAAAGGAGATGGACTTCTTGCCAGATAGGTAGTTGGTAGCCATCTTGGGGACGGTTGTGAAGACATACATCAGATCCATAACGGAGAGCTGGCTGAGCAGCAAGTACATGGGTGTATGAAGCGGGGGATCTGCACAGATGAGGAGAGTGGTGAGGGTGTTGCCACTCACTGCAATCAGGAAGACCATCAGGGTCAAGGAGAAAAGAAAAAGGTGGGTGAGGGAGTCATCAAAGAGACCTTCAAGGATGAAGTCTGCCAGAGAGGTCTGATTCCTCTGCCACATCTCCCCTTTCTGTGTCCCTTGGGAAACAGGAAGTGGAAAGGAAGAGCGACATCAGAAATACTGGGGTTCAGCATACCTCACAATATGACCTTTTGATCTACAAAAGAATCTTTGAAGAAAAATTTTTCTATTTCTAATTATACAACAGGTCAAATTGTTGAAGTAACCATTTAGAAAAAGTGAGAACTTCAAATTTCTCTTCACAAACATGGTCACTCTGAAATTCTAGAATCTTCTGGCCCCTTTAAGTGCCAAACTTCAAAACAATAGTCTCTCCTCATTAAGTAAGAAATATATAACCACCTATATATATATTTTATAAGTACATATACACACAAATACACTTTTATAAAATATGTAAACACATATATACAGTTTCATATTTTTGTAAACATTTGTACTTTTATCCTTATGTATACAATAAATTTTCTATATATTATATTTATATGTATAAATAATACATGAATACTATTTTTGCTTATTATACCAGTCAAGGTTTAACCAGAGAAGCTGAACCACTAAGAAATTGATAGATACGTAGACATATACATTTAATAGATTGTATGGAAATTTGGCCCTGTGAAAGTGTGAAAGCTGGTTAAGCAGTCTGTGTGAGGCTGTTACCTTTGTGTCTGATGCTGGACATTGATAGGCCTTGTGGCAAGCAGTCACGAAGGGAAGATGGGTATGAAGTGTGGTAGATCAATTGCAGGCTGGAACCCACATGCTTCAGCTGTGACCCTGCAACGTGGACTGAAATTCATGTCCTTTCTTGCTGTCTCTGGAATTTGTGGTATGGCTATCTTGTGGAAGCTGGGGTCCTTCTTCATGAGGCTGAACACACACACCTGGCCCAGAAGTCACAGATGCTAAAGGAAGGTTGAGGGCAAGGTAGAGCCAATCTCAGGCCCAGATGCTGCTTCACAAGAGTGAGGTGAGGCAGCATATCACCAACTTTACGGTCTGTAAACAACACAGCAGCTGCTTCCCTTCTGCCTCGACATCTCCCTGAGAATCTTTCCTGTGGCTCCTCTTAGCCAGAAACACACAAACGTGGGAACTCTGGGAAATGTAGTTCATCCTAGCCACATTGACACATTACAAAGCGACCAGAGTCCATCCCATGTCAATTTGGTACACATACACATCTCCTTAAAGCACACTTAATCACAAAATAAACAGGACAAAGTCATCCTCCTGCCTAACATGGTATAACTATCCTGCATACAACCAAAATCATGCCAAACATTCATAAAAAACAGGGAAGAAATGCCCATTACTATTGTCCACAGAATGAGTCCTCCTATCCACGTGCTAACCTATTCTGTGGATGTCAGTTAGGACTCTTCCTCAGTCACTCCTGTTCATGCAAATGGACCCACAAACAAGGTAGCCATGGAAGACATGATGGAGGCTACACATGGACTCAGCAACATGGACTTCCACTCACCAAGTTCCACTGTTGGGTGCCCAACCTGCCAGCAACTGAGACCAAGATTGCGTCCTTGATACGGTATTACTATCCAGGAGAACAGCCAGCTACTTGGTGGTAGAGTGGGTCAACTGGATAACTTTCATCGTGGAAGGGCCAGTGCTTTGTTTTTATTACAACAGACGCTTACTCTGGATATAAATTTGCCTTCCTTGCGTACAGTTGCTGCCAAAAAACCACCTGTGGACCTATAGAATGCTTTACTCACCATAGTGGTACTCCATGAAACATTGCTTCTGCCTGAGGAACTCATTTCACAGCAAATGAAGTGTGGGAATGGGCCCATGCTCATGGAATCCACTGGTCTTAGCATATTCTCCATCTTCCTAAAACAACTGGCTTAATATGATGGTGGAAAGGGCTTTTGAAGACTCGGTTATGGCAACAGCTGGTCGGAAACACCTCATATGGCTGGGACAATGTCCTCCAGGATGCAGTAAATCCTGTTAATCTGCATCTAATTTCTGATGCTGTTTCTTCCATCAATCAGTTTCTCGGGACCAGGCATCAATAGGTAAAAATGGGAATGAGTCCTCTCACTATAAAATTTATAATTATGATCCACCAGGAAAATCTTTGCTTCCTGTTTCTGCACTTTTAGGCTCTGCTGCGTTAGAGGTCTTTGTTCCAAAGGGAAGTATTTTTCTACCAGGTGACACAACAAGGATTTCATTTACTGATAATTGAGCCTGCTACCCTGCCACTTTTGGCTCCACATATCACTGAATCAACAAGCTAAGGAGGTACTATATACTGGCTGATGTGACCGATCCTGAGTAGCAAGGGGAAATTCAGTTGCTACTACACCATGGAGATAAGGAGGAGCATGTCTGCAATGCAGGAGATGTTCTAGGGAGCCTCTTTGTGATGAAAGTCAGGGGAAACCCATAACCACCCAATTCAGACAGGACTACTAAGGGCCCAGATCATTCCGGAATGAAGTTGGTGTCACCTCACCTGACAAGGAAGCTGACCAGCTGCACACTAAGGGAATATGAAATGGGGAGTGAATGAAGACAGCTGTAAACACCAGCCGTGCTCATGTGAGCTGCTGCAAAACAAAACTGTAACAGTACAGCCCTTTCTTCCTTGTTTTGATATGAACGTTTGGTTCACATATATTAACTAAATATTTTTGTCTTCATCCTCTCCATCATCACCTTTTCTAACATACGATATAGCAAAATGGTTAGATTCATATCTCGGTATTTAAGTTATATGACATAAAAGGAGGGGTATGAATCAGATAGGAGTAAATGAATTTTGCCTAAAAACCTAAAAGGATTTTGTATCCTCTTATGGGGAAAGGCACAGTGTCTTTTATATCCTCTTCTTGAGAAAAGGTTAACATGTTTTTCATTGTACATGGAAAGCTTTATCATGTTAGGTGGAAGGAAAACTCAGTACTGTCTTTATTTGGAAGTTAAGAATAGTTTAAAGAAATATGAATAGGTGCCAGGTTGAAACATAATAAAGCCATTGTACTTATGTACTTAAAAACAAACAGGATATGTGTCCTAGGTAGACCTGAGAGCCTTCAAATTATAGATCAGGCTGATAAAACTAGGATTATAATATTTAATCAACCAAATCTCCCAATCAGCCCTGTATCTAATTCTCATATGCACACTTCTCAAAATGAGAGTTGGCAGCCATGGTGAAGCCTAGTGCAAAATACTAATCTACATTGATCCTCAAAATATCCACTCTATCCCTCTTTGTGTTTTTCCTCCTAAATGTTTCCCTAGCTCTCCATGCATTCCACACTATCTACTTAGTTTCTAAAGTGAAGAATTCAGAACAGAACGTATTCTTTAAAGTATAATTTGACCATAAGAAAGAAGTCACATGTATTAACTCTCTCCATATTAATGCAGCCTAGTATCATTATATTGGCTGTCACCTCACACTGTTATTTCAAATTCAGCTTCTTGTGGACTAAGGGCCCAAATCTTCCGCATGCCCCCTGATCACTCCAGCCCTAACCAGACATCCACACATTTCCCTTTTACTAAAATATTCATATATTTCCTATCTCTTTCCTCATTTTTTTCCCCATTTTTCTCTGTAAATCTCTGTAGCGTAACTTTTCCATCATCTGATTCATGTCGTCTCTCTTTCTGCCCCAGGTAGCTTTTATAATAATTTCCCATTCCAATTTGCAGCTCTCAACTGGCTTTTTTTTCCTCTGCCTCATCAGGCAGCTTTCCTCATGAACTGACTAATATCACCTTCATATTTAAGGAATGAGGACATAAACTGACAATGTCAGAGTGTGCGCCAGTTTCTGAAAAGGATTTCATGGATACCTGAAACACCAACATTACCTTACCTGAAATTTCCTCTGCAGAGGCTTGTGGGCAGAACAAGTATAGAAGTGAAATAGAGAGGCCAGGATAGGCCCACGCTGACTCACACATTGGCTATTGGTCATCCAAACAAGTCTTTTCTGAGGTGCTCATCAGACTTCCTTCTCTAACCCTGGAACTCTCTTTTTACTGGTGGAATGGCATAGACTATATTGTCCTCCACAGTCAGCACTGATTATGCTAACTATCCTAGTGACAGACCATCATCAAGAGCAAGAGTGCATGTAATTCTGTAAGGCTCTGGCAAGGTATGCTCAGGTTTTGAGCTCCATCAGCACACGCCAGGATAGATTAAGTAACTGGACTTCCTTAACGTCTACTAGTTGGGTCTTTGAATCATGCAAATGCTTCTGCTGCCTCTAAACCTATATTTCAGATGCCTCTCCATTCCAAACTGGCCATGCAAGCTTAGGCAATAAGAATTTCAATTAATGTTACCTGATTAAGAAGCTACATCTAACACCAGCTTAATCATCAATGGGCCTAGAGTCAAAAGAAAATCTGTTTTGTGTTTTCTGCTATTTTGAATCGTTGAAGGCACTCTCTTCTTAGCTTTATACCCCCTTTTCTATTTAATAAAACCAGAATTTGCCTTTAGCACTGGTCTTTTTAGAATTAGCCCCTTCATGACTCCATGAATGTTTTCTTATCAGGAATGAGACTTGGTCTGAAACAAGGCAAATGTGAGGGAAGAGGAGTACTGTCTGTGAGAAATGAATCAAGCCATAGTCCAGAAGACCTATGATGATGTCACCTGAGGCAAATCAAAGACACTAAGTAGATGGCATCAGAGATTCCAACCCAGAGGACACATCCTGAATCTCTTCTGAAAACCATTACTCAAGATGCCAATTACACTTGTATGCACGGAGATGAGCATTCCCAAAGGGCTTTCCTGGACTCAGTCTGTAGAGGTCAGGAGAACTAGTTATCTCAATGAACGTGGCTCTGAAGACAACATGGGGACATCTTCTCTAAGGGTCAATTAACCGTGGAGAGAAATATTCCCTAGAGTCCCTGGCTTTTTTCCATCTTGGAACCAAGTTCTCTGTACTCTTTTTGTATCCAACCCTTGTGAGAAGACAGTGAGAAAGATCTAGCCTCTATTACCCACAAGACACTTTTGAGGTTTCCCCATGTGCCATATCATAGAAGAGAAGTCAAGGAATGGAAGCAGGAAGTTACTGCTAGCATTCCTCACTCTCGCTGTTGGTCATACTCCAATTTTATACACTACATTAATATAACATGTGAAAAGATTTCAGATACAGAAGTAAAATAACATCATTAGCTATCAGGGAAATGCAAATCAAAACTACAAAGAGGGATCACCTCACTCTGGTCAGAATGGCTATAATTAACAAGACAGGAAACAACAAATATTGAAGAGGATGTGGAGAGAAGGGAGCGCTTGTTCACTGCTGGTGGGAGTGCAGACTGGTGCAGCCACTATGGAAAGCAGTATGGAGTTCCCTCAGAAAATTAAGGATAGATCTACCATATGATCCAGCTATCCCACTGCTGGGTATTTATCCAAGGAACTTGAAAACACAAAGGCACAAAGATACTGGCACCCCATGTTCGTTGCAGCGTTATACACAATAGCCAAGACTTGGAAGCAACCTAGGTGCCCATCAGGGGACGAATGGATAAAGAAGATGTGGTATTTATACACGATGGACTACTACTCAACCATAAGAAAAGATGAAATCTGGCCATTTGTGACAACACGGATGGGTCTTAAGGGTATTATGCTGAGTTAAATAAGTCAGGGCGAGAAACTCAAATTCCATATTATCTCCCTCATAAGTAAAGGATAAAAACAATGACAAACAAACACATAGCATTGGAGATTGGATTGGTGGTTATCATAGGGGGAGGGGGCAGGGGGAGGGCATAGGGGTGATGAGGCTCCCATGTGAGGTGACGGACTATAATTCATTTTCTGATGGTGAACACGATGTAATCTACACAGAATTCGAAATTTATTATGATGTACATCAGAAAATAAATAAATAATTAATTTTAAAAAAAGAAACGTGACAGCTGCATCATGGTAAAGTCAGTTCTCTTTGTCTGTCCGCTTTATGTTACACCTAGTGGGACATCAATTGACCAAAAAAGGACTCGCTGCAAAGAACACCAGAATGCCTGAGACTTCCGTGCATCTATACGTCAAAAGGTTGGTGGGCTAGAGCAATGGAACTAGGGAAGCAGCCCCCTCCCCCTCCGAAGGCAGTGGCAATACAAAATGTGTATGCTGCCAGCGGTGGTTCTGGTGTCCTAACCTGAGGAGCACAGCTGCATGCATCAGCAGCCTGAGGCTACAGGAGCAGGCATGGTGCTTGTTGCATAGCCCCTCTTTGTCCCAGCAGTGGTGGGTCGTGCACACGACCTGAGGCTTCAGGACACACAGCAGTGCCAGCGACCCAGCTCCCTCTCTCTCTCTCTGACAGTGGCTCTGGTGTTTCCAGCCGTGGGTACAGCATCCACAGCACAGATATCCACAGCAAGGGTGGTGGTGCTCTGACCTGAGATTTCAAAATGCTCACCAGCGCGGGCCAGTGACCAGAGACTGCAGGAAGAACAATGACATTCGGTTTAGCCCTACCCCACCCCCCACGATGGTGGGGGGCGCCCATGCCCTGAGACTGCAGGCAACACAGCAGTGCCAGTGAACGAGCCCCCTCCGTTTCCCCAGGCAGCAATGACTCTGACCCTGGTCTTTCAACATCAAGGGCTGCATTCAAAATGCAGATACCACTGGCAGAGGCAGTGGTGCCCTGATGCGAGGTTTCAAAAATCACACTTACCCACAACAACAACCAGAGGCTACAGGAGGAGAAAAGGTACTTCTGGCTTCACACCTGCCCCTCCCACAGCGGTGTAAGGTAGCATCTTCAACCTGAGGTGTCAGGAGCCACAGCAGAACTTGTGACACAGCCTCCAGCGGCAGCACCTCTGACATGGGCTCTACCACCATTGGGGGCTGCATACCAGACCCTGGGCCCATGCAACACCCATAAATCCAATGCCTCTAACCCATGTGTTTCTCTGGCAGTTCTCTTTGCCCAGGCAGATATGCATCTGTCTTGGGTGGCTGTTCCAGTTACCTTTAGCTAGTTAACAAATTATCCTGAAACTTGGCAACTTGCAAGAATTGTTTTATTTTTCTCACTATTTTGTGGGTCAGGAGTTTGGGAAGGGTTTAGCTCGGCAGGTCTTCCGTGGGGACTCTCGTATTGATGGTGTGCAGGCTGTGTCATCACCAGGCTAGACTGGGATGATCATCCAAGATGCCATTTCTTCTTCTTGTCCTCTTTTAAGCCTATTTATTTTTATTTTTATTTTCAGTGATTATGAAGACACATATCTATTGAAGCTTCAGGTCATTAAGCCAATGCACTCCAAATTCATTTTCTCCTATGCTGGCTGTGTCCACCATTCCCTCATCCCCTCTAACTTACTCTGTCTCTTTCCATTTGCCTTTTTCCCTTTAAAGTTGGAGAGAGGAATCAATTTTTCTTCCTTTGGTCTTACTTCCCTTCTGCTTTCACACACCTTTCCCTTCAGGACCTCACATTAGAACTCTCCACACACCTCTTCTCTTCCTGTGTGGCCAGAGCATAAGCGAGATGGGGGATACGAATCAACCTCTTTTGTTCTGGGTCCACTCCTTCCTGCCATAGGTGTTACTAGGAATATAGGACAAGTGGTTTTCCTCAGGAATGCAATCTTTTCACAAGAGGGCAGTGCTTACAGGCTACAGAAAAATTTTCTCCTACAGAGTCATATATCTGCTAATGTGTCCAAACTGAGGATCATTGATAATATCCTTATAGAGAAGCTCTAAGCGTCTGTGTCCCACCTGCAGAAACAGAATTCTTATATAAGGGTCAGTTTAATTTGAGAAATACCTAGACTTTCTCTATATTTTACTAGGAATGAGCCAAGTTTCCTATGTTTGTATGCCAGGAAAGGGCAGGGAATAAATAATCTGTGAGGTCTTTCCTCTCCATTAGATTCTGTTTCACTAATGGTTTCAGGAACAATAGAGTTGGGCTTTCTCTTTTTTCCTACATTTAATCAAACTGCACTTGTCCTATGTCTGATTGACTGTTAATGTCATGATGCTGCCACATTTTGTTTTGCTCATGAGTAAGATGGAAATTCACATCCAAGTCCCATTACCCCTTCACGTTGTCAACATTTATATCAGTTGCCATATGAGTTAAAGTCACTACTTCTGCAGGTAGAATTGCATCTGGAGAGGAAAAGATGAAGTAAGTCCGTATAGGTCTGAAGTTGGACCTCTTCTTGCTCTTTGATGTCTTCTGCATCTGTCTGCCTTTCTATTCTTTTCTTAGTATTTGTCTAATATCTCTCTCATTCTCTGACCCTCTCTTGGGCTTCCCGCGCTTTTTTCTCCACAAGTTTTCAAAATGTAGTTCAGAAACATTTTTATCACTGTATTTGTTTTATGTATATTCAACGTGCCATGTGTAGCTGGAACTGCTGACATTGTTCCAGGATAAGTGAAGTCTAGGGAAATTTCAGCCTCACTCAACCTACTCATTTACGTATCCTCTTTCTCTCACTCTGCCATCTCACGTCTTTGCTACTATTTTCTGATTTTTGTCTTTGTTTCTGCTCTTACCCAAGAGCCCTTTAAGAAAGTGACCATTATGTTAGAAATGATTAGATTTGTTCCCTACTTTGAAATATTAAATGAAATGCTTATGTGGCCTAATACATTAGATCCCAAATCTGACCGCTTGCTTGCTGAGCAACTGAATTAGATTCTCTAGGTTAGAAAGTGTGATCTATTTAACTATTCATTTTGTCAAAGACAGAGGAAGTGTGTTATAGTTTTAATTATTTCATCTGACCCCTCTACTAAATCCTAATACTTGTAGGAGTAATATGGGTTTAAAAACATTTTATTAAGTATACCATATATTCAGAGAACTGAACAAATCATAAGGGTACAGCATGATGAATTTTCAGAAAGTGAATCCATAGGGTAACCAGCACACAGATCAAGACAAACAATGTCACTTGCCCCCCAGAGGTTCTTATTATTCCGCTTTCCATCAGTGTCCCACAGGGGTAACTACTATTTGACTTTGAATACCAAAGCTAAATTGAGCCTGGTTTTGAACTTGATAAATTTAGAATCGTACAGGACATACTCTTTTGTGTCTAACTTCTTTGGCTCAATATTTTGCTTCATGAGATTCATTCCTGCTGTTGTGTTTAGACATTTGTTCTCGTTACTGAATAGATTTGCATTGTGTGCCTATCCCACAGTTTAATTACCCACTCTAATATTGATGGATATTTGGATAGTTTCCACTTTGGTCTGTTATAAATAGTACTCGTATGAAAATTCTAGAACAAGACCTTGGTGGCCAAATACTAGCATTCCTGTTGACTGTATGCTCATTCTCAGCTATAGCAGATACTGACAAAGTGTTTCACAAAGTGGTGGTTGTAGTAATTTACTCTCCAACCTGCAGTGTATGAGAAATCCAGTTGTTCCACTTGTTCAATCTCCTTGCCAAAATTCGGTTGGTGTGTCTGTATTTTTTATTTTAGCCATCATAGGAGGTGAGTGACTCTATTTCAAATGTAGGTTTACTTTGCATTTCTCTGGTGACTAATCATGTTAAGAGCCTTTCATATGTTGATCAGCCATTTGGATGTTCTCTGTTGTGAGTGCCTGTTCAAATGCTTTGCCTATTTTCTATTGAGTTGTCAGCTTTTTTCTTAGTGAGATTGTAAGGGTTCTTAATATGTTTTGCTCATGAGTTCTTTCTTCAACGTAAGTATTGATACCCTTTCTCTCCTCTGTAACTCTCATTTTTAGGCTTTATATGGTAATTTTTGATAACTGGAAGTTCTTAATTTTAATGTAGTGCAATGTTTCTATTTGTAGCCTGTATAGTGTTTTAACGTCCTGTTTAAAAAATCTGTCCTACTCCAAGCTCATAAATATTTTTCTATTTTTTCTTCTAAAAGAGTCTTTACTGTTATATCTTTCACATTTAGATTTTATATCCACCTGAAATTGATGTTTGTGTATGGTGTGAGGTCAGGATCAAAATGCATTCTTTCCATATTCACATCCAACTTACCCAGCATTATTTATTGAAAAGAACATCCTTCCCCCGCTACATTGTAACATGATCTGTCTTATCTGTAGGTGTGCTTCCACACTTCTATGTTCCATTTGTCTGTGTATATAACGTTGTGCCAATAGCACACTGTTTCAATTATTATAGCTTTAGTCTAGATATTTAGCAGTGTAAGTCCATCGCTTTTATTTTTCTTCTCCAAGAGTATCATGACTATTTTTGGCTCATTATGTAAGTCCCTCCACCCACCACCCATAACTGCTTTTAGTTTGATTGCCATTACATTGACTCTATAGAAAAATTTGGAGAAAATTGACATCTCTAAGTACACAGTCTTCCAATCCATGAGCATGTTGCAGCCCTCCTTTTATTTAGGTCTTTTAAATTTTTCTTAAAAATATTTTGTTGTGTGTAATCTAGGGGTCTTCTACATATTTCATCAAATTCAATCTTTCATATTTGAAGCTTTTGCTGTTATAGTTAATGGTATAATTCATAAAGTCTAATTTTCTGTTTGTTTATTATTCCCCTTTTTGTAGGGTCCTTGTAAGGTTTTGGTATCAAGATTTTACAGTCCTCATAAAACAAGTTGGAAAATTTTCCCTCTTACTCAGTTTGCTGGATAGCATTATTTAAGATTCACATAAAATATGGAAGCTGTGGGCCAGCCCCGTGGCCTAGTGATTAAGTTCACGTGCTCCTGTTTGGCAGCCCAAGGTTTGCCAGTTCGGATCCTGCATGTGAACCTACACACTGCTCATCAAGCCATGCTGTGGAGGCATCCCACAGAGAAGCGCTAGAATACACAACTATGTACTGGGGCTTTGGCAAGAAAAAAAAAGGAGGAAGATTGGCAACAGATGTTAGCTCAGGGCCAATCTTCCTTACACACACACAAAAAAAAGTAACACAGATTAAAGTGATGATCAATGTAAAGTAAGAAACTATTCTAAGAATTTAAACACATTTTTTTAAAAATACGGAAGTTTGGATCCAGACTGTAATTCTAAATTTTTGTGTATATTATGATGTACATCATAATATATTTCAAATTCTGTGTAGATTAGATCATGTTCACCACCCAAAGACTAATTACAATCCAACAAGACACACGTGTGCCCAGCCACGCCTTTCACCCTGTTCCCTCCCTCCTTCCCCTCTGGTAACCACTACTCCAATCACTGTTGATATGTGATTGTTTGCTGTTGTTTTTGTCTTCCACTTATGGGTGAAATCATACGGTATTTGACTTTCTCCCTCTGACATTTTTCACTTAGTATAATACCCTCAAGGTCGATCTATATTGTCGCAAATGGCCAGGTTTCATCATTTCTTAGGGCTGAGTAGTATTCCATTGTGTATATATATACACCACATCTTCTTTATCCATTTGTCCCTTGATGGGCACCTAGGTTGCTTCCAAGTCTTGGCTATTGTGAATAATGCTGCCATGAACATAGAGATGCATGTATCTGTATGCATTTGTGTTTTCAAGCTCATTGGATAAAGACCCAACAGTGGAATCGCTGGATCCTATGGTAGATCTATTGTTAATGACCTAAGGATACTCCATACTGCTTTCTATAGTGGCTATGATACGGACCCTGATATCAGTTTCCTCACATTAAACCCAGAATATATGGGTTTAAAATCACACTCATTCCTTGCTTACTCTCTGGCTTCCTGGCTCCATAATCCACTATCCTCCATGGAGACAGATACCATCAAGGACAAGCACCTGGATTATCTCCTCCCTGCAAAGAGATACAGTCTGGTGGGAAAGCTGCTGACCAGCAAGGTCACAGGCTTCCTCTTCTCTGCAAGTAGTCTCAAGGCAAAAGACAGGCTGGTGGGAAAGCTCCGACCAGCAAGGCCATATGCTCCCACTCCCCTACCTAAAACCCCAAATAAAAACCCTTCCTTTTACCTTTGTGGGGAGTTTGGGATTTCAGCGTTAGCTTCCCTCTCTCCTTGCTCAGCGCTGTGCAAAAATAAAGTTCCTGCTTTCTTCCACCACACCCAGTGTCAGAGATTGGCTTGCTGCGCAACAGGTGAGCGAACTCACATCAGGTTCAGTAACAAATCTGGCTGACCTTTCAGGGGACAGACTCATCTCCCGTGGCCCACTGAAACCTCAGATCTCCACCTGGGGAGGCAGTTTTCCTCCACTGCTCAGAGTCGTCCGTCATCCCGGCGGGTCCCAACATGCAGCTCATGTTCTGTCCACACTGTGTCCAAGAACCAACTTTCTCCAGTTTCCCAGAGCCCGAGCACAGTCTTCCCTGGCCACCCTTCCAGCTAGGAGTCTTTTTCACTGAAGCTGGCCCCTGCCCAGGGACAGGGCTCCTGTGCTTCCCCCACCTCACCGGGCCCTGCCCTCAGGCGACACCACACCCTGCTGGTACGGTGTCCGTCATCTCCTCTTACGCCATCCAGAGACCCGGTCTGCAAGTCTGGGGCTTGGGTCAGCTGCTCCTAAGCTCCCTGCAGCAATGGGAGAACTCGGGAAAACAAGCCTCAGGAGCCAAGTTGAGGGTGGCGATCTGAGGCCAGCAGAGAACCAGGGTTGAGGGCACCCCGGCCAGCCACCAGCCACATCCATTCTGTTTTGCTGATGGTCTGAGACTGCTGCCCTCCTGACCATGCAGCTCCCTGCATGGGGGCTCCCCCTACATCTGCTCTCCCTCCTGCAGGCAGTAGGTCCCTCTCCATCCCCGTGGACCCTGACAAGTCCAACATGGCTCTAACCTGTGTCTCTTCCAGGGTGGAGAGCCATCATCCATGTCTGCTTCATCCTGGAGAGGGACCAGTGCATCAGCGACTTCAATGAAAAGATGAATAATCAGGACGTGCAGATGAAGCTCTTCAGTGGGGTCTCCGTGGGCAGGAGGGGCCTTAGGGACAGTGGCGTGGCTACAAGGAGTGGGCCGTCAACATCAGCCAGCACTAGAGGCAGCTGTGCTCAGCCTTTGGGCCAACAGCACCCTGTGTTCTGATCACAGTGTGTGTGTGTTCATGTGTGTGTGCATCGAAGTGGGTGTGCAAGCCAGCCCTGTCTCTCTCTACACCACCACTGTGAGTCGACCCCTCTTGGTCACTCTGCATCCACCCAGAGGATCCTTCTGACATCCCAGACCCTTGTGGCCCTGCCTCCTCCCTCCTCCACTCGAACCCCACCACCCACTGCCCTGGCCTCACAGAACACATTTAAACATCTCCACCATGACTGACACCCCTTTTCAGGCCAGCCACCTCTAGCCAGCACCCACTGGTGTCGTTCCTGCCCTCTCACTGTCGGTTCCTTCCCCCAACACCTCCTCAGCCCAGTGGGTCTCCGTCTGCCACCCTTGCTCCATGCCCACTTTCCTTTCCCTACATCACATCCTTCCTTTCCCAGCACACACTGAGCTCTGGGACAGCCCCACGCTCCCGACCCACAGCTCTGCCCATTCCTTCCATGGTCCCGGCCAGGTGAAATCCGTCCTGGGAGCCCAACTCTGTGCCTCTCCTGCACCTGACCCCAGCAGTCAGAGGGGCCGAGGCTGGTGCAGAGCGCGGGCTGCTCCCACCTTCACATCATGACTGCAGATGTCAAGGCCCCCAGTGCCGACCATATCGTGCCCTGGCTCCCCTGACTCCTGCCTGCTCTAGGCAGCATTTCACTCGTCTGTCCCCTCCTCACCATCCACCCCTGCTTCCCTGTGCAGCACAAACCTTCACCCCAAACAAGGCTCAGTGCATGGATTGTGCACACTGCAGGCGGACACAGCTCGGTGGCGCAAGATGTGAGTGGAAGCACATATTGCTAGCTGGGAGGAGCCCAGGTGCAGCTTCTGAGACCCAGACTCCCCCAGGGAGAGGCCAGGCCCAAAGGCTGAGAGGGGTAGATACCCTGGAGTGGACAAAAGCCGCACTCACGGACTCTCTCCTCTTGAGCTTCTGGGGGAGTTCGGATTCTAATGGGTCAGGCTGGGAAGATGGGGCTCCACCCAGGGGAGGCTAGGGGCTGATTCAGGGCAACAAGGAGGAGGGCAGAAGGTCACGGGTCCCTGGAGGACAGGCACTGACAGCATGAGCCCCCTCCTCTTAATGTACTCCCCCCACAAGCCATCAAATGCAGGG
This sequence comes from Equus caballus, assembly GCF_041296265.1. NCBI lineage: Eukaryota > Metazoa > Chordata > Mammalia > Perissodactyla > Equidae > Equus > Equus caballus. The sequence continues at coordinate 338,479 of NC_091702.1, forward strand.
ACATTCCTCATGGAGGGTCTGTGTCAGGGCCGACAGAGCACTCCGGAGCCCAGGGACTTCCACGCCGTCCCATCCACAGAACGTGACTCTCTGCTCTCCAGGGCCAAGGGACCCCCTTTCATGTGGAGTCTTGAGATAAGGGAAACACCCCAGGAGCCTCAGCCACCCAGGCAGCTCCTCAGCTTGGGTGGCTCCCATCCCAAATAGAAAAATGTACAAGGAACAGTATAGAAAGGACCCATAATCCCACCACTGATCTCCAACTCAACTCGCTCCCAGAGATGGTCCTTTGTGTTTGAGGGGGGATCCAACTGGGAAATTTGTTTTTGGCTTTTCATGGCCTAACCGTCACCCTCCCAACTCTCCAGTGTCCTAGCTGGAAGGGTGAACCATCTAGAGATCACCTGGTTAGTTCACCTCCTGTGTTTACAGATGGCAGGAGCTGAGATGGGGAAGGAAGGAGGGGACTCAGGCCTGGGACCCTCCCCTCTGCACCTCAGCATCAGCTCTGCTCTGTCCCCTCACCCTCACCTGGAGAACGTGTCTTCACTGGATCCCCATCCTGCTCCTCCCTCCGCCACTGGCCACCATCCACCAGCTCCCTCGCCCAAACATGGAAGAACAGCAAGAACAACCGCAAGAGCCCTTGTTTATGGAGTTCTTGCCCTGTGCCAGTAAGGAATGGATCCTCCCACTAAGTAAGAGACAGCTTCCATCTTCAAGCCAGCCTACAGATGAAGAAAGTGATGCTTAGAGAGGTAGTCCCTTGGCCAGGGTCTCCGAGGCTGGAAGAGGTTATATCTGGGCTATGCATCCAGGTCCTTAATTCCAGAGCTTTGCACCAACCACTATGCCTTGCCTTGGGACTAATCAGTCAAAAAGGGTACAATCACAAGATTGGATTGGCAATTGGGAGCATAGCATACATACCAGAAACTATGGAAATCATACTTGCATAGCTCCATGAATTACCCAAAGGGAACACATCCGGCAACCGGTACCCACAAGAAATAGAACATGAGCTGCCCTTGAACGGCCACCTGATGCCCCCTCCCAGGTCCCTGCCTCTCCCCCAAGGGAAATCAATATTCTAACTTTCCATTTGTCTTTCTTGTCTTTGAACTCTATTGACATGGAATCATTCTGTGTGTCTCCTTCTATGTCGAGCTTCTTTCATTACGCTTGTAAGATTCATCAATATTCTTGAATGTGGCTGTGGCTGAACATTATTTCTGTATGGTATTGCACTATGAAACATAACCCATTTTATTTGTCCACTCCACCACTGATGTCCAGTGAGTTGTTTCCAGTTTGAGGATATGCCAAAAGATGCTGCTCTGAACATCTTGTATAAGTCTGCTGGCCAACATAGGAACACGTCTATGTTGGGGACATCATTGTTGGGTCATAGACTATGTGCACGTCCACCTCTAGGAGATACTACCAGAGAGCTTCAAAGTGGATGAAATAGTTTACCCTCACAGCTGTGTATGAGAGTTCTAGTTGCTTCACAGCCTCATTAACACTGGCTGTTGTCAGAGTTTTTGATTTTGACCATTGTGGTGTACATGTAGGGGTATCTCGTCGTCATTTTAATTTGCATTTTCCTCACGAGTAATAATGTGGAGCACCCATTCATCTAATGATTCCCATTTGGGTATCTTTTTTGTGACATGCCTAGTCAAATCTCCTGCCCATTTCTTTTCATGGTGGATTGTCTGTGTGTGTCTTTATCAATTTATAGGAGTTAGTTACACATCCTAGAATCGTCTTTTGTCAGATAAATAAATGGTAAGTATTTATGCCCTTCGTGCCTGCCTTCTTTACTCTCTTAGAAGTTTCTTTAGACAAAAACAAGTTCTTCTTTTTAATACTTTCCAATTTATCCTTTTGTTCTTTACGATTAGTATGCCTTTTGTTCTATGAAATGCTTGCCTGCCCCAAGTTCTTGAAAATATTCTCCTAAGGTACGTGTCACAGAAGGTATTTTTATAACTTCCATTTGTATTTAAAATCCATCTGGAATTGGTTTTTGTTAGTCCAGCCATTACGTAAAAACAATTTGGAGTTTTCTCCAAACATTAAAAGTGGAACTGTCATATGATGCAGCAATCCCACAGCTGGGGGCACGTCGGAAGATAACAGAATCTATGTCTTGAAGTAACTTCCGCACTCATGTGTGCACCACAGCATTTGTCACAACAGCCACCACAGGGAGCAAACCACGGGGCTATTCATGGATGAAGGGACAAAAAAATGTGGTGCATCTACACAACTGTATATTATTCAGCTTTCAAAAAGAAAGAAATCCTGCCTTTCCTGACAACGTGGATGTACCTGGAGGACATTATGCTGAGTTAAATAAGCCAGACACAGAAAGGGAATTACTGCATCGTCTTACTTATATGTGGAATCTGAAAAACTCAAATTCATAGAAACAGACAGTAGAATGGTGGCTCCCAGGGAGCGGGGGTGTGAGAGGGGAACGAGGAGATGTTGGTGAAAAGGTGCAAACTCTCAGTTAGGAGATAAATAAGCTATTGAGATCTAATATACAAAAAGATGACTATAGTTAATAATAATGTATTCTATACCTAAAAGTAAGTCATGGATAAAATGATTAGAAGATGCTATATCATGCAAACATTAAAAACTGTAACTGTGAAAAGTGTACCAACATGGGGGTGGTCCCATGGCCTTGTGGTTAAGTTGGGCGTGCTCCACATCAGGGGTCTGCATTTGGTTCCCCGCTGCAGACCTACACCACTTGCCAATGGCCGTGCTGTGGTGGTGACCCACATACAAAACAGAGGAAGACTGGCACAGATGTTGGTTCAGGGCAAATCTCCTCAGCAAAGAAAAAACATTCTACCAACATGGAAAAATGGTTTCTGTAATTTGAAATGATAAAACAAGCATAGAAAGCCACATCTAGGTTAAGACTGCAGTGTAAATGATGGACACATAGGAAGAAGGACTGGGGGAAAACAGGAGACAATGAGGCAAAGACGGCTTCATGTGGTGGTGGGATTATTGAGGACTTACATGAGATTTCATCTTAAATTTAATGGCCCTCCCTCAGACAAATATCAGAGACAAAAAGATTCAGCATACAAGGTTGAGAAAGCTTGTCCCTCATTCTTCCCTTCATTGATCACATTCTTCTCAAATCAGCTACAGTTGAGCTCCCTTTAGGTGGCCCCTGTGTCTTCTTTGAAAGCGTCAGGCAGTCTCCTGTGTCTCTGAAGAGAAAGGCTCAGAACTCCTTTGTGGAGGGGAGGCTCTAATCCCCCGTCCAACCCTCTGGCAGTTCCTGTCCATGGGAGCTGGGGCTGAGGGGAAATGGACCGCACAAAGAGAACTGTTCCCCAGGAAGTGATGGGAGAGGGAAGAGTGAAAGGAAGGCAGGTGGTTCCAGCCCCTGAGAGCCCTACAGCTCACAGCTGCATACGGCCCCTCCCAAGGGGGTGTGAGGGCACTATCTGTTTGTCCATCTGTGCCCCATCCACTAGAACAGACTTCTCCTCTATCCCTCAGCAACAGCCTATGGTCCTGACCACACGCAACCTATCAGACAGAGCGGAGGTTCATGAGAAGAAGTCTCTGGAAGCCCAGTGTCCTAGTCGATGGACCCAAAGCACAGTAGCATTCCCTCATGCTCCCTGATGGGGCCGGATCCAGGCAGGCTGCCCCACACGGCCTCCACATCGGATTCTTTCTCAATCGACTGCAGCCTGGCTTCTGTGCCACTGCACAGAAAGTGCTCTTGCTAAAGGAGGGTGCCCGACATCCTAAGGAGCAAACCCGAGAGCTCCTCCATCCCACTGCATCCCTGAGGAAACACTCCCTCCTCCAGGAGACTTTCTCTTCCCCATCCATCTCTTCCTCCTCTCTAATAACTTCCAATCTGTGTCACTAGCTCAGCCTCTACTCCTTACCCTTCAGTGCTGGAAGCCTTCTCCAAGGTCTGTCTTCTGCCCTCTTCTCTCCTCACTATTTACTCCCCTGGGAGGCAGCATCTGTTCCCAAGACTTTCACTCTCGACTATACACTGTTATGTCCGGTCTCCAAAAGTCTACTGAGTTCCAGATCTATTTTTCTACAGCCTAATGAAAAGCACCTTTAATGACTGCTTACCATGCCTGCCACTGTGCTAAGACAATATCCAAGACCATCTAACAAGAAACTGAATCTCAGAGAAGGTTGGTAAGTTGTCCAAAGTCATCCAGTTACTATTTGGGGAAGCAGGGACGTGAACTCGCATCCATGTGACTTTGAAGCCTGTGCCAGAAGCACTACACTCTACCGCAACCCTAAAAGCAGATACACTCTCTACCTCCTCCTCGCTTCCCGCTCCCACCCAGCCCAAGCCCATTCCTCCTCTGGGACTCCCCGATCTGGGCTGAGAACATCAGCAGCAGCTCTTTGGCCTGTGGAGTCATGCTCGACTCCCTCTAGCTCACTCCATCCATCGAATCAAGCCCCAAATCCAGTCAATTCTCCTTACACGTCTCCCCACCTGTGTCTGCCGCCCGCAGCTCCCCAAGCGGCCTTCACCACCTCCTCCCCCAACTCCACAAAATCCTGCATCACTCACTCTCCACCTGTCCTCCAGCCTCTCCCACACCACTGCCCTGGAAGCAGATCAGACTCCAGCAGCCCCACATGCTCTCAGCAGTTAAAGCCTGCCCCTGCCCCTCCCCTTCGCCATGGAACCTTTCCTGCCACCCATCCCCAGTCTACCTGGTAAATTCCCCTGCCACCTCCCCCACGATGCCTTCTCTCTCGTGTGTTCCACCCTGGGAGACTTACCAATTCCTCTTTTGCTACTCTCACAGCACTTTCTGTTTGCATTCACTTATGGATTTAAGTATTGACTATGGGTACCTACCATGTGCCAGGCACTGCCCCAGGGATGGAAATAAAATGGTGAGCAAGACAAAGGCAGCCTGGAACACACACAGTGCTGGGATACAGTCTGGCGCAGCTAGTTTTTTTAAGCTTTTTCTGCCACAAGAGTGTCATTCCCCCCCAAACATTATCCCCTGCACAGGCTCCTGCAGGAGAACTGTGGCCAAGTGAGGCCCCACCATCCATGCAGGAAGAGCCGTCCTTGCACAGGATGCTGCAGGAAACCTGCCGCCAGCTGAGGCCCCACCATCCATGCAGGGAGAGCCATCCTTGGAAAGGCTACTGCAGGACACCGGCAGCTGGCTGAGGCCACACCATCTGAGCAGGGATAGCCATCCCCTGCACAGGCTCCTGCAGGAAATCTGCAGCCGAACGAGGCCCTACTATCCATGCAAGGAGAGCCATCCTTGCAGAGCCTCCTGTAGGAGACTTGCAGGGGCCTGAAATCCCACCTTCTGTGCAGGGAGAGCTATCCTTGAACAGGCTCCAGCAGGAAACCTGCCACAGGCTAGCCACCACCATCCAAGCAAGGAGAGTCTTCTGCAGACTCTGGCAGGAGACCTGCAGCTGGCTGAGTCGCAACTAACTGAGCAGGGAGAGCCATCCCCTGCACTGGCTCCTGCAGGAGACATGCAAGCAGCTGAGGACCCATCCTCCATGTAGGGAGAGCCATCCTTGCACAAGCTCCTGCAGGAGATCTGCAGCCGAACGTGACCCAACCCTCCATGCAAGGAGAGCCATCCCTGCACAGGCTCTTGCAGCAGATCTGCGGGGAAATGAGGCCTCACCATCCATGCTGGGAGAGCCATACCCTGCACAGCCTCCTGCAGGAGACCTTCTGCCAGCTGAGGCCCAACCATCACAGCCAGGGGACCCCTCCCCTACACAGGTTCCTGCAGGAGACCTGCCACCGACTGAGGCACCACCATCCGAGCAAGGAGAGTCATCCCCTGCACAGACTCTGGCAGGAGACCTGCAGCTGGCTGAGTCCCAACTAACGGAGCAGGGAGAGCCATCCCCTCCTCTGGCTCCTGCCCGGGCCCTGGAGCCAGCAGAAGCCATAGCCAAGGAGCAGAGAGAGCCATCCTCTGCTCTGGCTCCTGCTGGGGCTGTGGAGCCGGATGAAGACATAGGCGTGGAGCTGGGAGAGCCATCCCCTGCTACAGCACCTGCTGGGGCTCTGGAGCCGGCTGAAGACATGGCCATGAAACCAGGGAAAGCCACCCTCTGCCCCAGCTCCTGCCAGTACCCGGGAGAAGGCTGAAGGTGTGGCAAGGGAGCAGGGAGAGCCACCCCCTGCTACGGCTTCTGCTGGGGCTGTGCACCCAGCTGAAGCCATGGCCACAGACCAGGGAGAGACATCCCCCACTCCCCCACCTGCTGGGGCTGTGGAGTCAGCTGAAACCTTGGCTGCAGAGCAGGGACAGCCATCCCCTGTCTGGGTCTTGCTGGAGCTTTGGAAACAGCTGAAGATGCAGTCGTCAAGCATGGAGATCCATCCCCGGTTCCGGCTCATGCCAGGACCCAGGAGCCGGCTGAAGTTGCAGCCAGGGAGCACGGAGAGCCATCCCCTGCAACGGCTCCTGCTGGGGCTGTGGAGCCAGCTGAAGACACAGCCAGGAAGTGGGGAGAGCCTTCTCCTGCTGTGGCTCCTGCCTGGTCCCTAGAGCTGGCTGAAGTGGCGGCCTCGGACCAGGAAGAGCAACCCCCTGTTGAGTCTCCTGCTAGGGCCCTGGAGCCGGCTGAAGATGTGGCCACAGAGCAGGCAGATCCACCACCTGCTCAGGTGACTGCCAGGGCAAAGGAGCTGGTGGAAGCCACGGCAGCGGACGAGGGAGAGCAATCCCCTCCTCTGGCTCCTGCTGGGGCTGTGGAGCCGGCTGAAGATGTGGCCGTGGACCAGGGAGAGCCATCCCCTGCTGCAGCTCCTGCCAGGGCCCTGGAGCGGCCAGAAGTGGTGGTCTTGGATCAAGGAGAGCCATCCCATGCTACGCCTCCTGCTGGGGATGTGGAGCCGAGTGAATACGCGGCCATGAAGCATGGAGAGCCATCCACTGCTCTGGCTCATGCAAGGGCCCTGGTGCCATTGGAAGTCATGATCAGGAAGCAGGGAGAGTCATGCCTGCTCTGGGTCCTGCTGGCGCTTGTGCGGCCAGCTGAAGCTGCAGCCTCAGACCAGGGAGAGCCATCCCCTCCCTTGGTTCCTGCTGGGGCTGTGGAGTCAGCAGTAGCCTTGGCTGTGGATCAGGGACAGCCATCCCCTGCTCTGGCTCCTGCTTGGGCCCTGAAGCAGCCTGAAGCCATGGACTCAGACCAGGGAGGGACATGCCCTGCTATGCCTCCTGCTGGGACTGTGGAGTCAGCTGAAGCTGTTGCTGCAGAGCAGGGAAAGTCAACCCCTGCTCTGGCTCCTGCAGTGGCCCTGGAGCCTGCTGAAGTCTCTTCCGTGGAGCAGGGAGAGATATCCCCTGCTCCGACTCCTGCCAGGGCCCTGGAGCCTACTCCCACCCAGCCCTTTGTGGAACCCTTCCCATGCTAAGTCTGGGCAGGAGCTCCACGGGGTAGCGGCCCATGGGTTGACAGGCGCTAGAGGGATTGATAGGTTTAGACACCTGAAGACACCCTTAGCAAGTAGGTACTAGAACGACCCGCACTGCACACATGGGGGCATGGGGAGGCCCTGAGAGGCACATGGCTGTCCAGGGGGACATCACTGGCAAGAAGGAGGAGCCAGGTCTGACCAGCTCTGCGTCCCCAACGCTGGCTTCTGACTCGAGCCAGGCCTCCTCGGGGGCGGTGGGATGGGCTGTGTTGGTGCAACTGTGGATGGCCGTGGTGTTGGGATGGAGGGTGAGCAGTCAGCGGCCCAGGGGGCCCTTAGGGAGGTCTCGTGTGAGCAGGAAGCCTAGGGAAGGGACCCCAGGCAGCGACCTCACTGGGCCCAAGAGAACTTGGAACCCTGGTCTCTAGGCACCCAGCTCCTAGAGACAGCCCCCAACAGCTCACTCGTCTAGCACTCGTCTAGAAGGAGCAGCATGTTTCTCTGCTGTCTGCCTATCTGCCGGGGCCGCAGCCTCAGCAGAGCCCGCAAGGAGCGCCCTGGACGCAAAGGCGGGCTCCTGTCCCGCTCGAGACGTCTCTGGACGTTCGTGCGGAGGGACACAGAGGTAACACAGGGACGCCCGGGGTGGGCCAATCCAGGCCAGGCCACCACTGTGGTCCCACTTGCACAGCCCTACGTCCCCTCCCTGGGTGTGTGTGTGTGTGTGTGTGTGTGTTAGTGTGTGTGTGCATGTGTGTGTGTGTGTGGAAGGGTGGTTTGTGTGAGTGGACCACCGCGAGGAGGAGCAGGCTGATGAGGGGTTAGAAGCCTGGTGGGCCGGGCCCATTCCCACCCCAGCTCATGGCTGATCGGGTGGGGCGTGGAGTGCCGGGCAGCACCGTCTGCCCGAGGTTTCTCCCGAGCCCCTGAGGTCTATCTGTTTCATCCCGGGGAGAATTCTGCGCAGACACAGGGTGGTGCCTGATGTGGGAGCATTAGGCGCAGAGGGCAGAAGAAAGAGCAGGGGCAGCTGAGCAGGGCTCTGATGCTTCTGGGCTGACTGTTGGTCACTGTCTTTGCAGAGGTCCACTCAGGACACGGAGTCCAGCTCCCCGAGGGAGGAGAAGCTGGGCAGGAACAGCGTAGCGGCAGGCGTGGGGAAAAGGCTGCCGTCCTCAGGGACTGTTGCACAAGGATCAGAGCCAGCACAGGCCCCAGCCCGTGTGCGGGGAGCACAGTCACATCCAGCAGCTCCTGCACAAGGGCAGGAGACAAGCAGCGCCCCAGGATGGGAGCGGGGAGAGCCAGCCCCTCCTCAGGCTCCGGCAGGAGCCATGCAGCCGGCTCTCATGGAACCAGCTGAGCAGGGAGAGCCATCCCCTGCTCCAGCTCCTGCCAGTGCCCTGGGGCAGGCTGAAGTGGTCGCCAGGGAGCAGGGAGAGCCATCCCCTGCTCTGGCTCCTGCCAGTGCCCCGGGGCAGGCTGAAGTGGTCGCCAGGGAGCAGGGAGAGCCATCCCCTGCTCTGGCTCCTGCCAGTGCCCCGGGGCAGGCTGAAGTGGTCGCCAGGGAGCAGGGAGAGCCATCCCCTGCTCTGGCTCCTGCCAGTGCCCGGGGCAGGCTGAAGTGGTCGCCAGGGAGCAGGGAGAGCCATCCCCTGCTCCAGAGCCTCCTGGAGCCCTGGAGCCCGCTCAGGCCCCAGCATTGTCCCCGGGAGAGCTCACTCTCCAACCCCCTTCATCCCCAGCTCCTGACCCATCCCTTCCACCTGCTCCCTCACCACGACCTCCCTTCCTCTCCCTGCTTCCCCTGTATGTCTGTGTAGCCGTTTATGTTGCTCGTTTTCTTGTCTTTTTTTGGTGTTTATGTAAATTGTAAAATAAATTTATTTATATTTTAAGAACTCTGCATTTTCTCCTTTTCAAGTGTACAATTCCCGAGCGTTAAGTACAGTCCCAATGCTCGGCCTCCATCACCACTGTCCGCTTGCTGGACATTCCCTTCACCACAAGGGAAGCCTTTTCCCAAAGCGCTCATGCCTCATTCCTCCTTCGCTCCCTGACAACACCTATTCTGTGTTCTGGCAGGTTTTGGTCAATCTTTTCTGGATGTATCCGATAAGCGGTGTCATGCAATAGGTGGCCATCCTAGTCTGCTTCCATATTTTCAGAAGCACTGATCGATTTTTCATTTCTCTTTCTACTTGAATAGCATTTTTCCCAGCTGATAGGAAAGTCCCAATGGCTTATGGATTAGATGCTTCAAATGAAGCCCTTTTAGTAAACATGTGCATTATGTCAGGCTACAGACCGCTCTTCTAAGGGGGACACCAGAGCCACAAGCCACACAGGAAGTGCCTGGTTCTTCCTGTGGCCAAAACACAAACAAGAAAAAGGGAGACAGCTGGAAAGACAAACCAGAACCTCGAAAGCATTCCTCCTAAACCAAGGTGAGAGAAAGGTGCAACCTCCCTCTGGACCAAAGAACTCCCGAAAGTCGTTGTTTTCAAGGGACAGAGAGTAAACACATGCAATTCCCCCGAGAGGCGATACATAGGGACGTAGGGACGGCATATGTCAGAGATGCTCGACCTCCCCCTAGAGGACACGTGCAAACGTAAACACCATGGAGACGGCATTGGTCACCAGCAGACTGCCAGGTTTCTGGTCTGGTTGCGACCAGCCCTGGTGAGAATTTGGGGAAGCAGAGGCCCCCGCAGATCCCTAGAGAGCAGGGGGAAAGGGCACTGCTCTCTGGGAGAATAGCCTGCAGGACCCTTCCAAGTTCCCCAGGACCCCACCTTTGCTGGCAGTGCCAATGCCAGGAGTGTGGCCCACAGGAGGTCTTGCCCAAGGTTTCCAAGATATCTTTTCAAGAGTAGTCATGACAGCACTGGTTGCAATGACTGGGAGCTGGGAACACAACTCAGGTTCATGGAGAGGCAATGGGACCCATGCGGCCCATCCGTCACAACACGGATATGTGACATCAACAGGGAGACAGACATCTATGAAAATGAATGTGCGTGTGAGAGAGAGACAGACAGAAGGAGACAGAATGAGAGCAACCGCGCCAGGGAGATATGCACCAAACTGTTCACGGGGCTCGCGACTTTCCAGTCTTATCTGCTCCTGGCGGGATGTCGAAAGTTCTGTAGAATGTGCGTGTCTTCCTTTCCTAATTCTAAAAAGGTGAATATCACAGCTTCAATGAAATCCATTGATGATCCATCTTTGGAATAAAGTACATTCTTTAGTTTCTATTTTTGAAGATTTCTATTCCAAGACAATGAACGTTTATTGTAGTAAAAGAATGAATTTTAAGAGACTGAAGAATTAAGGAAGTGGCAACTCAGGAGTGCCCTTCACAGGTGGTCTTCACCTTTCCAGTCCTTTCCCTTGGTGTCCACGTGTGTGTGCACGCGGGCGTGTGTGTGTGTGTGCGTGTGCCCGTGTGCCCGTGCGCGGGGGTGCATGTGTGTGGGGTGATGCATATTCACACCTGTGCTGCGTGTGTGCACATGGATATGCCGGTGTGTGCGTCAGAGTGCGTGCATCCTGTGGGTGCTGAGTGCGGAGGCCTGCAGGGCGTGTGCTCCTCTGGATCTGATTTCTTCACGGGCGGACCCTGGTCAGACAACACTCTTCCTCTTGGATATCCCGGCATCCGAATTTCCAAATGGCCCCGATGTGGAACGTGCCCCGTTTCTGACTTTCCTCTCCCCTCCTCACGCTGATGGGAACATCAGCCTACCTCAATCTCTGATCCTGGAGGACATATCCCCAGAGGGGGAGATTCTGGTGCATGATGTCAACACGGTGTTCCGCTGTCGGTCACTCTCTGACCTTCGAGGTCTCCTTCTCTGCTGTGAGCCTGTTTTGGGAAAGTGGGGATGCAGAGAGCCTGGGGCAGAGAACTCAGGGAGGGATGGACAAGGACTGGCTGCTAGGATGCAGGTGAGGAAGGCACCAGGGGTGATCTGCCCAGCTAGAGGGCTCCCCTCCTGCCCTCCTGGTCCTGCTGCTGGCCTCATCCCTGGCCTCATCCCTGGTCCCACCCTCCACCTCCCTAGCCCACTTTGGCCTCCCAATGCCCCTCCCGGCCTCTAACTCTCCTGAGCTGAGCAGCCTGACCTGCTGACCAGGACAGAGGATGAGGAGGGCCCGCACAATCCTGCCTGCTCTCTCTCCCTCCAAACCCCATCCTCCAGGCAGGAAAGCACATCTAGGGCAGTGCACAGAGTCACGGGGACCACCTCGAACGTGCTCCGTCCAGGGGTCGTTCTCAGCTGCATGCGCAGGACCCGCTGGACCTCGTGTGAGCAGAAGGGACTTTGACAAGGTATGGCGGAGGCCTCGTGGAAGGTGCCAGAGCTCTAAGCCTGGGGCTGGGGGCTTTAGAGAAGGTCATTGAGCACAAAGCAGAGCTAGGGTCCTCTAGCAGTGACCCTTGCCTCAGGCTCTGTGCCAGCCCCTGGTCCACACAGCCAGCAGACTCTGCTTCTGGGAGGGAGGGGCTCTGCTTAGTAGGGATGAGGGAGAGAGCCCTGGGCACCTTGGCAAGGGACTGCCATTCGAGCCTCGCTTTCCTCCCCTGTGCACTGGGCTGGCAGCCGACCTGCCGTGGTGGTGTGAGACAAGTTCACGGAGGCTGCACTTGGAGTGGCTGCTCCTTCGAAGAGCTCCACAGCTACTAGCTCCCATGATGAGGAATCCCAGGAGGAGAACTGGGCCGGGGGCCTGGATCCCACCCGGACTGGCAGACCGTCATGGCACCGGATGGGGTGGAGAAAGTTATTCCAGAGGAACAAAGGAGTCAGAGCGAGTCGGGCATGCCTGGTGGGAGAACAGAGTGGGCAGAGGCCAAGGGCCCCAGGGGCTCTCCTGGGGGTGACGTCAGCAGGATCGGCTCCTGGGCATGAGCTCAGACCACACCTCTGTTCGCCACATGAGCTGTCTCTCCGAATCCTCCTGGCAGCCCAGTGGGGCACGAGGGATTCTGGTCTTCAATTCACTGATGAGGAAAGCGAGGCTTAAAGAGACTGGGTCCCTCTGTGCCCAACAGAGGAGCAGAGCCAGGACTGGAAGCCAGTGCCTCTTAGAGCCCATGGGCCCCCCTGACCAGGAACGACCTCTTTTCCCTAAAGTCCTGACAATCTTTGGTGCTGGTGCCCAGAGAGACCTCATCCTGTGGGGGGATAGGCTGGTCCTGTTCCTCGGAGAGCCCACAGTGTCTGTGGCTGGCCAACCTGGTCACCACCCCAGCCCCAGGCAAACGGGATGGCCCTGGGCCTCGAGTTCAGTGAGGGCTGGAGGCCGGAATGGGGCAGGCCCCAGGAGAGACAGGAGCCCTGAGCTCCAGGAGGTTGCAATGTGGGACACTGGGCAGAATGACCCCGGGCCGGAGAGACAGGGGTCCTGGGCGATGCTCAGCCTTTCTCTAGCTGGCGACTGCAGGGGAGGCCCTGAGCCTCAGCTTCCCCTTCTGCGCAATGAGGAAATGACTGGGCCTCGTGACGGGCTCTTGGGAGACTCCGCTGAGGAAGGACTTGTGGATCTCTTGCCTGGTGTCCGGAGCGCATTGGGAACCACCTGCCAGGCTGTCACAGTGGTCCTCCTGGGTGCAGGGTCCAGGGAGTCCCTCCTCGGCTTCCCTCCTGCTGCCCTGTCCCCAGGAATAGCCAGCATTCCTTGAGGTGGAGCTGAAGAAGATCCAGGCAACTCTGTGTTGCAGGTGACAGGGGCTCAGAGCCGGAAGGACAGCTGGACACGTTCCATGCCGCTGTCCAGGGCCTGCCCTGTGACACCGGAGCCCACCAGAAATCAAGTCTCCTCCTCGGTGGATCCCAGCTGCTGTGGCTTTAGGCACTCCCTCACTCATTCACTGAGGCTTTCATTCCCTCCTTCCTTCCTTCACTCACTCACTCAGTCATTCATTCATTTCTACTCTCACTCATACTTTTCACTCATTCAGCCCAAATCCTCTGGTCCCTGCTGTGCACCCAGCAATGTGACCTCACCAGTGAGTGTGATCCGGCGTGACCCTTGTCCCCGCGGTTCACATCTGCTGTGTGACATGGAAGACGGCCATCTCTCGGGTGAGGGGGAGTGATGAGCACCAGCAATCCGCTTCTGAACAGAGAGGCCAGTCATGCACAGGAAAGAATGGAGAGAACACGTGCACGGCTCCTCTGCTAGAACAAGAAAAGAAGGAAAAGTTAGGACAAAGAAATATGCCCTATGTTGAACAAAACATGGGCTCTGATTACAAGTGTGCACTGATTCCTAAAACCAACAAAGAAGAAATTCAATGGATTGGGGCTTGGTGACACCATTTTTCTGACCAACAATGGCATTTGAGGAAACATCTTCTAGGGCTCACACTTTTCCTAAGGCCTCTTTCACCTCCTAGCACTTCAATCTTCCTCCTTGGAAGCCTCTGTCCTGGTCCCTCCTCATCCAATGGCTCCTCTGCTGCTCGGGGGCCTGCCCTGCGAGGCCACCCTCATCCATCCGGGACTGTCCCTGCCATTGGGACAGGCTGCCCGCATTCCCCCCTGGGTCTCATGAGCTCCTGCTTCTTTTGCAAGGCTGGCACTTTCACTTAGGATCACTTGGCGTCTTTCTTTGCAGTGGTTTGCATCGTCACACACTGGGTCCCCCCGATGACTCCCTGAGGGAGGCCATTTGTCAGCATCTTCCAGGCGAGGAAGCTCAAGTCCAGCAGGCTGTACAGCCTGTCCAGAGACACGGCCAGTGTGGCGTCTCAGCAGAGTTTGGTACCCATGCAGAGGAGGATGGAGGGGAAATTGTTTGCAGGTCTTCCCAGGAAGCCTGAAGGAGGACGCGGGGAATGAGCCTGGAGGATTAAAGCCTTAGCGGGGCCTGAAGAACCAGCACCACTGTGGTGAGCATCACTCTGTCCCAGCAGGAGACCAGGTCCTGCCTGGACTGGCTCGGTCCCCTCAGGTGGAGGGAACACCCCAGGGCATTCCTGCAAAAGGCCGCACAGCCTTGCAGGAGAGGAAGGGCCCATGGGGCAGGAGAGCCCTCAGGCAGGGAGGAGGGATGCAGGCACTGCAGGGGGCCGCTATCAGTCTCCTGGGCACTGGCTCCCAGCTGCAGGGGCACTCAGGTGGGCTGAGGGAACAGGAGTGCGACCACAGCAGTGTCTGCGGCTGGGCTCTCCACAAAGGTCCCGCCCTTCTGCCCAGAGAAAGACTCATCTGCATGGCATTTGTCCTTCCAACACAAAGTGGGGTCCAAGACCACCCCTCCACCCCACCTGCCCGATTCCTTTCCACTCATCTCAAGTGACAAGCAATTCCGAATATTTGATTGGTGTTGGATGCCCAGATACAGTGGTTTTTGGGGCCCACGTTGTAACCTTGCTGGCATTTTCAAGATCTCAGGATTTTGATGCAAAACAGGAAAATGCTGAGGACCCCAGAGAGCTTTCCGGAAGCAAAAAGCTTTGCAGTACTGCCTTCCCACCAGCTCTTCTCAAAATCCTCCAGGCCCCGGAGTCTCCATCTTGGGTGCTCAGATTGCTGGAAGGATGTGCCTTCCAAACGTCCTCAGGGTGGGCTGGCAAGACAAACGGAATGGTGGAGCGAGGAATTCAGCAAATCCGCCTCCCGCACAGCAATGACCATCCTGGAGAAGCTGGCAGAAAACCACCAGGTCAGCACTCTGCCAAGAGACCGAAGGCACACAGCCCACTGAGGAGCACCTGAGGCTGAGGGAGACCAATGAGAGTCTGTGGTGTTTTCACCCAGGGCAGCTCCCGACCCCACACCCTCAGTGTCAGGGCCCTGTGACAATGGCAGGCCTGAAGGCGGCTGCTTCCCTGTCAGAAGTTGCCTACTTGGTTTCTGCACGGGTGGGGAATCCCCAGCCCCTGAGCATTTCTGGAAACTGTAGCCATCTCAGCGGCAAGCTGCCATGGAAGATCAACTTTGTAGCTGCCTGAGGTTGGATCCAGAACAGAGCCACAAACTAGCCAGAAAGTGGAGAGGGAGAACCAGGCAGTGAGACAGACACAAGGACTTGATGGGCTCCACGCATCCCTGGGGGTCTGGACGGTTTTGCGCACGTGCAGGCCTGTACACACTCAGGAGAGACCAGGCAGGTGCGCATTGTGGGGAGGGTTAGAGACCTGCCACCAGCCCAGGCCTTGGCCCCAGGCCTTGCTGCCTCCCAGAGGGTCCCAGCTGACTGAGGGGCAAAGCCCAGCCCTGTGGGGTCCCTGTCCTCTCTGGGGCTCGCATGCAGAGAGGCCTTCCCACCTGGAAACTTCTCCCTGGTCTTCTTCAGAGGGTGAGCCGAGGAGCTCTGAAGGTAGAGAAGGTGGGGAGCAGGGAGGAGAGGCTCCCGAGGCCTCAGCCCTCCTGGGACAGGAAGAGAAGGACCTGGGAGTGGGGAGGGGGACCCTGCTTTCTCGGCCCTCAGTCCCCCTCTGTGTACACCTCCCTCTGAGGAGATGGAGTCCAGGAAAACCTGGAGAGCAGAGCTGGTCCCGATGAGTAACACTCCCAGGGAGGAGGATCGGAGCTCAGCCCAGGACGAGCCCAGGGAGGAAGCGAGCCTTTCACCGCGGGACACTCCACTCACGGTCAGTGTGGCCCTGGCAGGCATGCATGTCACTGCCTGTCCGACACACCCCTGTGGAGCCGCTCAGTGGGCAGGGACTGGCCTCTGACCGACAGAGCACAGCACAAGCGATAGATCAGCCCTCCAGATCTCATTCCCCAGGCTGTCCTTCCCACTTCCTCCCGCTCTTGTGTTCCCTCCTTCTCTCTCTCCCTTTGTTTCTCTCTCTCTCTCAGTCTCTCTTACCCATGGACCTGGGGACCATGCATGGATGTCCTGAGCTCCCCTATGTAGAGGCCACATAGGGATGAACCAGGGGCATGCCCTGGCCAACAGGGAGAAAGGAGCTCAGCTCTCAGTGAAGCTGATCATGACCACGCCCACGGGAGTGATCTCCATAGCAAATCTCACCCTAGCACAGCCTCAGTTGAGGCCACAGCCCCAACCTGCAAGACGCCAGGAGGCAGAGACTCCAGCTCAGCGGTGCTGGCGTCCGTGGCCCACAGAGATGGCGAGATCGTCAGTATTTGTAGTTGAGAGGTGCAGGGTTGGGAGCAATGGAGTCCAGGAGGAGCAGATCCCTCGCGCTGCCTCCCAGGCCCTGGGTCTGGCCTGCCCTCCTCCCTCCGCTCTCCTCCAGGCTCTCTGCAGCCACACTGCCAGCCTTTCCAACCTCCTCTGGCAAACTCACTTAGGCCTGCATGTCTCTGCACCAGCAGTGCCCTCTCCCTGGCACACTGCTCCCGGCATGTGCAGGGCTGGCTCCTCCTGTCACTCTGCTCACAGCCAATGTCACCCCGGGGAGGCCTTTCATACTCTCCTACCCTGTGAGACCCCAGCCCTCCCTGCAGGACACTCTTTCTTGTCGTTCCAGTTCATGCTCTTCTCTTTCACATGTCTCGGATGTGGTGCTTTTGCCCGTCTCCCTCCAGACTGAGCTCCTGGGGCTCAGGGACCACTAGGCACTTTTTAGCACCACCCCAGGGCCGACCAGGGCTCCTGGCCCAGGGTGAGGGCTTGGCACACAGCTGCTCGATGAGTAAACAGGGGGATCTTCGGTTTCTCCTTCCTGCTTTTGACCTGCTGCAATGGTGGAGACGAACGCTAGTAATAGGAGGTGCAAGCGGGTTCTGAGGCGGGGGGATGGGCAGCGTGACTTCCACATGACTCCTCCTTTGTTCAGTTGCTCCAGCACAGCTCAGTGGGCCCCCCTGACACTGGAGGTTCCCCCCAGTGGCCAGTACTGGACAGAAGCCACGGCAGGGACAGCACAAAACCACACATTCACCTCTACTGGGGCTTCTCAAGACGGTGGCTCTGTAGGTTCTCGGTGGGACCTACGACACCAAGGACAGTATGAGGGGCTTTGGAAGCTTCCTTCCCCCCGCCCATGTATTCATTCATCGGCGTCATCTTCACTCACGAGGCATCCT
Source organism: Equus caballus (assembly GCF_041296265.1). NCBI lineage: Eukaryota > Metazoa > Chordata > Mammalia > Perissodactyla > Equidae > Equus > Equus caballus. Next base: position 355,954 of record NC_091702.1, read on the forward strand.
TGCCTCAGCTAGGACAATGACTCACCTCGACTTCCAAAAGAGCACCCCAACAAAAACCATCTTTCCTTCTACTTTGGCCTTGCTGCACGGTGCTCTGGCATGTCCTTCTCTAGCCCAATCCTCATCCACCAAAGCCCCTGAACCTCTCCCTAATCCACAGGCCTGCAAGGTCTGGGAAGCATTATCCCAGGGTCTTGGAGCGTAGTGGGTCATTGATGGAGAGCCAAAGCCTACAGACACTTTGCAGTCATGTGGATCACTGACTTCAAGCATCCTAATTTATACAGGAGACACTGTGGCCTCTCTCCTCTAGCCCTTGTCTACACTCAGGTGTGTGGGGTCCTGGAAGTTCCAGATGCCCACAGAGGTTGGTAACTTTCCATTTGAAGATCCTTCACTTAATCCCACTGGGATAGCGACTTTTACCATGAAGGTAACACATATACAGGCTCTGGGGACTAGGATGTGGACATCTTTGGTGACAGCCATTACCAAGCCTACTCCATGGGAAAATTGATCATCACCAGGGTTGCAGTCAAGGAGCAGGGTAACCCTAGGGAGAGATGTGTCCTCAATAGACACTGCCAGGGGAGTGACAGAGACAGAAGTGCAGGGAGTGCCGTGGGGTAGCATCTTCCATAGTGTGGCCTGGGGAGGTTTCTCTGAGGAGTTGATTTAAATATGTTTTATTTATATATTAATTTCCATACCAAAAAATTCACCATTTTAAAGTGTATAATTCACTCTGAATAGAGAACACAATGTTGAATGAGAAGAACAAAGTTGGAAACTACTTGACTTCAAGACTTACTAGAAAGCTACAGTAATCAAAACAGTGTGATATTGGTGAAAGAAACGACAAATCAATCAATAGAACAGAATAGAGAGTCTAGAAATAAACCCACAGGAATATAGTCAACTGAGAATTGACAAAGCAGCAAAGGCAATACACTGGAGCCAAGATCAGATCTTCAATCAATGCTGCTGGAACAATGGACATCCACCTGCAAAAATATGAATCTGGACACAGATCTTACACCCTTCACAAAAATTAACTCAATATAGATCATGCATCTAAATGTAAAATGGAAAACTCCAAAACTCTTAGAAGATAACATAGGAGAAAACCAAGATAACCTTGGGTATGTTGATGATTTTTTAGACACAACTCAAGGCACAATCCATGAGAAATGGATAAATTGGACTTCATTAAAAGTAAAAAGTTTCTGCTCTGTGAAAGATGATAACAAGGGATTGAGAAGATAAGTAACAGACTACGGTAAAATATTTGCAAAAACACATCTCATAAAGGACTGATATAGGAAATGCATAGAGAACACTTAAAACTGAATAATAAGGAAACAAACAACCTCATTAATCAATGAGTGAAAGATCTGAACAAATGCCTAAGTGGTTGCTGAAGATTGATGAGGGCAGGAAGAGGGGTGAATCTGCAGAGCACAGAGGATTTTTAAGGCATTGAAAATACTCTGTATGATAGCCTAAAGATGGATACATCTTATTCTCTTGTCCAGAGTTATAGAATGAACAAGGCCAAGAGTGAACGTTAAGGTAAACTATGGACTTGGGGTGAGTATGATGTGCTAATGTAGGCTTATCAATCATAACACATTTACCACTCTTGTGGGACATGTTGAAAATGGGGGAAGCCATGCATGTGTGGAGGCAGGGGGCACATGAATAATTTCTGTGCTTTCCCCTCAATTTTGCTGTGAACTTAAGACTGCTCTAAAAAATAATCTTAAGTTTTAAAAAGCGTATAATTCAGTGGTTTTTAATATATTCACAAGGTTGTGCAATCATCGATGCTAATTCCAGAATATGTTCATTACCATAAAAAGGTTCCTCATACCCATTAGCAGTCATACTCCATACTTCCTTCCCCCCAGCCACTGGCATTCATTAATCTACTTTCTGTCCTTCTGGATTTGCCTATTCTGGACATTTCCTATAAATGCAATCACACAACAGGTGGTATTTTGGGTCTGGCTTCTTTCATTTTGCATAATGTTTTCAAGGTTCATCCATGTTGTACCAGGTATCAATACCTCATTCCTTTTTACAGCTGAATAATATTCCATTGTATTCATATATCACTTTTGTTGAGCTATTCATCAGTGTAAACCGCCAAACTATTTTCCTGAGCAACTCTACCTTTTCACATTCCCACTGGCAAGCAGCGAATGAGTGAGGGTTCCAAATTCTCCATATCCTCACCAACACTTGGTATTATTTGACTTTTTTATTATAGTCATCCTGGTGTGTGTAACGTGATATCTCATTCTGGTATTGATTTGCATTTCCCTAACAACTGATAATGGGGAGCATCTTTACCTGTACTTATTGGCCATTTGCATATTAATCTGGAGCAATGCTTATCCAAATGCATTGCCCATTTACAATTGAGCTATTTGTATTTTTATTATTGAGTTGCAAGAGTATATTATATGTACTCAATGGTAGACCCTTATCAGATATGTAAAGATGTGCAAATATGTTCTCCCCTTCTGTGGGTTGTCTTTCCACTTCCTTGACCATGTCCTTTGATGCACAAAAGTTTTACTTTTGATGAAGTTCAATTGACCTATTTTCCCTTTAGTCGCTTGTACTTTGGGCGTCATATGTAAGAAACCATTGCCTAATCCAAGGCCATGAAGTTTAGTTGTACATTTTCTTCTAGGGGTTTTGTAGTTTTAGATCCTACATTTACATTCCTGATCCATTTTGACTTAAGTATTGCATACGGTGTGAGGTAGGGGGTCAACTTAATTCTTTCACATGTGGATATGCAGTTATCCCAACACTGCTTGTTGAAAGACTATTCCTTTGCGATTTTCTTGGCATGTCAACTAATTCTAGAATCTGTGTGTGTTGGGTGTGGTGTGACTTACAGTTCCTTGGAATCATTCTTTATACAAAGGATTTTTTTTTCTGGCCTTGTGGACTTTCCAACAATACATATGTAGACCAGCCATTAGTGAAGAAATCATTTCATTTATTCTGACCAGTTTTCTCTTTGTTTGCTGTGGGTATGTAATTCCACACCCTGTTACTCCCTGATGGCTGGTAGGCCTCATTGCACCATCGTTCTGGACTGGATTATTGCAGCACCTTTCAAAGTAGTTTCTCTGCCTCTATTTTTGCCCCACAAATTTATCCTCAATGCAGCAACTGGAGTGATGTTTTAAAACCAGAAGTCAAATTCGTTGTAAAATCTCACCAGAGGCTTTCTATTACTCTCAGAGTAAAAGTTAAGGTCCTTATCATGGCCTACAAGCCCAACTGAATCGGTCCCACCCTCTCTCTGACCTCATCTCTGGCCACTCTTTCCCTGTATTAATCTCTCCAGTCCCTCTGCCCTCCATTATGTCCCTGGTGCATGCCAGGCACTCTTCTACCCAAAGACTTGAACTCTATGTTCCTTCCACCTGGAATTCTCTTCCACCTGTTGATTTCATGGTTCATTTCCTTCATTATCTTTAATTCTGTGTTCAAATGTCACCTTGGTGAGGCTTGTCACAACCATGCCATTTAAAATAAAACTATCCCCTTGTCCTGACACTCCTTAAACAACTTGTTCCACTTAGATTTCTCCCCATAGCACTTATCATCTTTTAAAATAATATGTAATTATGTGAATCAATGTTCAATCAGGACACAGAAACTATACAAAAGATTGAGCAGGAATAGTTTCTATAAGGAAAAATTAAGTATAAAAGTGTAAAGAGAACTATAGAGAATAGCCCAGAATTACAGTAGAGTAGCTAAGAAAGAAACAATTGTGGGAGGGGTCCACTTCTGCAAGGCCGGGTTCAGACTTTGTCGGAGAAGGTGTGGCTGCAGTTCAGGGATGGTGGAGGAGTTTGCCGGTTGCCAAGGGCCAGAGCTGGTCCATGGTCAGAGCAGCGTTCAGCGGGTAGGGAAATGTAGGCGGACAGTGGCAAGTGCCAAAGTTCTGTCCCCTGCCAGGGGCAGGTGGGCTGAGGTTATGACACCTACAGGACTCACCGGGATTCCACTTGTGGGGGTGCCACTCAATCCCCCTAGGAAGCTATCCAAGGGGATCCACTGATTCCACTGTCGATCACCCACTGTGGGTGAGTGCCTGTGGACATCCCCAGATTGTGCCACTGCTGGTTGTACACGAGGAGAAAGAAAATGAAAAAACCTGGAAGCACCCTGGAACCAGGAAGGAAGCCCCTTTGCCCTAAGCCTTCTGCTAGCAAAGCTTAACCCCTGCCAGGTGCAAAAGAGAAATGCCTACTGGGTCCAGCTCCATTATTGCAGAGCAAACAATGGAGGGCAACACATTGATGTTGTATTACAGAGGCAATCCCTTGATAACTGGTAACATAATTCACTGATTTATTTTGTTTATGTTTTCCATGCTTTTACTTCCAACTTACCCCTATTGTTATATTTCTAGTAAGTTTTTTGAAGACAGCATATGGTTGTATCATGGTTTTTAATCTACTCTGCCAATCCCTGTCGTTTAGTTTGCATGGTTAGTCTATGTACATTTGCTATAATCATTAATATGTAAAGGCTTGTATTCGTTTCCTAAGGCTGCTGTAAACAGTGCTATAAGCCAGGTGGCTAAAACATAAACATTCATTCTCTCACAGTTCCAGGAGGAGAAGTCTGAGATCAAGTGAGATGGGGAAGGTAGAAAATCCAATAAAGGGTATGCCAATGAGATGGTCACTATTGTGGGCAACTGGGACTCACTCTTCCTGAAGATTCTCTGAGACATAGGGTGGAACCATCTCAAGACTGTCCCAGGGGAACAAAGAGCTGAGGACTATTAGCCCATCAGTTACCATCTCTACTGACTTGGTAGGTGAATTCACCTGCACTTCTAGTGTCACCATGTGTGCATAGGAAGCATAGGGGAACAGAGGATGCAGGCATTGGGTTGGGAAGCTGTGACCCTCTCAGTGTGCAGGAACTACAGGTGCAGTGGGCTGAGGGGGTGGGCCATCAGCACTGTCAACCATAGTCCACCCCTTGCACTGCACTGATGCACTCATGCTCCAAACCAAATCTGTTCTGGTGAATTATGGAACTGAGGCTTCAGGGTAGTAACCAGCCACAATCTCTAAAATAATGACAGGAGATGGTTAGTAGAAACAAGCTGCAGTCCCAGCTTTCCGGGTGGTCTGGGGGCTTTAATTTGCAGCCATCCTGCCTCCTCTCCTACCCCTTCTACATGCCCACCTATCCCAGCCAGCAAGCCCTCTGGTCTTGGTGATTGTTTGGTAGCGCCATGAAAACCTTCTTGTTCCCGTATGCCAAGGAAGGCCCAGACATTGTCCCCCTTAGTGAGACATCTGGGAAGTAGCAGCTGTGAGGAGCTGTGACCACTCTGAGATTCAAAGGAGAGGTTGTGAGAGGTGTCACCAGAAGTGATAAGAGCTACAGCTGTGGAGTAGACGCAGTCATCATGGTGTGGGTGGTATAATGGTCTCCCATCATAACGGGATGCAGCCATCCAAAGAAACGCCTCAGGCCATTGTGTACTGGGGGGCGGAGATAGGTCTCCCCTCCTGCCACTGTTCTCCCAGTGGTGTCTACCACCAGTTGAACACATCCAGTATCCAAAAAAACACCACACAATTGGAAAGCTCTGTAGAGTTCACCTGAGGTGGCACAGCACAAGATGGTGGACGACGGGCAGCCCCTGGAAATCTCCAATTGCACTAAGCATAGGGTTCATGGGGGCAGCCCTGTCCTCCCAACGACCCCTACGTGGTGTTCCATCATCTTTTTCAAGGATGGAATTAAATTTGTCAATGTCATAAGATGCTTAGATCAGTGACTCCATATAATGAGGGAAATCAAGGTCTCTGGGGTACAGTCAACAAGAACAGGACAGAGGAAAAGCTCTCCCATTGACACAGAGACTCCAGCATGTTTACTAATCTCTGGTCCTAAAGTGCACTGGCCTCGCCCTTTCCTACTCCCAGGACGGAAGGTTTTCTGCTCAGCAGCACCTTCCAAGTTGGCAGTTGATTACTGGATCGTGCCAGCACCCTCAGTACAATGCCCCAGGGGTTATTAGAGAGGGCTAATTATTGTTATTTAGTGAGTACTTGGGGGTGTGCAATCGGCAGTGGTGTCCAATCTTCTGCCAGAGAGGCACAAAGCTGCCCTTGTGTGGCCGTAGCACCTGTGTACAGGGTCTACGTCAGCTGTGGGTCTCAGCGGAGATGATTCAAGCCCAGGAAGTACAGGGTCAGGGAGGGAGAAGGCCAAATTCTTGCTCAGAAGGCAGCCAGGACTGAGACCAGCAGAGCCAGGTGCCCAAGTGTGCTCAACCATGAACTCAGAGCACAGGCCCCTCGTGGCCTGTTTGTGCCTCACTCGGCCCATTTATCCAAAGGGAAGGAGATGTGAGGCCTGTCTTATGGTACATGAGGCAGTCAAAGCTGAGGAGGGAAGTGAAAGCATTTTGGAGAGTCGGGGTATTAGAAGAATGAATGTAAACAACTTGCAGTATTGGGGGTTTGGACAGGCTCTGATGGATCCTGGTCCCTGGCCCCACTCCAGGCAGAAGGAGGGAGGAGCCCTCATTCATTGAGCCTTGTACATGTCAGGGGAGCTGGGTCTTCGCAGGCCCACTCAGCAGAGCCTTACAAAGATCCAAAGTGATCGAAGTTGTGGGTGCCCCTGTGGGGGCGGAATCCTCTGAGGCTCAGAGAGATTCAGTAACTGGTTTATTCTTGAATGAACGAACGACCAAGAGCACCTAGCACGTGGATGGAGCTCCTCCCTACAGGCCATCGAACTCATGAGACCTGGGAATCAAGCCTTTCCCTTTGGGGAACTTAATTCTAACAGAGAAGATGGGCACTGAACACTCATGGGGAGAAATGAGCAGACAATCCAGAGAGTAATGAGTGCTCTCCGGGAAACACAGCCTGGTCTGGGGGTCCCAAATGAAGGGGGTGGCACAGCCAGATCGCTCCCTCCTGTGGCCTGGGGAGGCCCCTCTGAGGAGGTGATATTTAAACTGATCCTGAGACATAAAATAGTGCCCCAAATGCCAGGAAGAGGTGGCCTGAGGGGCCCAGGCCCAGGACGAGCAAACGCAGGGGCCCCAGGGCAGGAGAGAGCTCGGACTCTGGGGACCCTGTGGGAATCAGCTGATTGCACACCCTGTCTCTGTAGTTGTAAAGCTCAGTCCCTCTCCCCTCAGCAGTGAGAGGCCAGTTACCAGAGAACTGGCGGAAGATCCAGCCCTGGGATCCTGGGGGAGGGGGATGGGCGGGGGTGTAAGGAAGCCCTTGGCCTTCCCTCCATGACTGGGAGTGCAGACACGCACCCCTGCCCCTTCTGATAATGTCCTCATCCAGATGGCTCACTTGGAGTAAGCACCCTGGAAGGCAGGAAAAAGGGATGGTAGTATGTGTCTTTTATTCTGTGGGTGGCACTTAATTGTCACTCATCAGATTCCAACAATAATGACAGTCCACCTCCCCTGATGCAGAATTGCCAGGATGCTAGGTGGGAGGGGTGTGGCCAGTGCCAAGTGTTCATGGGCAGGAGCCGAGCTGGGTATAAAGGGCAGCGCTGTGAGGACTCGCACAGCCTCCTCCAGACCCCAGTGACCTGCCGGCGGCTGTGAGCACAGACCCCTGGAGATGAAGGTTCTGTTCCTGACCATCACCCTTGGCCTGATCACAGCCCTGCAGGCCCAGGACCCTCTGTTCTTCCCCTCAGAGAACGAGAATGTGAGCCCAGGGAAGGGCGGGAAGAGAGGTATGGGGGAAAGGCGGTGACTACCTGTTGGCCAGCAGTGACCAGGGGCCTTGTGTTAGGAGGTGTCATTCAAGGTCGAAGTTCTGACCCTGTGCTCCCTGCAGAGTGTGGTCAGAGGAGCAGGAGGCTCTGTTCTTGTGTCTGCAGACAGCGCTCCTCCTTGGGCCCAGAGGCTGAAGCAGGGGAGTGGGTTCAGCATAGGGACTGTTGGTCTGACACTTCGGGAACCCAGAGGCACTGAGGACCCTGTGGAGTATAGACTCATCCAGGGCCAGGGCCCGGTCTCAGCAGAGAAGAGACTCATGGGGTGAGAGACCCCCTGCCTCTGTTTAGGGTCGGGAGCCCTGAGTGCTGGGCTGGTTCTAACAGAGCACAGGGTGTGGATGTACGGGATCCAGCCAGCCTTTGGAGGACAGCACCTGGGGTGCTGGGGATGTCTGGTGATGGCTGCAGCCCATGCACAGAGGATGGGGGTAGTGGGGTGAGGAGGAGATTCTGGGCTATGTCCGTGCTGGACTCATGGCCCCCACCCTGCTCAGATCATAGGGACATGGTATGTGAAGGCCGTGGTGGCTGACAAGGACCTGCCTAAGGAGAAAAGGCCCAAGAAGGTGTCCCCCTTGACAGTCACTGCCCTGGATGATGGAAACTTGGAGGCCATGGGCACCTTCATGTGAGTGTTGCCTCCCAAGGGTGCTGCTCTCCCCTCCTCCTCCCTCTCCCCAGGCTGCGAGGTGGCCCAGAGCAGCCCCTCTTTGTGCCTCTTCCCATCCCACTTTGGGATGTGGGTAAAATGAATGTCCCCCTGACATAGAAAGGAGAGAGTCCAGACTGTGGGGATGACAATGGAACTCGTGGGGACACCAGGGCAGAGGCCCATGTGCCAGGTGAGCTCAGGTTGGCTCGAGTGTGTTTCCTGACAGCCTTCCCCTCTGCCTCCCGTTTTCCAGGAAGGGGGGCCAGTGCCACGAGAAGCGAGTTGTGATGCACCAAACCGAGGAGCCTGGCAGATATAGCGCCCGTGAGTCCAGACCAGGCTGTGCCACATTCCCTGCCAGAGCCCAGGCCTCCCCTTCCCCTGAGGCTGCCTGCTGCCGGGCAGTCCCTGCCCTGTCCCCTCCCAGGAGCAGCTAGCCACTCCCTTCCCAGGAGTCTCCTTGTCCTGACATTGGAAAGGTTTCTCCACAGCAAGGATGACAGTACCAAACCCTCCCTCTGGATGGTCCTAGCAATTCAGCTTGCAGAGAACCAAGGGTTGAGGATGAGGATGCAGGGCGGGGCAGGTGCTGGGTGAACAAAGGAAAGAGCCCCAGCCTCTGATGTCTTCTGGCCTCTGGTGACTCCACTGCTTGGGTTGGAACCTTCCTCATGAAGAGTCTCCCTCTCCAGAGTGTGGTCCATGGTTCTGAGCAGCAGTGTGTCCTGGGCACTGGACCAGCTTGGGCACCTGGATTACGGGGCAGTCAGTAGAGCTAAGGTGGCCGAGAAACTGAAACGTTCCAAAATGTTCCCTAATGTCTCAAATATTTTCTGCAGGAATGAAGACACTAAAGACCAATTTTCTCTATGTCTGTCTGCAGTTGGGGGAAAGAGGCACATGTACATCCTGGACTTGCCAGTAAAGGACCACCGCATCTTCTACTGCGAGGGCCAGCTCGGAGGGAAAGCAATCCGCATGGCAAAACTCGTGGGTAAGAGGCTGCTGCCCCAGGTCCTCAGAGATCCACCTCTCCTGACCCACCCCCACAGGCTCTGCTTCTAGAAGTCAGTGGAACTGGCTTCAGTCCTGATTCTGGGGAATACGAACACCCTGCTTCTGTCTTTGGGGGCCTGGCACAATTTGCTGCCCTGGGGTGTCCAGTCCAAACTCCCTCAGTGACCTGACTTCTCACCAAGGGGATATGGACGCAGCTGCTAAGTCCCATCTCTTGGGGTCTGGGGCGTGAGGCCAGGTCAGCACTGGGGAGTGCACTGTTGCTGACAGAGGTCTTCTTGGAGCAATGACCCTCCAGAGTGGGGTGAAGTCCAAGAATTTTCTGGCCAGAGAGCATCACAATTCCTCCAGGCCATCAGCTTCTTCCAGGTCAGGGGTGTGACCCTGCAGATCGGTTTTGAGAGTGGGCCTGGGACCCCAGGGGCCCTCAGTGTCTCGGAGTGTCTCCCTGGCTATCCTCCTTCACAGGAACCTCTCACCTGGGTGGTGGCCTGTCTCCTCTGGGCCTACTCTGTATCCACTTTCGGGGGAACCCTCCATCTCAGCCTCAGCCATTACAGGACAAAGCCCCCCAAGTGCTAGGAGGCACTGTCTCCTCTTGGGGTCTGCTTCCTGAACCTGAGGCTCACCTGGTCACCTCTCCTACAGGTAGAAATCCCGACATGAGCCTGGAAGCCCTGGAAGAATTTAAGAAATTCACAGAGCGCAAGGGATTGCCACAGGACATCATCATCATGCCTGTCCAGACGGGTAAGAGGACAACTCTGCCCAGGTTCCCTGTGTCCACTCTGCATGTCCCTTTGTCCCCTATGTCCCTCCCTGTGTCCCCAACAGATTCCTCGTGTCCCACTGTGCCCTTCAAGTCCCTCTGTGTCCCCCAGGACCTTCCTCGCCCCTTCCCCTGCCCCCCGCCATGGGGGAGACATCAGCGCTGTGTTGTGTCACAGGGGCACAAGGGCCCCACTCCGGGTCTCTGCTATTGGTGTCAGAGCTGCAGCTTGATGGGGTCTGGGCCCTTGGCTAGGGTCTCTTCTCATTGCTGAATTTTCCTTGGTTTCTACAGAAAGCTGCATTCCTGAAAGTGACTAGGGTAAGTGACCCTTGAAGCAAACAAGAGTCCTGGGTTCAAAGGAACGTCAGGAGTCACCAAGGCACCCCCAAGGTGGAGACAAGAGGGACTCCATGTGAGCCAGGCAGAGCCTTGTCTGCTCTGAGATCCTTTCTGGGATTTGATCCTTACTTGGGATGTCTGTCCCCGAACATCATTCCTGGGACATTTAGGGACTCCTTCTTTTCTCTGTCTCTGTAACTTGGGACCAATGGGCCAGGGTCTGTCCTCCACCACACCCATGCACCTGGTGGAAGTGGGAGCCTGCCCTCCATGCAGCAGCCCTGAGAGCATTACATATGCCCCCAACACTGCCACCCCTGAGAACCCCACACCTGCCCCCCCTCCCCTCCCCTGTCCTGGACTCACTGACCCTCTCCCTTCTTTCTAGGGCAGGGGACATCAGCACCCCACAGCAGCCCCAGGGCAGCACCATCAAGACCCTCTGTCCTGCAGGCCATGGAAGGAGCCCCTGCCTCTAGAGCCTGACCTGCTCTGCCCCTCCAGTTACCTTGACTCCCCTTCCTCCCCCAGCCATGCATCCCCTCTCCTAGTTCCACATAAAGAGCTTCAGCAGTTCCTGGTGACTCTGCCTGTCTGTGGGGGTCCCTCGCGTGGGCTGGGAACTGGGAGGAAGTGGGCAAGCCAGAGAAGGCAGGACAGGAGGACCCATCTATGTTTGCATTCTCCTTGAAAGTTGGACCAATCCAATGGGCATTAGGGTCCAGGCCGAGGGATGGGTGCTACAGCTCTGACCAAGGGTCTAATGGGGGACAGGTCTGACACCCAAGCAGCTCAGGTTCTGGGTGGTCACGTGGTGGGGGAGAAGGGATGTGAAGATAACAGGGTCAGATACAGCCCAGAGGTGATGACATGTGTGCAGGTGGGGATCACCTGGCCCCCTGAGTCCCAACTGCCTAGATGTGGTGACAGGAGTGCTGGGAGGCTGCCTTTGAGGGTGCAGGCAGGAGACCAGGCTTCCAAAGGCCATCAGGATGGGGACAGCAGGACCCTGGAATCCCAGCCTGGGTGGGACTCTGCTCCTGCCCCTTCCCCCTAGGCCTGGCTGGACACATGCACTGCCCCTGGGGAGGGAGCCACTTCAAGAGGGACCTTGTTCACAATTGTAATGTCATCACTATGGTTTCCCAAATCACCCTGGGGCTTTGCAGTGACAGCCAGCCAACTGAGGTCAGGGTCTCCTTGCTTGTGGTAGGAGAGGTGAATGCAGCCCAGCTTCCCTAGAGACAGGGGGGTGCCTGGAGCTCCCTTCATGCAGGGTCAGTGCACCTTCCCAAGTCACAGGCCCAAGGTCCCCGGTGGGATGGCGAGCATCCCTGGGCCTCTCCTGAACACAGCAGGCCCCAGATGCAGACTTCTGGCACCCTGGTACTTGTAGGTTCCTTCCTTGACAACGAAATACTAGGTAGGGAGTCCCTGCATGGTGCAAGCCCCCCACAGGTTGAGGCGGTGCCCAGGGGGCCAGGCAATCACAGGTTACAACTGCCTTGGCTTTGTTTTTTCAGCTTCCATGAGGATGACAGTTCTTATACCACTGTCCCTGCAATGGCACGAGGCCATCAAGGCAGGAGCCTGGGAGGAGGGAGTCGGTGGAAGACTCTGTGCACGCAGGCCCGTGTCCTGGGATTCCAGGACCCTGTGCCATTTGTCCACCTGGTGCTGACGTGCCCCTAAGCAGTGGTGTCCCTCTGATGTGGCAGCCCCAGGGGTCTGTGCAGAGAAGGGGCTGTGAGATGGCCAGGGTCAGGGTTCAGGGTCCTCAAGGGTCGAGGGGTTAAGACTTGGGGTAGGGATGCTAAGACCTGACAGGTGACAATCCTCAGCAGAACTTCCCCAGGGTACATCCCTCCAGCTGGAGAACAAGTGGGCAGAGCTGAAGAATCCCTGTGCCCAGCCCATGGGCTCATACAGAGCCGATTTTCAGGGTCTGTCTTCCTAATTGGGGGGCAACAGAATTCCTACATGAAGTCTTTTCTTTGGTCTGGGAATCCAAGTCCAGTACCTGCCCCAGCACTGTCTGCACCACAACAGCCTTGGCCCTGCCTGCAGGCTGTCCAGGTGCCTGGTCTGTGCTGGGCAGTGGTTTTCAGTGGATTCCTGGACCCTGGAGGGCCTGGTGTCCGGGGAGGGCCTTCATGGGCAAGATGGGGCAGAACAAGTGGAATCTTAACCGAATCCTGCAAACCACACTTCCCATGGGACAGGACCCTGTATGGACCCCAGGAAGACCACAGACTTTCTCAGAGAGGCAGCTGGCATCCTGGGGACTCAAGTCCCTGCGGTCAAACCACCATGCTTTACTCCCCACGTGGACTTCATTCTGGGTGGAGCCCAAGGAGCATCCCTGAAATGAAACCACCCCAAACAGGTCCAGGTCTGAGGTCCTAGCTGTCGTGGCCTCAAAGCAATGGGTGGACAGACAGAACGAAGAGTAAGAAGCGGACCCCACATAGAGTTCATCGTTCCTACAGACAGGACCCTTCTATTTCTCCCTTTCTCCTCTGGCTTGTTTACCTGATTTCTTGCTCAGTTGGTTCCTCTGAGAATTGGCCACTGAGCCGGGTAAGAGAGCAAGAGGGGCCTTGGGGTTGATACCTGAGAAAGATCAGGAGGGAGGAAGCCAAATGAGGCAGGAGACTCTCCAAGGAGCCGAGCTGGCCCAGCGGGGAGTTGGGAGCCATGGCTGCCCATGGAGGAGCCTGCATGGTGGAAAGGCCAGCTCAGCACTCTCCTCCCCAAACTCCCAATGGGCTCGGTCCTGGGGTGCTGCCACTGGTGTCTTTAGCCAACTGTCATCCTTGCAGCTCACTGGCAGGCTCTCTCCTGAAGGGGCTCAGAGCGTCACCCTGCGTGGACACTATAGCCCACCTGTCATGTCCTGAGCGCATGTAAACACCTCTGCTCACCTTTAGGGAGCAGCTCCTCCAGGTCCTGGGAATCCTCCTTTCAAGAGGACACTCAGAAGAGAGAAAACAGCGGTCAAACCACAGCCCCTGACCCACTGTAGCTGGTCCTAGGGCCAGACTGACCCACACAGCCACCCTTCAGTAGTTGCTTCTCTATGCCACACACCCTGAGACCCCCTCCATCTCAGTGGGGCCCAGATGGATGACCCAGTTGTTCCTGTTTACTTGCTGGTTGGAGGGCAGCGTATGTCTACTCATGCTCACCACACATGGGAGCACCACGTCTGCACAGATGAGCACTCGACCCCTGACCTCTAGTTAAGAAGGGGTTGGGAAGAACCATCTAGAGCAGGAATCAGGCTGGTCTCCTCCCGAGGGACCCAGTTCAGGTCAGCTCTGCACTTAAAAGGCCCTGCTGTGCAACTCAGCAGAAGGAAATGACTCCCCACTGCCGAGGAGCTGCCTCTGTGGGGGCTCACTGACCTCAACTCACCCCTTCTAGGGTCAGCCTCGAGGGGACCCAGGCCACAGGTGGGGATTGCCTAGGCCACTTGGCCAGCTACCATCACTGACCACTGCACTTTCGCTCCACATCAAGTTCAGAAACTCCACACAACTCCTGCCATCTCCTTCTGAGAGGCACAACCTCACCCTCACCCCCGTCACTAATTCCAGAATATTTTCATCACCCCATAAAGATTCCTCAGGCTTTAGCAGTCACTTCTCATTCCTCCCTCTTCTGTGACCCCTGGCAATCACTAATCTACTTCCTATCTCCCTAGATTTGCCAACTCTGAACATTCTCATAAATGGAATCCTGCAATATGTGGCCTTTGGTGTCTGCCTTCTTCCACCCAGTATCACGTTTCCAAGGTCCATCCACGTTGCAGCTGTGTCAGAACTTCATTTGCTTTATGAGTGAATGAGATCCCATTGCTTGGATAGATCGCATTTGGTCATCCATTCTTCAGCTGGTGGACATCAGGGTTGTTTCCACCCTTTGACTACTGTGAATAGTCAAACCTGACCTTTGTCGGGACCACCATCAGCGGTGATGAACGTCCAGCAGAGGAGCAGCATGGCCAGGGCTGGAGGGTTCTGGGGCCTGGTGAAGGTGGAATCATGAATCCTTTGGAGCAAGAACTGGGTACCTACCTGCACTTGGTTAGGGTCTCAGTCCTGTTATTCTGAGCCCCACATGGACCTGGGCCAGAGTTTTCTCTTGTGTCCTTGGTGACATCTCCCAGGCACAGCAGAGCATCTTCCTGCCCTCTAGTGGAGTGGGGACCTCAGTGAGGCCTTGGACAGGTTTCCATTCACCATAGGTCCCTCCACCCTTTTCAGCAAGAACTGTACCAGGTAGCAGTGGGAATGTTGTGGAGCCTTCTCCTTACCATACCCAGGCACACACACACACACACACACTACAGACACACTTGCTGCACAATGTAAACACAGAGAGACACATACGCAATTGTGCACATGCACACACTCAGACAGATACACAGAGACTATTATGCACACAGAGAGACATATACACACATGTGCATGTGCACACGTGTGTACATGTCTACATACGGATATACATGTGCACAAATGAACATGTAAATTTGTGTACAAATGCATACACGAATGCACACATAGACAGACAGACACATATGCAGATACACATACATGCACACACACACTTAAGCACACATCCACAGGGACAAGATGATGCCATTTGCATTTGGTGGAAAGTTCTGGGAGCAAAATGGAGGAGGAATGAGGGACAGGGAAAGCAGAGGCCACTCAGGATATTTCAGTCAGAGATCTCATCCCAATACTTCCAAGTCTCGAGGTAGGAAAGGGGCAGCAGCAGCAGAGGGAGGAGGTGGACTGCGGGCATGCATCTGAGCAAGGCCCCAGGTGGTGTGGGGAACAGAAGTGAAGGGTACAGAGGGTCAGTGAGGTCTCCCAGGGTCTCACTGGGAGCAGTGATGAGAATACAGAACACAGGAGCCAGGGTACATTTGAGAGGAAGGAGATCAATTCCGCCTGCAGGGAGAAAGGCAACTGCAATGGGAGCCGTGGGCATCCTTGTGGGGATGTTTAGAGCGGGCTGGATGCTTTGCTTGGAGTTCAGGAGGTCTGGCGGGAAAGGGGAGGTGAGGGGACGTCAGCTCCAAGGTGGGATCTGTAGCCTGGACTGGACCAACTCTCCCAGGGATGCTCGAGGGACGGGGCTTGTCGAGGATCCCTGGGGCTCGTACAATAAAGGCCAAGGCGAGGTGGAGGATACACACAAGGAAGCCATTGTTTATCTTGCTAACTCTCAATGCAGATGTTTACTACTTCCCATTCTGATGACATTCTCCCTTCCAGATATGTTTTTTTCAG
The DNA here is from genome assembly GCF_041296265.1 of Equus caballus. NCBI lineage: Eukaryota > Metazoa > Chordata > Mammalia > Perissodactyla > Equidae > Equus > Equus caballus. The sequence continues at coordinate 371,864 of NC_091702.1, forward strand.
AAGGAATCAAACCCAAGAGTAATGATGGCTAATTACAAAAATTTAAGAACATCCATTCACAGGATCCAAACAATATAATCACCAACTACACGGCAAACTTGAAGGGCCTTTATGAAGGTCAGGGAGTGGCAGGATCCTGTCTCCAGGTCAGCCTAAGCCAGAGGATAAAAGGGCAGCTGGCAGGCCAGGTGAGCAGGGAACAGATATAGGGGCTCCCACTGGGCCATGCAGCCCTCCCTCCTGAAAGCATGGCTAAGTCTGCTCTCTGTGCTATGAGAAGAGGGGACCCAGTTTATTCCCACCCACACTGAAAAGGTGAGGTGAGAATATCAGTAGGGATGAGCAGTTGGCCTGTACAGGCCCCAGGTCAGCCACCTTCACTGGCTTAGAGTCTCAATTCTGTTATTCTGAGCATCAGGTGAGCTTGGGCCAGAGTTTCCTCTCGTGTCTTTGGTGATGTCTCCCGGGGAGAGCAGAGCATCTTCCTGACCACTGCCTGAGTGGGCAGTTCAGTGAGGCCTTGGACAGATTTTCATCCACCATAGGTCCCTGCCAACCCCTTACTTCTGGTGAAATTATGGGCAAGTCAGGTAGCCTTTCTAAGATGTAGTTTCTTCAGCAAAGTCATGGTTTGGAAGGAACTTTGCATATTTTAAGTCTACCTATTAATGTGAAGAATGTTGTCCCTATTATGTGTTTATATTTTGCAAGGTACTACACTGTGGTCAATATTAAAAGTCAAACACATTATTATCAAACATGTTATAAATTTCCAAAATCCATAGTGCTGTTGAAACAATATTTGAGGTCTGCAAATATCTAGATGACACCAAGTTCCCAGTCCCTACACGGGGACCATCACAGCCTCACCTCCCTGGGACCCCTCTGTGCCTCTTCTTGGTATTTTTGTGACCTGGACCGCCCTGACACTCGGCCTTGGGCTCCAGGCCTCCCTAACACCTCACCTCCCACTAAAGAGTCCAGCGTTTCTTCCCCCTCTCTGCCCATTTGTCTCCCCATGTCCACCTTTCCTCTCTGGGTGATTGTCAGCTTTCCAGCCTAACTCTTGTCCACCTGGGCCTGAGGAGACAAGTGGTCCCCTCTCTTTGCCTTTTCTCTGGTATATGCCCATGTCTGGATCTTCCCTCTCCCTCACCCATGAAAGGATTGTTTCATTCAGTCCTGAGATTTAACCTCAGCCTCTCAAGGAACGTGAGCCGCAGAAGACACAGGGATGAGGCAGGAGCTGGTGCTGGGAAACCAGATCCTGGTGGGTGGCCATGTCCAAGATCTTGGGAATAGCATGAGTATGTGTGCTCATCATCGGAACAAAACTGCACTTGATTTCAGGGGACAGAGCTTGACAATGGTAATGGTTTAGAGGATCTGGAGCCCTCAATAGTGTCAGGGCAGAGGAAGGGCCGGCAACACAGTCATAATAATTTTTATCCTATGTTCCCAAATTACCTAGTAAATGGATAGAGAGATGGTGAATAAATGGATAGTGGGTGGGTGGGTGGATGAATGGATAGTGGATGGTTGATGGAAGGACTGAAGGATGGTGGGTGGATAGTAGGTGGATGGATTGATAGTAGGTAGTGAATGTATGGTGAAAGGATGGAAGGATGGTGGATGGATGGTGGGTGGATGGATGGATGGTGGTTAGGTGGGTGATGGATGGATAGTGGATAGATGAGTAGATGGATAGATAGATCAATGTATGGAAGGATGGATAGATGTTGCATGGATGGGGGATAAATGACAGGATTTTGAATGGATAGTGGGAGGAGGGATGGATGATGGCTGCCTGGCTGGATAGTGTATAGATGAGTAGACGACTGGATGGATGGATAGATAGGGATGCATGGTGGATAAATAGGTGGATGGATGGATGGATGGATGGATGAATGGATGAATGGCTAGATGGATGGAAGGATGATGGATGGATGGATAATGGATGGATGGTGAATGAATGGATGAACAGATGAGGGATAGATGAATGGATGAATAAATGGTGGATGGATGGCTTGCGGATGTGTGCACGATGGATGGTGGATGGATGGATGGATGGATGGATGGCTAGATGGATGGATGAATGAATACCTATGAGGCAACGATTGCCAAGGCACACTTGGACACTTCTAAGGTAAGTGAGTCTAATCCAATTGAGCATCACTGTGAGCTCTATGCACATCTGCTCCATCTACTGCTCTGCCTTTCTCGTCCCTTCCTTATTCTGGATTGGGGAGATGTCCAATTCTGACAAGGTTGTGGTCCTTTCACAGTTCTCCTCTCAATGAGCTCATCAACAGCCCCTCCCCTTCAGGATATTAGGGTCTTCGCAGTTTCTGTGGAAATCTCATCGGACATTTCCCACTAGTGTCAGCTTCCTCAGCTGACGCGATGGGACGGCAGACTCAAGTGGAGGGACAACTTGCTGTTTGCCTCTCGTATCTCCATCAACCATATGATCTCTTTCCTTGTTTCACCTGACTTCACAGCCCACTTTCCTGAGCTATGGACATCTGCTCTGATATTAGTCATTTTAAAGACATCTGGGCTCAGTCCCTTCAATCTTGTTACATTTTTCTCCATAAAGCCCTTATTACCGACATCTTTTTTCCCAAGCTTTCAGGAAAATGGTATACAAAGTGCTGAGCAGGAACCATTGATATCACCAGAGTAAAGTGATGCCATCCCTGCCACCCTTCGGCTTCAGAATGAACTTCAAGGTTTTTGGAATTCAGAACGCACAACATGGGGGTGTCCCTCCCTCTCGTCCCACCCCTGAGCTCCCCAATACCAATCCTGGGGTACTGGAAACAGGCCTCATCTCCTACCTGCACATTGGAGCCAGGCAGTGGCCTGCCATATAGGTCCTATGTCTTCTAATTATTAATGTGCTGGTGTTTCTAGGACACTTCACACGATAAAGATGGTGGTGGTGTTAATGAAAATAAGGGAGAGTCACCACCATGTACTAAGAACTAATTACAGTGTGGTTCCCTGGGTAATGCTTTACTTGCCTTCTCTCATTCACAACCCGCAAAAGCCCAGTGCTGTGGGTATTTGAGGAAGTGGAGGCTTCACAGTTCTCACATGAGCTGGAAGGTGAATAGACTGATAGGCACTGGGGATCTCTGAGCCCAGAGTGCGAGCTCTGGACTGGCTTCTGCTGAGACAAAGAACAGAGGCCTCTTGTCTACAAGACAGGTGGGCAAATGGGCCAGGGGCAGCCATTGTCATCCTCTTGTACCCAGTGGGGCCCCTGGTGGACTCACCTGGCAGCTCAACTCTGTAAGCGAGATGGGCAAGGAAGAGGTTTGGGGTATTCTCCATAGCACACCAACAGCCTCTCTAGGATCCTGTTGGGAACTGTCAGCAAGACAAGAATAATGTGTCCTTAGACTAGGCCTTATGGGGGAATTGTGAAAGTCACTTAGTGAGAGGCAAAATGCTCTGTTCCTCAGGGGGAAGTGGGGCTAGTCAGGGCATTGACTGTTCCGTTAGCTCATTCCATTCAGCCTACCACATGTGCTGGGTGTTGTTTACACCATCCTGGGCACTGAAGACAAGGTAAATAAGATGAGGTCCCCACTCAAACTTTCAAAGTCTTCTTGAGTGGCAGATGGGCAAGCTTTACCCAAGAGGAATGCCAGTCCTGAAGCCTGCAACCCACAGCCTCACTGTGCTTGAGATGGGAGGACTTCACCCAGGAGTGATCTCCTGGCTGAGGTTGGGGGAGGAGGAGTTTGCAAGATTCACTGGACAGTCTCCTGACCATCCATGCTATGCAGCCACATCAGCAATGCCTGGGGACATTTGTGAGGGAGGTCACGGAGGTTCACATGCTTCAGGAGATCATGGCAGTAGAGTGTGATGAGAGGTGATGACAGGGGCTATGGGATTGAAACTATCCTTTCATTTTTTTTCAGCAAAGATGCTGCAGAACCCCAGTTCAGTGTCCTTGGTGTATTGGGGTGGGACTGACAAGGCAGGGGCTGGGCTTAATGGATAAAATGGTGGCACAACCCTGGGTTGGAAGAGGCAGGATAGGCATTGAGAGAATGAGGAGCGTGCCCTTTGGTTGACAAGTCAGTATTCACACCCTGGAAACCTTGGGATGCTTCCAATGCCAGAACAGATCTCGAAGGCAGCTCCTGTTTTCTAGGAAGGCAAGTGGATGCAAACTGTTTATAATGCCCTTTGTGGAATCATTGCCTCAAAATTCAAAATCTGGTAGTGGCCACTGGCTCAACTGCATGGATGGCCTTGGCTTCCAGGGGGCAGCACTTTTGCTGGAATGTGCCAGGTGACCACCCAGTCTGTGAATCTGGGTGAACCACCATGTGACAGACTCAGCTCCTACTGTACTGTGGAAACCTCAGATCTCTACTTGGGGAGACAGTTTTTCCTTCACTGCTCAGAGCTGTCAATCATCCTGGCTCCTCCCCACCCATAGCTCATGTTCTTTCCACACCCCATCCAAGGACCAACTTTCTCCAGTTTTCCAAAGCCCGGGCACGCCCTTCCGTGATCACCCCTCCACCTGTGAACCTGTCTCGCTGCAGCTGGCCTCGTGCCCAGGGACAGGACAATTGTGCTTCCCCGGCCTCACAGGATCCCCACCCTCAGGGGACACAAAAGTTGCTGGTACAGAGCCTGTCACCTCCTCTTATTTCATTCAGAGACCAGGTCAGGAAGTCTCAAGTTCAGGTCACCTGTTCCTAAGCTCCTGCAGCATTTGAGAGAACTCGTGAAAACAAGCCTCCGGCAGCCTTGACTGATGACAGCGATCCTGAGGCCAGCAAAGAGACGCAGGGTGGACAGCCTCCCTGCCGGCCATCAGCCGTCTCCACTCTGCACTGCTGGGGTCTGGGCCTGCATCCCTCCTGGCCACGCAACTCCCTGCATCGGGGTTTCCCCCACGTCTGCTCTTCCTCCTTCAGGCATTAGGACCTTCCCCAACCCCACAGGCCACAAGGAGTCCAACATGGCTCTAACCCATGTCACCTCCAGGGTGGCAACCCACCATCAACGTCTGGTTCATCCTGGAGAGAGACCATGGTATCGAGTGCTTCAGGGACAAGATGAATAATCAGGGCATGAAGATGATGAAGCTCTTGAGTGGGGCTCTCCACAGAGCAGGAGGCACCTTAGGGACAGTGGCATGGCCACAGAGAAGGGGCTGCCCACAAGGGCTGGCACCTCTGGCAGCTGTGCTCAGCCATTGGGCCAAACTGCACCCTATGCGCTGATCAGGGTCCCTGTGTGTGTGTGTGTGTTCATGTGTGTGTGTGTTCGGGTGTCTGTATAAGTCTTCACTGTCTGTCTCTTCACCATCACTGCGACTCGACCCTTCTTGGTCACTCTGCCATCCACCCAGATGATCCTTCTGACATCCTGGACCCTCAGGGCCCTCTCCACCCTCCTTCACTCAACCCCTGCCACCCACTACCCTGGCCTCACTCCACACATATAAACCTCTCCAGCATGACTGATAACCCATTTCAGGCCAACCCCTTCCAGTCGGCACCCAGTGGTGTCTTTGCAGCCCAGTCACTGTGGGCTCCCTCTCCTCACTCCTCCTCAGCCACTGGGTCTCCCCATCTGCAAACTTGGCCCCATGTTCACTCTCCTTCCCCTCCATCACGTCCTTTCTTCCTCTGCAGACACTGAGCTCCGGGACAGCCCCACGCTCCTGACCTGTAGCTCTGACCGACCCCTTCCACGGTCCTGGCCAGGTGAAATCCACCCTGGGAACCCAACTCTCTGCCTCCTCCGCATCTGCCCCCAGCCGGGAAAGGGGCAGAGGCTGGTGCAGTGAGGGCTGGTCCCACCTTCACATCACAACCACAGACTACAAGGGCCCTCAGTGCTGCCCACACCTCTCCCAGTGTCCCCAGAGGACCTCATTTCTCCCTGTTCTACATACATTTCACACATTCCTTCTCTCCTCACCATACACCCTGCCTCCCTGTGCAGGACAAATCTTCACCCCACACAAGACTCAGTGCCTGGATTGTGTGCACTATATGTGTACATGGCTTGGTGGGGCAGGATGTGGGTGTGACATACACATTGCCAGCTAAGAGGGGCCTGAGGTACAGCTTCTGAGACCCAGATTTCCCCAAGTAGAGGCCAAGCCCAGGAGGCTGGGAGAGACTGACATCCTAAGGGAGACAGAGTCCACACCAGGGGACTCTCCCTTCTCCAGGATGCACGTCTTGGGAAGGGGAATTCGTGCTCTAATGGTCCAGGCTGGGAAGACGGGGTTCCACTCAGGAGGGGCTAGGGGCTGATTCAGGGTGAGAGGGAGGAGAGTGGAGGCCCTTGGAGTCTGGGCACTGGTAGTCTGAGCCCCCTTCTCTTGATGCCCCCCCCCCAGCAAGCCATCGAATGTGGGGATGTCCCTTAAGGACAGGCTGTGGCAGAGTGGACAGAGCACGCCTGAGCCCAGGGGGTTCCATCCTATCCCATCCACAGGGTGTGATTCTCTGCTCTCCAGGACACAGGGGGCTGCCTTTCATGTGGAGTCTTCAGATAAATGAACCACCTCAGGGTCCTCAGCCACGCAAGCAGCTCCTTGGCTCAGGCTACTTCTGTCCAAAATGGAAAAACGCACAATGAAGAATATAGAAACGACCTATAATCCCACCACCGATATCCAGCTCCCTTCACGCCCAGACCTGGTCCTTTGTGTTTGAATGGGGATCAAACCGGGAAATTTGTTTTTAAATTTTCGTGGCATTTCTATTGCCCTCCTGACTCTTCAATGTCCGAGCTGAAAGGACTAACCAATTAGAGATGACCTGGTTTAGTTCCCTTCCTGTGTTTACAGATGGGCAGGAACTGAGACAGGGAAGGATGGAGGGGCCCCAGGCCTTGGACCCTTCCTCCCGCACCTCAGCATCAGCTCTGCTTTGTCCCCTCAGGCTCACCTGGAGACTGTGTCTTGACTGGATCCCCCTCCTGCTCCTCCCTCTGCCACAGGACACCATCCACCAGCTCCCTCACCTAAAGAGATAAGAACAGCAAGAACAACTATAAAAGCCGTCATTCAAGGAGTTCTTGCCCTGTGCCAGCAAGGAGATAATTATCTCACTAAGTAAGAGGAACCAAAATTAACTCATTTTACAGATGAAGAAACCAAAGCCCACACGGTTAATCAATTGGCCAGGGTCTCTCTGACATAAGAAGAGGTTAAATCCAGGATATGAACCCACATCCATAATTCTGGAGTCTTGCACTAATAACTATGCCTTGGAACTAATCAGTAAAAAAGTCTATAATCATGCGATTGGATTTGCAATTTGGAGCATAGCATCCATACCAGAAAGTATGGAAATCGTACTTGCATAGCTCCATGAATTATCCAAGGGAACACACCCGGCAACCATACTCACAAGAAACAGAAGGTGACTAAGCCTCCAGTGGCCCCCTGATACACCGATCCCAGGTCACTGCCCTCACTCGCCCAAGGGGAACCAATATTCTAACTTATGAATTTGCTTTCCTTGTCTTGGAACTGTGTTTAAACAAAATCATGCAGAGTTTCTTCTTCTATGTCTGACTTCTTTCATTATGCTTGTAAGATTCATAAATTTTCTTGAATGTGGCTGTGGTTGATTTTTATTTCTGTATACAATTCCATTTTAAAACATATAACCCATTTTATTTATCCATGCCACTGCTGATGAACATTGGGTTGTTTCCAATTTGAGGAGGTGGAAAAAACCAAAGTAGTATCTTTAAAAGTACACATTTTTGTAAGAAAGTGATTTATATATACTTTCTAAGTATGGTCATGCATCGCGTAATGACGGGGATACATTCTGAGAAATGTGACGTAAGGCGATTTTGTCGTTGTGCAAACATCATAGAGTGCACTTACACAAACCTAGATGGAATAGCCCGCCGCACACCTCAGCTATACGGCACCAGCATCAGATACACGGTGGATCATTGACCGAAACGATGTTATATGGCACACGACTGTACTGAAAAATTTAGGGAAGAACATACGCTAAACTATTAGTAAGAGTTATCTTTGGGTGAGAGGACTTTTTTGTGCTGTCAGCATTTTCTCATTGTCTTCACTGAGTATGTATTGCTTAAATAATAACAATTTAAGTGAAATCCTACTGTGTCCCAGGTGCCCCAACAAGCGCAGGGCAGTTAGGAAGACTAGGACCCGACCAGGACCAAAATGCAGGACTTGATAGTGAGACTGGCATCCAGACCAACTCGTGTTAGGATCAGGGTGACCCGGGGCAAGTGACTTAACTTTCCCTACCTCAGTTTCCTCCTGTGTAAAATGGGGATAAGAACAGTCTCGCTCCTGTTATTATGGAAACATGTTTATGATTTATTGAGTAAAATAAAATTTAATGGGTGTAGAGTTTCACATCTAGAAGATGAAAAAGTTCTGGAGATCTATTTCACAACAATGTGAATATATTTTACTGAACTTCAAAATGCTTAAGACGGTACATTTTATAGCATGGTTTTTTTTTTAACACAATAGAAGAGAAACAAATTAAACTACTTTAAAAAAGCATCCTCTCTCTCATGGGGTGGTCACGAGGACTGTTTTTGGGGAGATAACGCATATAAAAGTTCCTGGCGGGCATGATGAGCATGCTTGTTATGCTCCTCTACTCCATGCCAGGTAACTCTGCAGCAGGAGTGCTGGTGTCAGAGCTTTGCAACGAGGCAGTAATGTTATCACTACACTTTTAGCCAAAGTTCTGTTCACGAAAACACTTTTCCAAAGGTAATTGTTAACCTCAGGGGGCAAAAAAAATTCTTCGCTAGGAACAAAAGGGTGGCCGTGATGTCACTGAATAAACCACTGTGTCTGCGAGCAGCCCCTCTCTGCACAGACACGGCACAACCGAGGCAGAGGGTCAGAAGCATCCCTAAGCAAGATGATGGAGAAGGGTTGCCTTCCATCCCTCACACTGCCTTCAAATAGCCTAGGTTGAAGGGATTTTTCTGATCCCCTTATTTTTAAAAAATACACAGCCCAGGGCAATTCTCATGCCTTGGCTGCCCCATGCAGAGAGGGGAGGCTGAGTCACTGGGTCTCAGAAGCTGCGGGCTCACAGCAGGGCTTGGAAAATCAGTATCTGTCTCTGAAGTGATCCGAAGTGCTGAGACCTTTACCCCAAACGGCAGTAGGCAGACATTAGCAACAGTCTTTCACAGCCTTCGAAGATGTGGGTTTCCTTCCCAAACAGCCTCGAAAGGCAGCAACGGGAGCTATCCTCTAAGATGCAGACATCTAGAATTCGGCTGCAGAAGTGCTTTCCAGAGAATCCCAGCTCTGTCTGCAGACAGGCACAAGAGACAGCTGGACTCTGGGTGACTGTGGATGGACCTACACCTGAGCATCTCCTCTCTCAGAGAAGAGCACAGCACTGTGGCTAACAGAACACCCTAAATGCTTATCTTCGAATCTAGGTCCCGTCACTAATGACCTGTGAACCTTTGGGTATCATTCTTCCCCACTCTGTGCCTCAGTTTCCACATAACATACAGCACCTCTTACTCAACAGGGCTTGCCCTGAGGATTAGCTCAGACAAAGGAGGGGCAGGGACGCATCGGGGTTTTCTTTTAGTCACATAAGCACTCAAAGGAAGTTAGCTACTCTTCCTAAGAATGCCTAACATGCAAAAGCACAATTACTGGAAAGTGAAAATCACAAAAATTAACTTCCTGCATAATCTACTGGTTTTTAAATTTTGCCTTTTCCTGAAATAAAAGAGAATTTTGAGGAAGTCTTCAGACTCATCAAATCAGTCACAAGAAATCTGGATGAGCACTCTCTTTCTGAAAACCAGCGTTCAAATACATGGGCCCAACAGAGACTGGAGGACCAGCAATAAGTGGTATTGTGTTACTCCTCCTCGTTCCTCCAGCTCCTTCACCTCCACCCGGCAAACCCTTAAAGGGAAAGGTCTGTGGTCTTCTTCTCAGGGGAATGAGGAAAGAGCCAGACTCCTCCTCCACAGCCAGGACAGGGGCGGGACCAGGGGGATCCTGTCAGGGAAGGCTGGAGCCATAGAAAGTTCAAGAACCATACCGGAAAGTGACCTGGACCTGACAACTGACCCTGGGGCTTCACAAGTCCAAGGTCCACGAGTTCCCAAGGCTTCCCTAGAGAGAGCACCTTCAAGAGACACCTTTAACACAATACACACGCACACACACAAACGCACACACAGAGGAAGACAACGTCATTGTGTGCTAATGAGAAACCCAAAAAGTACACGAAGTATTTTTAAATACAACCTATTTTTAAACAAAACATCAAGACACTAGATTTAATAAAGGAATTTTTTTCTCCCAAAATGTGGATTTCTATAAAAACTCTTACAAAAGCATAAAAGACTGAATCACACTTAAATCTATATCGTAGGCCTTACCACAAATGAAAGGAGGAAAATGACACAGAAGCAGGATGTTCTAGAAATTCCGGGCAATCTAGTTGTTGTATTAAGACTGATGAAACACCAAATCATTTCTCCCTCTCCACTTGAAGTGAATCTGGGCGGGAAGATGAACGTACGAAACCATTTCACTTGCTATTTGAGGAATTCTCTTGTAAAATGTACAATCCCTTTACATTTTCCCAGGCAGCTGCTAGGGGTTGCTAAGGAAGTGATGGAAATAGAAAATATTCTAAGTAAATAATTAGTGATTTCTGAGGGGCAGGTTCTTTAGATATTTTTCTCAGAATTGAACAGCTCTTAGGCACAGAGACTAGACAAGTTTCCTTTCTTGCTTTCCCTCTCTCTCTCTCCCCTTTCTTTCCTTCCTTTCTTTCTGTGTTAAAGAAGAGATGCAGAGTCTCCAAGCAGTGAGCTGGCAGAGGGAGATCTGGAGCCATTCTACTTGTGCCCACCTCAGGAGAGCCACAGAAGAGGATCCGGGTCCCCCATCTCCACGCAAGCCAGCAGAACTCTCGGGATGTCTGTTTTATTCATTGGTACTTCGGTGAAAGATGACGTTTGAACAGTAGAGTCTCAAAACAGACATCTGTTGTTTTGGCACCAGCGTGCATTTCCCTTCTTTGATGACCGTCTGCTGGCTTTGCTTTGGGAAAATGCCCGCATTTCATCCTCTGTGCCCGCAGGGGAACTGCCTCCCACCTCTGCTCCAGGGAGGCAGTGCCTCAAACCCCACACCCCCTCTGGCACCAAGAACTGCTTGCTGGATGTGCACGTGACCCCTAAGGAAGCAATGAGCTACCCTGAGGCGTTAGCAGAGACTTCTGGGACAAAGATGGTACACTTTTCCTACTCCATTTGGGGCAAGAAAATTGGGCTGGCACCCGCTTATGACCACAAGGGGACAGGTTTTAAGAAAGCAGCCAACCACCTCAGAGGCAGCAGAATCCAGAAGTGGGAGATCCAGTGACACTCTTTAAGCCCTAATGAGGCCACCCCTTCCCAGGACTTCTCAGATACATAAGCCATTAAATTCTTTTTCTTTTTCTTTTCTTTGGTGAGGAAGATTGGCCTTGAGCTAACATCTGTTGCCAATCTCCCTCTTTTTACTGGAGGAAGACTGTCCCTGAGCTAACATCTATGGAATCTTCCTCTATTTTTTGTATGCAGACACAGCCACAGCGTGGCTTGATGACCAGTGTGTAGGTCCGCGCCTAGGATCCGAACCTACAAACCCCAGGCCACAGAAGTGGAGCACGCCAGCTTAACCACCACGCCACCAGGCCGACCCCTAAATTCTTTTTTGATTCATGCTTATTTCAGATTTCACCTGGAATTTCCGTGTGTTATAACCAGAAGAATCCTACCCAATAGATTTCTGCAGCTAAAGCTAAGTTTCAAAACACTGGGAAAGATTTTCTTTAAAAGTGCTCTAACATACCATGACTTGGGGCAATTTCTTCCTCCTGGAGGATGAGAGGTAAAGGGACTGAAAAGAGACACAAAGCCAAGAAAATCTAGGAGCATCAAGGCCAAGAGTTGAAGGTAAACCAAAACACTAGACTTTCAACCCAGCAATTCATAAGTGAATGAGAACCAGTCAGTACGGACAGAACAAACTCTCTGTTTCACGCTAAATAAGGAAATCAGCGGTTCTGGGTGAGGTCATGCGGTTTGTTGGTTGAACCTGTCATGCGATTCTCAGAATCTAAGTGGGTAGTTTACCTATTTAATATTGGGCATATATGTTATAATAATAATTTCTAATATTAAATGTCTTAACATATATTTATGGTAACGTGGTATGTTCATTGTCCATATTCAGACAGTAACAGGAATATTCTCTCTGTATCTGAACACAAATGAAAAACTAGCTAGAAAGTGGGTAGAGAACAAAAGATACTCAACTATACTTGAGTTTGCTTTAAACATTGCTTTTGGTGTTTGTTTATCATTTACTGAAAGTGAGCCTTTCCTAAAGCGTCTTATTTTCAGGGGCAAATGTGGAGGGTTAACCTAGCTTGGAAGGAGCAAGGAGCCACGCACATCCCACATCTCAGGAAAACGCCTCACTCCGGACTCAGCCTGTATCGCATCACCACCCCCTAGAGGCAGTCTACTTAAATAACAGGAACGGCTAAGAGTTACCTAAGCATCTTTTCAATTGACCACAGCAACATCGAGGTCATTTTGTGCCCCCAGATCAAAGCAAGATCTTCCGTCAAGAATGGGGGGATTAAGAACCAAGAAATTAAGACACCAGAACGTTGGGTTGGGGTAGTGTAACTGGGGAACGTAGGCAAATATTAATGGCAATATTGTGTTTACCAGCATTTTCCAATGAGTGGAGCTCTTTCTTAGCACCAAGAATGTACAAGGGGAGTCCAGACAGTACAAGAAAAAGCCATATTGAGGAGGGAGGGACAGCCCAGCAGAGGCTCGAATGAAGGAGGGATGCAAGCCAAGAAATTATCTAAGGAAAAAGCATTAAAGGCAGAGCGGGCAACAAGTGCAAAGGTCCTGAGGCAGGGCCATGTTTGGCTTCTCAGATACAGCAAGGAAGCTAATGCGGCTCAAGGAGAGGAGCACAGAGAAGATGACAAGTGAATGTGGCTGAAGAGGTTGGCAGGGTCAGATCCTGTAGGGCCTTGTAGATCATGGCCAGGACTTAGAAGTTTTCTCTAGGTTGACAACAAGCCATTGGAAAATTTAAATTAGGAGAGTGATGTGGCCTGCTTTATGTTCTAAAAGGATCACTTCCCCCAGCCACTGTGTGGAGAGCAGATTACAGAGGGCAAGAAAGTCAGCGGAACAAGAACAGAAGTCGGCTGCAGCAGCCTGGGCGAGGGATGAGGGGGTACCAAGGCAGGTGGTGCCAAATAAATAGATACACAGAGAAAGAGATATCTACTGATAGCTACCGACACACACATATACATAGACATGTACGGACATGCACGTCTATCTCCACCACAACAACACACTTATAGTATGATATAGTCTTTACAATGATTGAAGAAAATTATTTTTCACATAAAAAATCAATATAGGCAAATACATCTATATGGAAAAAGAAAAAATAAAGAAACTTGCAGGAATAATACTCACGACTGAAGTTTAGAAGATACCAAACTCTTGATATCAAAATACACACTATCAGAGCTTTGGGTAAATTTTATGTGTGCTCCTAAAATATCCTGTGACCTCCTAAAATAGTTCTGTGTTCCAACTGCAAAAAATAATTAAAAAAATACCTCGTCAATTTATTTCACCCTGCCAATTGGATTGACTTCGGATAGAAGAGCATAATGAAATACAGTATGACCACATCCTTGCGTGAGTTACTGTAGCAGACAGCTGACTGTCCCCAGACTCGTTCTCTCCTCCTTCCTGGGCACACAGACACTCAGTAAGTTCCCCAGAGTCCTCTGCAGCTGGAGGTGGCCATGCAACGAAGTCTCCCCAGCAGAAGGAGAGCGGAAGTTATGAGCGTCACTACTGCCTCACCTGCTGAAGAGGAATCCGCTCCCGGCCTTCTGCCCTCGCTGCTTCACGGTGGCTGCAATGCAGACAGGGTGCAGTCCCAGCTCCCATCACGCAGCAGAGAAAACTCTCTAAGGCAGGGGTTCTCGATCAGAGGGAGTTTTGGACCCCAGGGGACATTTGGTAACGTCTGGAGACATTTTTGGTTACTAAAACTGGGGGAGGGCCTAACTACTAGTGTCTGGCGGGGTAGAGGCCAGAGAGGCTGCTAAACATCTTACAATGCACAGGACAGCCCCCCGCAACAAAGACTTTCCTGGCCCCAAGTGTCACTGATGCCGAAGTGGAACCACCTTGCCGTTAGGCCATTTTTCTCAAACTTCGTGCATAATAATTACCCAAGTATTGTCTTAAAACATAAATTCTGCTTCAGAAAGTCTGGGATGGGATCTGAGATTCTGCTTTTCTAACAAGTTCCCTGGGGGGCTCTGGACGGCAGAGCAACCAGATGGGAAGAACAGAACGTGGGTCTCTGAACGGTCTCCTGGAGCACAGCTGCCCCCGCAAGACTGGCTGGAGTGCTCATGCACGGCTGCTGTTCAAATACACACGCCTGCACTCACTGTGGTCAGCTTGGGTCTCTCAGAGTGGCTGGTCGCCACGCAGCCCTGACTGCTACAAACTGTGAATATCAACTTTCGTTGCGTAGTAGAAAAATCATCGTCTGTCTTACGGAAGCCACTGTGTTGGGGTCTCTTTGTTTTCACCCTAACTCGTACAGTTACCATCTGCAAATATTGGATGGGTACATCTTTTTTGCTGTTTGGCGAGAGAACTAAACAGCCCCAGAGGGGGTATTTTCCAGAAAGGGAGACGAAGCAAAGGGAAGAAATGGAATGAGATGGAGACCGCTCGAGCTATCTGAGTAGAGCGTACTGCTGCTGTAACAAATGACCATTCACCGATGGCTTAACTGTTCTGGACGCCAGAACCCTGACACGGGTCTCCACGGGCTAAAATCAAAGTGTCCACACGCTGCGTTCCTCTGGAGGCTCTAAGCAAGGATGGATTTCCTTCCCTGTTCCCTAGCTTCTAGAAGCTTCCTGAATTCCTTGGCTCATGACCCCTTCCTCTATCTTCGAAGCCAGCAACAGCAGGTTAAGCCCCTCTCATGCTGCCATCCCTCTGACTCTCGCTCCGTGCCTCCCTCTTCCACTTAAAAGGACCCCTGGGATCACACTGGGCCCATCCAGATAATCCAGGATTATCTCCCATCTCAAGGTTAGCTGTCTAGAAATCATAATTCCATGTGCAACCTTAATTCCCCTTTGCCACATAATCTAGCATATTCACAGTTTCCGGAAATTAGGACGTGGTTATGGGGGGGGGGGCATTATTCTGCCTTCTATAGGTGAGAAAGTAGGTTAGTCAGGCAGCCAGAAGGTAAGAAGTTAATATGCCAACCTGGAAAAGAGACAGGGTGCAGAGAAAAATGAAATGATAGGTCATTTGAGAGTAAAATGGAAGAATCTCCTGGTCACTCCCAAAGTTCGGGAGCCGCAGCGCAATCCTAAGAAGCAAGTGTACCCCACCGCTCTGTACGTTTTCAGTACAAAAGAATGACGCATCAGTGGTCCTGAGCTGGGTGAAAGAGTGATGCAGACAGAGGTTCTCCAGAATTCCGGGATCTTTATGCAGTCTGCCCTAACGATGTTTGATATCCATAGTGTGTAATAGTTTCTGTAAATTAAACTTCTTAATCTAACTTTATGATAAGAATGCTCATCCTGTATTTCAGGTACTCCCTGGAGGGCAATATTCCAGAAAACCAGTTACCTGGGGGAATTCACGAAAACGTGCATGGATTAATAACAACTAACAGACGTAGACAAAGCAGATCCCAGCACAGCATCATCATTCTATCCTTGCAAAAGCACCATGGAATTATTAGAGGCTGGTACTCCCATTTGAGAGATAAGAAAACAAAAGCTCAAAGGCTGAACACTTATCTATGTGCACAAGGCAAGGTAGACACAGAACTCAGACTCAAAGCCTTAATTCTGACTTCAGGTTCAGCTTTTTCTTTCAAAACACAACATGGCTCCAAACAGTCCAACTGCCCTGTGACAGAGGCGCTCAGGCAGTTAGGCTCAAATACTTCCTCAGCTCCAGCGACTCCCAACCCTCCAGCCCCCTGCAGAAGGCTCAGCCAGGAGGCACCGGGAAGGGTGCCCCTGTACCTACAGTGAGTGACATATCAAACACGGGCCTCAGCGTAATGTTTTGATTGTTAAATGCCAACTATGTAATTTCGATAACGCATTTAGAGAAACATAATCCACTCTTAGAGCATAACGGTCTATCGGGAGTAATTGAACTCTTCTAAAACTTCGGCAGCATCAGCAACAAAGGCCAGGAACCAAAAGCCACGTGTTACAGTGAAGACACCTGGCTTGTGCCAGCCTGCTGTGTGACGCTGGGACTCCTGCCCGCCCTTCCAGGTCACATTCACTTTCTGTGTAACACTGGGATGAGAAAGTCTCGACTTCACGAGGCTGCAGTGAGGAATAAAGGAGGTGATGTCCTGTGCGGTAGGCAGCTTGTGGGAGACTGCTGAGCCCACATGGTTTGTTTGAGTGGGTTTCTCTTTCTTGTACCCAAAATAGTCTTGCAAAAATAGGACGTGAAAGAGCTGACAACAATTCTTAGCCAGAGTTCCCAAGAAACGTTAGTGTCATTTCTTTTCAGAAGCCTGGAGTTTTGCAAGAAAAGTTAGCACACAACAGGCCCTCCTTCCATTCAATAATTCATTGATTCAGAATTAGTGATTAATAAACTACCATGACTGAGTGCCTGCTGGGTGCTAAGCACTGTTCTGGGCGCCGGCAAGGAACGAGATGGACAAGACCCCCACTCTCATGTAATCTGCCTTCTGGTGAGGAAGAAGTAACTAAGTAGCATGATTTTGGAAAGCAGTAAATGCTCTGAAGAAAATAAAACAGCGTCACAAGCTCAGACGTGGAAAAGGTTCTTTAAATTAGGTAACTGGGAGAGGTATTTTCCAGGAGCTGAAATTTGAGCCGACACCTGAAGGACAGATAAGGAGCCTAGGGTAGTTTAAGGATCTGGGACCGAGTATTTCAGGAGAAGGGAACAGTGGGAATGAGCCTGGTCCCAGAATGGAAGCCAGTGCCACAGTTTGCTGCTGGGTCCAGACCGCCTCAATTAGCCCATCTGGTAGGCAAGCAGTCCATCTGCATGCGGAAAATCACAAGCTCCTAGCAGGGAACGCCAGCAGTGATTATTCACTCCCGTGATGCTGGAAGACACCACCTCCAGTGGGAAAGAGATTTGAAACAAATAAAAGGAAATGCTGCATGTTTGTGACCAAACACCTGGGTCTGAATCTCAACTCCACATTTCGAGCAAGTTACTTGACCTCTCTGTGCCTCGGCTCCCTCGCCTGTAAAATCACAGCGCCTACCTCGCCAGGTCCTCTGAAGACTGAATGACTCCACTGCTTGGAGCAGAGCCTGGTGCACACACAGGAATACAATATGTGTCTATCACCATGCTGTCACCACCACCACCACCATTATTCTTTCCCATCCACACCGTCATCTCCCTGTCCCATTGAGAATAACCATCACTTGTCCCTGACTGGACTTTTGCTTTGCAGCAACAGGAGTGCATGTAAATTTACTGATTTACACCAATTCAACTATTAATCCACATCTTGGCACAGTCCTACCACCCCTGAATTTGGGATAGAAAACAATCAGCACCCACCGCACTGTTTATGAATCTAAACAGTAACAGCTGTCTTACCATCTTCTCCGTAATGTGGAAAGTAAGGGAATTCTATAAATGAAGTACAACATTTTCGCCACGTTCATATAACCAATACTTTCAGACCACTCTCAAACACACCCTCAACTTAGCAGCAAAGAACTCTAATCAAAGGAGGAGGGAGGGGGGAGGGAGGAGGGAAGAGCCAGGGACAAGATGAGAGGGACGGAGGGAGGGAGGGGGGAGGGAGAAGGGAAGAGCCAGGGACAGGATGAGAGGGAGGGAGGGAAGGAGGAAGGAGGAAAGAGCCAGGGACAAGATGAGAGGGAGGGAGGGAGGAGGGAAGAGCCAGGGAGAGGATGAGAGGGAGGGAGGGAGGGAGGGAGGGAGGGGGGAGGGAGAAGGGAAGAGCCAGGGACAAGATGGGAGGCAGGGAGGGAGGAGGGAGGGAGAAGGGAAGAGCCAGGGACAAGATGAGAGGGAGGGAGGGAGGGGGGAGGGGGGAGGGAGAAGGGAAGAGCCAGGGACAAGATGAGAGGGAGGGAGGGAGGGGGGAGGGGGGAGGGAAGAGCCAGGGACAGGATGGGAGGGAGGGAGGGAGGGAGGGGGGAGGGAAGAGCCAGGGACAAGATGAGAGGGAGGGAGGGAGGGAGGGGGGAGGGAAGAGCCAGGGACAAGATGAGAGGGAGGGAGGGGGGAGGGAAGAGCCAGGGACAAGATGAGAGGGAGGGAGGGAGGGAGGGGGGAGGGAGGAGGGAAGAGCCAGGGACAGGATGAGAGGGAGGGAGGGAGGGAGGGAGGGGGGAGGGAGAAGGGAAGAGCCAGGGACAAGATGAGAGGGAGGGAGGGAGGAGGGGGGAGGGATGGAAAAAAGACATGCTAGCCAAGAGAAAGAGGTCACTTTCCATTTACTCCTCTTTCTTTGATGCCCCTCCATAAAGTACTAAAATTTGGTTCTTACAAGTCCCTTGCAACTTTTGCTAAATATATTTCAAGTTATTCTGTTTGGTTGGCTGGTTCTATAAATAGAATATTTTCTCTCATTATATTTCCAAAATGGTTCGGGTAGGCATATAGGAAAACTACAGATTTTGCATAGTAATTTCCTCATCAATGCCCTTAATGAACCCTATTATTGTTTCTAATAGATTCATGGGGGGATTGGTTATCTTAGATTTTCCAAAAGAAATGAAATTACTGGCAAATGCTGATAATTCTACCTCCCCCTTTCTTATTCTTTTTTGTATCTAACTGCATCATCTATTAATTACTGAGCAATGGTAAATAATAGTGATGATAATGGGCATTCTAGTCTTGCTCTGGATTTAATGGGAATGTTTCTAGTATTACACCATTAAAGATGATGCTGGCTTTGGGGAAGATCCCATTTTATTAGGAGGTGTTCTAAAAATTAGAGATAGATGCTAATTTAATCACATGCCTTTTAGCATCCATCAAATAAATCATAGAATTTTTCTCATTTACCCGTACTAAGAATAAGCCAAATTATTAGATTTCCTAAGATTGAACCATCCTTCCATTCCTGGAATAAACCCCACTGTGTCAGGACTTTTATTACTTTGTGAGGTAACCATTCACTTGTCCGTTTCTCCACTCTGCAGGCTCTTTCAGGTCACCGGCCATGACTGATTCATGTCTGCCCCAGCACAAAGTTGACAGTCAATACATGGTTAATGAATAAATAAATGAATGAATAACTAAAATAACAAGTGCATGGAACCTCCCAATATTAACCCTTTGTCCCTCTTTCTGGGTTAAAATACTCAGAGAGATCATACACCTGTCCCAAGTAGATCTTTATAGGTTTAATAAACATGTGGCTAGACTGGTCCCCACTTCTAGCAACAGAACCCTTGAACACCTCATCTTCATGGGGAAACTATTCCCTATGGTCTCAGTGGGACTAGCCCTGGTTGCTTACTCCCCCCACCACTCCAGGCCAAAGGGGTGGCTACATCAGCCAGGCCCGATGAGGGTACTACACAACGACAGCTTTAGGAATGAGCACATGACCCAACCTGGACCACAGGCATCTCCAGGAATTTCTTGCAGAAGCTCTTAAGAAAAGTTTTTTCAAAATCACTTATCTACCCTAAGTTTCATGTAGCCTCATTATTAGTTATCTCAGTGATCAGACATCACAAATGTGAACTTACATTTATAAGTAAAGTACTTTGTTCAGTGTGCCCAGACATCTTTAGATCAGCAAAACTGTACTCATGAAAATATGGGTCTACGCTTCTCCTTTGGAGGCAATCCATCACGGAATCTTCTTGGCCTTCGGGAACTCAGCTTTGCTTGAATGTGTGCTCATTTCATATGGGCCTTTGTGGTGGAGCCGTCTGTGTTTTAATGGAGAAGTTATTTTCTTCTCTATGGTTTACTACTGCTTTTGGTTGAGGGTATTTTTATGTGAATAGAGCTAGCTGAAAATTTTCAAGAGACCAAGAAAAGAGACTATAAAATTTAGAAAATTTTATATTTCTGGAATTTGCAATAGCATTTACAATTCAACACAATGCAGAGGAAAACAATACACTAGAGACTTCCGTAATGGGGTTTAACAATTCTGTAATTTGGGGGAAAGCATAAACCTCTCAATTTAAAAAAAATGTATTACTTCCAAAAGAATTAAATAAACATATAATGTTTGTCTCGGGTTGCTGCTTACCATCTTGCCTAAAATGTAGTGAGATAATCTATCTGAGAATGAGGCAAGGTAGAGACAAACCCGGCAAAGAATGGAAAGAGACAGAGACCTTGTCAAATCACTCAAGCCCCTGGATTCAGCTTTTCCTGAAGCCACTTACCCCACAGACTTCCTAATTACATAAGCCAATAAAGCATCTTTTTTTTGTTTATAATAATTTAAGCTCAATTTCTATCATTCACAACCAAAAAAGTATTGCCTAATTGATGTGCTGCTTTGTTTCCCTGTAAATATGCTTTACACATTCTTAAATAAAGATTGAAAAAAAAAAAAGTAAAGGTAGGCAACCCTAACTAGTGAGTGTTAAGAAAAAAAAAAAATCAACCGCTTGCTTTTAATGAATGGCAAGATGGGCTGAAAAGCTCCCTTAGTGAATTATAATTTCAGACTGAAATTCCCAAGACAGTTACAGAGGAGCTTGTCAAACCGCAGAGACCAATGGAATCAAGAGATTACTTGAAAGATCGTTGGTTCAATCAGTTTCAGAAATAGCATCCATTATGCAAACCCAAAACCTTTAAAACTTTCTAACGTACAACCCTGGCAATCTCTCATTCACCTAAAGTCTCAAGGCCCCTCTCCTGACTCAATTTAAAACTAAAAATGCCTGGTATGATTTACAAAAGTTAAAATAATTAAGTCATGTTATGATGGCTGGAGAACTCCAGGGAAAGTGGCCAAATAGCAACGTAGGGAGTTTGGCGGGGTCTGCCAGAACAGTCCTGCCTTCTCCAGTGCCTTCAGCTCTGCAGAAAAATGGAAGGCAAAGCATGCCCTCAGCATTCTAAATGCCTCAGTCTCTCTCCACTGCAAGCGGCCTCCTTCCTACAGTGGGCTCAAGAAAATATGAGAAGGAAAGCCCCGAGAGCCTGCCCCCTTCCATACCCCGTCCCCTTAGTGGAGAAGGCTGGCTGCAGGTACCCCAGGAAATCAGACTCTTCTCCTCCTTCGGCTCATGTCACAGTAGACCCAATTCTGGAATCGGTTTGGATTATTCTCTGGAGAGCTACTTAAGATCTGCTTCAGGGTTTGAGATCCCTCATTCAGACATAATCTTGAAATGAAAGATGATTTGCTAATGAAAAATGCATTACAGCTTTCTCTGTAGGGCCTTCTGTACTGATAGGCAAGATAAAAGGAAGGAATTGAAGGAAAATGAAGGAGAAATGCAAAGGAAAAGGAAAATTAGGAAAGAGAGAGAGGAGAGAAGGAGAAGAAGAAATTTATCATGTCATACACTCTGCGTGGGGGCACTTTTTAAGGGCCACTTCATTTCACCCTCACATAATCACTTACAAGTAAGTAACATTGAGCCCATTCTGCAGACAAAAAAATGGAGGCTTGGTGATATTAAGTAACTTGTCTAAGGTCACACAAGGAGGATGCAGTGGATTCTGACTCAGAGATACAAAAACTGGCTCCAAATAACGTTGCTCCTACAGTGCTCTCCTGCTTCCTCTGAAGGGTCTAACACAGACGTCTGCTCCAGAACCAAAGCATTTTAGTGGGCGAATGGGCCCTACGGAGACAATATAACCTCATCAGAAAAGAAACAGGGATTTAAAAAAAAAAGATGAAAAGAAAAGAAAAGGAGAGAAAGAAACAATTTAATATAAGTAACCCAACGCCCAACAGAACTAGGATGGGGCAAGGCAAAGCCAGAACTCAATTTTTCTAACTCTCAGGTCTTACTCAATCCACCTGACCAGACCCTATTACATAAGTACAGTTTATCAATATGGATCAAATAGGGGACTGCCTCGTTAATGAGTGAAAAGCTGAAAATTTTCTCAACTTCTGGAAAATGTTCATTGGGAACAAATGGGAAATTTATTGGGGAATTGTCTTTTTCTGCCTCGATGTTTCTCTTTCTACCCAGCTCCTTTTGCTGTTGTTGCAATGTATCTGGGAGGTATTTGCCCCATGCTCTTGCAACATCTGCAAAGGGGGAAAACTGTAACCTAAAACAGCACACAGAAGCCACAATTCTGACAACCACAAAGGGTACGGGTGTGCCAGTTACTTTCCAAAATGAGTTTAAGCCAGAGCCACAGACTGGTAGCCGGCTGGCTGTACCGAGCCCACAGGTGGGTTTTGTTTGTCTGCAGTGCTGGCCCACACTGCGCTCGGAAGAAATTTCCATCTGTTGCCAGCATTAAACACCAGATAATTTCACATCAAAAACTGGATTTCCAGTTTCTCTTACCAACTGGAAGATCTGATAACCCTGATGCCACATTTGCACGTGGAAAAGAGTAGCTGCCCCTTTAGACAGAGCTTGTGCATCCCAGTTTCTCCCCACCTGGTCTGTTTCACTCATTTATACAATCGCTGTGGGCCCAGAAGGCATGTGAGTTGGTGACCCTTGGTTTAAGAGGTTAAGCAGATGTAGACTGCAAAGCCAATCATTATTAGACTTTTCCTAAAAACACCCCCAATAACAGACTCTTCTCTCACTATTAAGACAGCTGTGACAGAAGGTAAGGCATATGAGACCAAAAGGATTTGAGAAATGGAAAAACCCAGTAGTTGAGTCCATTTGGATTTTTGGTCTAGGATACTCACTTTTTGCTTAGAAAATACATTCACTTTTATTATTTCATTTGTTCCTCTCAACAATCCTGCAAGGCAGGCATTATTCTCAGATAAACAAAGTGAAAATGAGTGATGTTAAATCAGTTATCCAACCAAGATCATCTAACTAGTAAGTTGCAAAACCCAATTTTGTCCAGCTACAAACACCTTGCTTTTGAAATAATGAAAGAACACTCTGTAAGGCCATAAGGCCTGTTTCCACCTCAGGGCCTTTGTGTCTGCTGTTCCCTCTATTGGAAACCTCTCCACCTACATATCCACATGGAAGATTCTTACTCTTTCACTTCATTTACATCCCCTCCCCAGAGAGGTTTCCCCTAACCATTTGACTTAAAATAGTATCTGTGCATGCACACACACACACCCCAATTACTCTCTAAACTCCTGCTTCTCAAAGTGAGGTTCAGGGATCAGCAGCATCAGCATCAACTGGGAAGTTAGAAATGCAGAGTCTGAGGCCCCTCCCCAGACCTGCTGAATCAGAATCTGCATGTTAACAACACCCCAGGTGATCCATGTGCATTTCAAGTTTAAAAAGCACTGCTCTACAGGAGCCCTGCCCACTGGAAATGCAATGGGAGTCACAAGTGTCATTTTAAGTTTTCTACAGCCACATTAAAAAGGTTAAAAGAACGACTCGTTTGTTTGCTGTCTCCCCTACCACCCTACTAAAAGATGCCATTTCCACAAGAACAGGTACTCCCTCTGTCTTGTTCTCCACTTTATCCCCAGTACCTAAAACAGTACTGGGCACATGGTAAACGTTATTAAGTGTTTGTTGAATGAAAGAAGGAAAAGACATTCCAGTACTTTCTGAGTGGTAGCGTGGCACAGGGAAAGAAACCAGCACTCTGAAATTGGACAGATGTGGTCAACTCAACCACTGACCAGCTGAGCAACCTTCAGCCAGTGGTTCACCCTCCGGGAGCCACCTGGAGTGTAAACCAGGAATATTGCTGTTTAACTCACAGCCTCATCATGACACCCCGATGTGATAACATGTCTGTGAAGCACCAACCACCACAATCACAGGCATTCAATCAATGCCAGCGCCTTTCCATTGTCCTCTTTCATTCTCTCCAAATACCACATGCGAATAATGGTGCTGACCACTTTCCTCTGTGTGGCATGAGCATGACTGAAGCTGTTTTCCTGAGTTATTTTCCCCCAGCCAATGGGACCTGCCTATTAACTGCTACCACTGCAGACAACTGGAAACCGTGGAGGGTCCCTTCTCAGCACCCTGGAGCTGAGTGGCTCCCAGAGCAAAGTGGTCACGGTTACTGTTCAGTCTGTAAACCACGAGGGAGGCCACAGCTCGAGTCGTCTCTCTCACTTTGATGAGTTCTGCCGTGGCAGCCAGTTGGCCTGCCACAAGGTCCCATCCCTTAGGAGAGTTCAAGGCCTCTGCCCAGCCAGAGTGTATCGGCTCATACTGAAAGGTGTGTTCTGGCTTTGCCCTTTTATTTGGGGGGTGGACAGAGGAAGGAGTGGAGGGTTTAATCTACTCCCACTTATTAATCACTGGCCTCTGTCCATCCACCAAGTGAAGCTTGCTTCTCCATAGCTTTAACACACACATCCTAATCCATCAGTCCATACTGCCCTGAAAATCCAATGCACGTGTCCTCATCTCAGATGTGTCTTTGACTCACGTTAGATCAACAGCACAGAAGAAAGCAAAACCCAGATTTAGATACAGCCTGAGGGACACCAGAAATAAAACTGCTAGGGCTGCCTAGTTGGATATGAGGAAACCCCAAGCCAGCTGTGCCGAGAGCAGCCCCAATTTCTTCTCGCTCTCCCTCTTGCTGAAAACACAACCAGAACAGAAACACTAGCAGAATTAGTAGGCTATTGGGAAACACACTGAAAAGAAAAACAAAAACAAAATAAATATATGGGGGAAATCAAAGCCTTTAATTAACCTGTGGATCTCTAACCAGTTAAACAGTAGAGTAAGATTTCAGGCAGAATACGTGGTATAACCATTTAAGTAGCGATGCCACCACTGAAAAGACGCAGTTGCATCAGGGAACCAAGAGGAAGGGTTTCTGTTACTGGTTTGAATCAATGCCACTGTTTCCTTTCCTACAATAGAGTGAGGTTGTCATCCCCTCTTCCTACATGGGAGAGAGAGGAGCCTGAAGAGGTGCAGCAAGGAAAAATCCCACAAATGTCCTCAAAGCACTGCTGTCCCTCATAAGGCTGGAGAGCGGTCCAAGGCCAGTGCCAGCCCACTCGGCTCCTGCAGGTCCAAGGGGTTTCTGGGAGTCTTCTCAACAGCCAGGTTTGGGTGGCTAATGATTACCTCTATGTTAGACAGATTCTCCTCCCGCACTTCCAATCGGCACCACTGAACATAAGGGTCTCCAACAGGCAAGTCACTGGCATAGCAGATCGAGGACACAGAGACACCGCATGGTCCTCTGAAGTGAGGATCAAGAGGATCCAGTTCTGTCCACACCTCTCCAGTGGAACAGTTCTACAGGTGGCTACCAAATACTGACACCCAATACCACAAGGCCCAAATACCACAAGTGATGGCTGAGAGTACCACCGAGCTGGAATGACATCTTCAGTAGCCATGTCACGACAGCGAGGCCAGTTCATACCTTCCTTTCCAAGCCACAGTGTAAAAACAACATGAGAAAATCTGGCATCTTCTATCCTTTCATTCAGAAAATTCTCCAGACCCTACGATGGGACTTCCTGACAAGCACTCCACCACGCACACGTCATCAACGTTATTTTAAGTCACCTGAGTCAAACACCCCATCTCTATTTCCAGCTGCCACAAAGCAACACAACACATGTTGGAAAGGTCTGATCCTCAGGCCTTCCTCTCCCCCAAAGGGCATCTGACACTTCTCACAAGATACACAGCTTTAAAATTAGAACTGGAAAAGACCACAGTGACCCTCATAGGGCTGAAGCTGCCCCACAGCAGAAATCAGAACATTCCTACAACCAACAATTAAACAACCGAAACCTTCCCAAACATCCCCTTCCTTCTCTGGTTTGCTGTTGTTGCATTAATCATCCTGACACCTTTTTAATTATAATCGCAAACTCGAAGCCATGACTTGCAATGTTATAAAACTGATTTTCCAGTTCAAGCAGGCATTGACTGGTTTCTGTTTTGATAGGAAGCGGCTGTTTGAAGCCTCCTAAAATGTTGCAATTAGTTCTCTCGGTTGAAACAGACAAGACATTAACAGACACATTTGCTGTTTCCATTTAACCTGCTGGAATGTTTATGCCTAAGTGTACTTTTCTCAAGCTTTGAAAGCATAAGGGGTATTTTCTAAAGCGGAAGAAATCAATCAATACATATTATATATTCATATATAATAGATATTATATAATACATACCTATAGTAATATATATTATTATATAATACACATTTGCTATATATTTCTGAAGTTAGGTTATTTCTAAAACTTTCACAGGCTGTAATTTAAACTTAGAAAGCACATCTCTTCAACAGCAAGGCAACTTGTCAGGAAACAATCCTTATTTTACCTATTGGCCTTGTGAAGATGATAATACCACTTTAGCTGACAAAGCCTGTGTTTGTCTGACAATTCCAATTAATTACTGAGACGCAACAGAGATGGGACCAGCCATCCAGATGTTTTTCAGAAAGAGATAAAAAGGGGGGGGGGGGAGCAAAGGAGGTTTGCCTTTTGGGAATCTGCTCCAGTGTTTTTTAAATGTAATGGCGGGCAAGAAAGCCGGATTACTAATTTATTTTACCTGCACTTAACTTTCTACTCTCCTCTCCTTTCCCTCACCGCTGGGAGACGGTGGAAGACAAGGGAGATGAACACCTCACAAGACAGAAGCTCTAATCTGTTGCCAAGGAGGCGACGGTTAGAAAGGGCAGGGGTGCAGGATGTAAAAACTCTTAGGGCACCGACTGTCCTGCAGACCTCGATGCTCCTGATGCCAAAGCAACCCAGGGTTGCTGGAGATGGGGAACATCCTCAGTCTTTTCTAGCAAGCCAAAACTCGCCAGCATCATCTTTTTAACTGTTCCCTGTTCATTTTGCTCTAACCTGAAAATACTAAAGTCGGATTCC
Source organism: Equus caballus (assembly GCF_041296265.1). Taxonomy (NCBI): domain Eukaryota; kingdom Metazoa; phylum Chordata; class Mammalia; order Perissodactyla; family Equidae; genus Equus; species Equus caballus. The sequence continues at coordinate 399,003 of NC_091702.1, forward strand.
AGACACGCAAATACGTTTGAGGGCGATTTTGAGAGATTCCAGGAGATCTCAAAGCCCTTCAGTCAATCTAGCTATCCTGCTTCATGCCTTAGCGTCCCCAACGCAGCAGCGCTGAGCCCCACAAGAGACTGGCCTGCGAAACACCCCGTGGGCACCTGGGCTGGGGATTTCCAGGCGTGGAGCTAGGCAGCTTCAGAAAGCACCTCCCTGGGTGAGGAGCCTGAGGCAGGCAGGGCAGTGTGACACCAGCTCCCCTAGCCCTGAAATACAGTGATCCCTGGCCAGCCTCCAGTCCTCTCCGCGCGCCCCCGAGCAGCCCCGCCAGGGTCCGCAGAGCCCTCGTGGGGCGAAGGGCTCTCGGGGAGGTGCCTGGATGTCGAAGGGCGTGAGAAGCCGCAGCTTTCCCTCTGGGTCTTCCCCACCCATCTATCGCCTGCGCCGAGCCCAGGGTCCTACCTGTACCACTCCAGCCCCTTTTCGTAGTTCCTGTCGAAGAAGCGTGGCTCTACGCCCACGGCCCGCACGTCCGGGTGGACTCGGATCGCCTCCAGCAGCTCGCGGGTGCCTCCTTTCTTGACCCCGATGATGAGCGCCTGTGGCAGCTTCTTCTCCCCATAGTTGGGGGTGCTGAGGGCGCCGCTCCTCTCGCTGCTCCCATTCACCGCTCTCCGGCCTGCGAGCTCCTCGTGGGTGGTGCTGGACTTCTGCGCTTCCCTCTCCAGCAGCGCGCTCTGCGCCGTGATCATCTCGCCAGGGGCCACAGGGGTCCGGAGCCAGGGGTCCCTAGCGAACCCGCTGCCGCTCGCCAGACCCCAGCCGTCGGCCCCGGGGGCAGGGGGCTGCTTGGAGGGCTCCGGAGGCTCCTCGCGGCTCGCGTTGTCCGGCGGCAGCGCGGAGGGCTGTGACGGGGTGCCGAGGCGCATGGGGGGCGGCAGTAGAGAGGGTGGCGGCGGGCTCGGCAGGGGCTCGGCGGCAGTGCCGGCGGCTCCTGCAGCACCACGGGGAACTGCAGGGTGCCCGAGCCGCCCAGGAGGCTGTAGCACAGGTAGGTGACAGACAGGGACAAGGCGCAGAGAAAAAGCAGCTTGCGCGCCAGGCGGCGGCGGCGCGGCGAGAAGTGGAGGCAGAGGCGGAGGAGGTGCGGGCCACGGGGTCATCGCGGCTCCGGGCTCGCTGCGGCAGCGGCGGCGGCAGCCCCCGACGCAGCCCGGACATGGTTTCAGCCGCCGCCAGCGCCCCCGCCCGGCCCCCCCCCCCCCCCAGCCGCCCAGGCTGCATGAAGTGACGCCACTGCACCCCGGCCCTGGCCGCTGTCGCGCTGCGCCGGGGAAGAGCCCGGCTGCATGATCCCCCTCCCCACTCTTCCCACGGAGTCCGGGTGGCCCCCCACCACCCCCCTCAGCCTCCGGCAAGGGGACCAAGGGGGGCGCGTGGACCCGCCGGCTGCACCTGCTCCGTCTGCAGCGCCCCCGCTTCCCCGGCTCCGACGCGGCTCCTACTTCAGTCTCTGCCGCCGCCGCCGCGCCCTGTTGCAGCCCCGAGTTCCCTCCCCGCTGCTAACTTTCTGCGGGAAGAGAAAGGCGTGGATGGGAGGCGGAGGGGCCCGGGCGCGCGGTCCGCGCCGCCGAGGGACGGGGGAGTGCGCCTCGAGCGCGCCTGCAGAGGGGGACGTAGAACAGAGGCGGCGTGCGCTAGGCCTGGGGCACCCGGCAAAGCGGAGATCGTGCCCCCCTCCCCCGCCCCGCACCACATTCATGCTGGAGAGGTTCCCCTCCCCTGGGAGCCTGGGACGCCAGTTTCTCCTTCCCTCTCCTGATACTTTCAGAGACTTAGAGCCCGACGCCTGCCGCCAGTGCCGCCCAACAGGTAGCTGGCGGCCACAAGGCGGTGAGCTCTCGCTTCCCCTTTTCTCATGGGACTCCAGGTAAACTCGGTCCATCCGTGACCCGCCCTTCTCCCTTCCTGGACATCCTCCTGCCTTTGACCCAGGAGGAATTTCTTGTCCATACCAGGATTCCCATGCCAACTTCCATCTTTCCAGCCTCCCCATCTTAACTTGAAGCTCCTGATTGGCGGAGCTTTGACACAAACCCACAAATTTCCTTGCCCTAGAGCTTCTGCCTCTGTCCCGCCACCGGTTGGTTGACTGTGCTTTCTGCTCCAAAAGGAGAGGCTGTCTCCTCCTGGACACCCTGAACCACAGATGCACATGCGCCCTGGATTTCCCTGGACCAAAATAGACTGAGACTATCATCGCTCTAAACACCTTATAAGCAGAGAGAAGTTGTGTTGCTGTGTCTGTGCATCGCTTCATTGAATTACAAAGTATCTTCTTTGCAGAGAGATTTCTGTCCCTCACGTCCCTCTCCTGGGGGGAATGGTAAACATCAGAAAGCTTTGGAACATTCAAAACTACACTTTGCTTCCTGTTTCCTTTTGCTCAGGGAGGTAGAGGAAACGCGAGGCTGGAATGGCAGGAACAGGCAGAGCTATCAACTGAGGCACTCCAGCGAACTCTGCTTCCTGGGGGCAGGGGCTGGCCCTGCACGCACCTGGCGCCAGTCTTTCCCAGAGGCTGGCTCCAGTGAGTCCTGTTTACCCTGCTAGCCACAGCTGGGTGCCTGGAGGGTCTGCTTTCACCTACAGGGCTGATGTGCTTGGCATCTCCGGTTTTGTTTGATCACATAACGGGGACAACAGTTGAAAGAAAATGTATATAGTGTCTAAATATTAACTAGATACCTAGTGCCAAAGAGAGAAAAAAATGTTGCTCCAATAACATGAACACAGACTTTTCCCTGAGTGAACAGAAGCTCACGGCTGCTCTCAGCTGGACATGAGCTTCCTTCACTGCAGCTTCAGCTCAGATAAAGATTATTCCTTTAGAATATATTTTTTATGGTACACCGGAGACCTCTGAAATGCAGAGTCTGGTGTCCTGTAAATCATTTCGTGGAACTAGGGATGCTTTTTCAAACACCACGCAACTGCACTCCTGTAATGTTAATGGGAAGGGGCCAACTGGAGCTGGGAGCAGCACAGCTTGCCCATCCCTCCTTCGGCTCCAGGCCCAGCTCTGGGTGGTCGCCCAGGAGGGCCCGGTTGCAGCAAATATTGTCACTGCTGTCGTCCATCTCCCTTTCAAAGCTAAGGCACCAGGATGCCCAGCACGTGGTCCAGGGGCCTCCCTACAGTCCCTGCCCGGCTCCCAGACTTCTGTATCCCAGCTCTCGGCAATCCAAATGAACTTGCTCTGTAGCTACTTTTACTAAAGATGTGCTTTCAAATATGGAAAGGTTTTGATAAAATGGTACTAACATTTAACCTAGAGGTGGCAAACTGGTAACAAATTAAGAACTGAATGTGGCCAGCGCAGTGATATTAAGAAGTTGAAACTGGTTGCAATGTTGTAAAATTGAGGACTTTCCCAAAAAATTTGGCTATGAGGTTTCTGCTGAAATAGTAGATCCTGCAACTTTGGGCCCCTCAGCCAGAACCGAGAGGCCCCCCTGACATGGAGCATGTGCCCTGTTCTTCACGGTGCCCCCCCAGAGTGCCCTCATACATTTATGTTACTTGCCTGGATGCTGCTAATGAGGACACTTCCCAGTGTCGCTTCTCCCTCTTGTCCACAGATAGTCCTACTTAAATAAGAGACTCTTGAAAGAACGGAACCCCGTTGGTGAAATGTTAGGCCCCACAACTGATGGGGAAGAGGTGATTTTTGGGGAGAGGAGCTTTGTAGATTTCTCACTTGGGCACTTACCTGTTTTGTTCTCCATCCAGGTTTTTTCTGGGAGCCAGTTCTTGAGAAACCTATAATGGAAAGTACGAGCTATCTACATAGGGAGAACTCAGACTTCGTTCAGCAATTCCCTGGGCGTCTGGAGACTCGATAGAATACTTTTTTCTTTTTCCGTTGCCAACACCCATGCCCATTCAGGCCTATGAGAGTTTTTACAATGCTGCTCCAACTGGTCTCCAGGCCTCCAGCGTGCCTCATTTCTCTTCATCGTAGAGGACAATAGCAGATCAATGTTTCTGAGGCATGGCTCCACCAGTGCCCTCTCTGATGCAGAAACCTTCCTCTCACTGCCTACCTGATAGACTCCAACTCTCTGCCTTAGCACTCAAGGGCCCCTCTGCCTTGCATGTATCCCACAGTCCTGCCAAACCGAACAGTACCCACTACCCAAAAGCACACATTGCATTCTTCTCTTTCACCTCTGCCTGATCAGATGATGGAGTTGAAACAAAGCCATCATTTGCTAGTTAAGTGACTTTCGGACAGGTCATTTCACCTCCCTGACCCTCAGTTTCTGCATATGTAAGTGATGAATAGTAAGACTCACCTCATATTGTTTTTATAAAGAATTAAATTGACTTAGAGAGCATATGCAAAAACAGCTGGCTCCCTGCCTGACATGCTGCAGCCACCAGTAATTATTCGGACCTAAATATTGGCTCATGCCATGCCCTGCTTCTTTTCCTATTAAAACCTTATCCTTGAAAAATCGGTGTGTACCCTTTCTTCAAAACCAGCCCAAGGTGTAAACTGAAGTTCACTTTCCTAAGCCGCTTAGTGACATTTATAACGCCAAATCTAATGCCTTAGTTTTTTTTTTTAAGCGAAAGAAGCTAACTCTGGCTAACTTCAGTTTTCTTATTAAAGAAATTGACTAGAAGGATTTATGGTAACTCACATAACTGAAGGGAATTTTTGAAAAATCAACAAACAAAAAGCAAAAATAAGCTTTGGAAGGCACAATAGAGCACAGTGTATAGTTATTATTACTGCTGTTCACCAGATATTGTCGGCTCTTCTCTGGCCCACAGAAGGGATGTATCTTCTTGGCCCCTTAAAGTCAGAGGTGACTCTGTGAGCCTTTGGCGAATGAAACTTGAGCAAAAGTGAGGTTGTCTCTTCCAGACAGAACCTTTGGCAAACAGTGGGAGTGTGTTTTTCCTGCCTGGCAGTTGTGCAAGAAGTTGGATCGAGCATCTTTTAGCTGCCATCTACTCAATCCTCCAGACTGAGCAAGGATAATACAGAGCCAGCCCCTGATGACATGGAGCATGTTTGAGAAATAAACCTTGGTTATTTTTAGCTGAGACTTAGGAGTTTGTTGTGAATACAGCACAACATGGACTATCTGACTGATGAAAACATACATATTATCAATTTCCTCTGCTGTTGACCAAAATGACTTCAGTGAGCCAATATTAGAATTCCTTTTCACAAAGGTGGATAAGTGACAGATTAGAAGTCTACACTGCCCCAGGAGTGTAGACTGATACCACGCTTATATATAGCAAAGATATTTCCTCATTTTGTCCTTTACTTGTCAATAAAAAAGTATATCTATAGAAATCTGGAGGTAAGGCTCCAGACAAAACCAACATGGTGACAAGGAGGAACATTACATACTTGTAAAAGGAGCGACAGATGAGAAAATAATAATAATGGCCGGGAACTTATAGAACCTTGCGTTGAAAGGGATCTCATATGGAACTTAGGAAATATTATAGCTGTAAGCACTACATGACAAAATCTGGTGGACGGAATTAAACAATACTTCGAAGAAAGATACCTTCAATATACTTATCTAAAAAGAAAAATTAGAAACCAACGAGCTGCTTGCTCAAGAAGCTAGACAAAGAGCGAGACAGTAAAGTCAGGAAGAAAGGAAATGATAAAGATAAATGCCAAACCTTTGTTTCTATTTATTTGCTCTTTATTTATTGCTATGGACTGAATTCTGTCTCCCCACAGTTCATATAATGGAAGCCCTGACCCCCGTTGTGACCATGTCCAGACACAAGGTCTTTAGGAAGTAATTATGGTGAAAATGAAGTCATAATGGTGGAACCTAAATCAGATAGGACTGTGGCCTCATCAGAAGTTGAAGAGATCTCTCTTTCTGTTTCTTCACACGCATACACACACCCCGCCATCTGAGGACTCAGTGAGAAGGGGACCTTATGCAAGCTGAGGAGACAGCCCTCGCCAGAACCTGACCATGCTGGCATCCTGCTCTCAGGCTTCCAGCCCCCAGAATGGTGAGAAAATAAATTTCTGTTGTTTAAGTCACCCACGCTATGGCATTTTGTTATGGGAACCCAAGCTAAGACGCTTATCTTTCACAGTTTGTTCCTGGGTTCTGGTACCAATTCCAATGTGTGTGGGGTTGGGGGTCGGGGGAGTCCCCCACACCAACAAGCAATTCTTGGGACACCAGCTGGGTGTCCTACAATTCAACTCGATTCTGACACTATGTACCCAGAGACAGCATCACACCCCACAGGTTAAGGGTTCAGCCCCACAAGACTGCCCCCACTGCAGGTGCCAACAGCAAGTCTGGGTTGTCGCCTATGCTTCTGAGCAACTGGCTGTCAGTAGGAGGTTCCCAAGACTCTCTACTCCGGTTCGACGAATTTGCTAGGGCGGCTCACAGAACTCAGAGAAACCTCTTACTTACTAGATTACCTGTTTATTAGAAAAGGATATGACTCGGGAATAGCTCGATGGAACAGACGCATAGGGCAAGACATGGGGAAAGGGCACTGAGCTTCCACGCCCTCTCCAGGTAACCACTCTCCCAGAACCACCTCTCTCCCAGACCCTCCACATGGTCACCAACCGCGACGCTCTTGGAAATCTGTCCTTTTGGGTTTTTATGCATAAGCCGTTTATTTATTCTCTTACCCTCGGCTGCTGTTTTTCCTTCCCCATTTATAGCCCAAAGCCAATCAAAGAAGGACATGTGCAGTGTGATGCTGTTCCTGTACATTTTTTAAGTGCATAACAATGTAAGAATTTGTTCATGGAGACATACACATGTATGTCTTGACTATGCATAAAAATGTAATCTTTTGTTAATGGAGCCATGCACATGGATATTCTTGGAATCATAAAGAATGTAATTAATTTTAGGATACTGATACCTATGATGAGAGAGGGAGGAGAACGGGATGGAAATGTGAATTTTAGGTGTGACGGCAACATTTTGCTTCTTAAAAACACAGATATCATTGTGGGCTGAATCATGTCCCTGAAAATTCATATGTTGAAGTCCTAACTCCAGGACCTCAAAATAGGGCTGTATTTGGAGAGAGGGCCTCTAAAGAGGTAATTAAGGTCAAGTGAGGTCACATGGGTAGGCTCCAATCCAATGTGACTGATAGTCACGTAAGAAGAGAAGATTAGAACTCAGACACACACAGAGGGAAGACCGTGTGAGGACACAGGGAGAAGTGGCCGGGGAGAGAGGCCTCAGAAGAGACTATACCGGCCAACGCCTTGATCTTGAACTTCGGCCTCCAGAACCGTGAGAAAATAAATTTCTATTGTTTAAGCCACCCTACGTGTGGCATTTTGTCATGGCAGCCCCAGCAAATGAATGCAACATCGGAAGCAAATAGGGCAGAATTGAACGTCTGTTCTTTCTGGGTATTGGGGCCGGAGATAGAGGTCATACTATGTACTCTTCTGCATATTTGAAATATTTCCATAATAGTTAAGAAAATAACAAGCAGATCCCGAAAAAGAATAACCAGAGAGTAGAAATTTATGTGTGATTACCTTACAGGCCAAGGTGGGTTTCGCGTTGGGCAGGTGGTTCTCTTCCACAGGGTGTGTCAGTCACCCGTGAATTCCCGTCTCTTGGCTCCGCCATTCCTGACGCCTGTATCATTGTCTGCAACCAATCTGCACAAGGAGAAAGAAGGAACACGGAGAAGACACACCTGCTTTCAAAAGTTCCAACCTGGAAATGGCACACACCACTTCCACTCCCATTGCATTGGCTGAAACATAGTCACACGCCACACCTCACTGCAAGTTGCTGGGTGACTGCCTTCCTGGGCACCCAGGACAAGGATGTGGACAAACAGCCAGTAGTCCCACCCACAATGTCATCAGGTTGACCCTGGTCTTCATGCTGCTGCTCAGTCCACAGCGTGTCTGCCAGGCCTATGGTTAGGGTTTAGATATTTTACAAAGGCGCGGGGTTGGGGGTCATGGTTTGGGACTTCAAAGAGGAGGAAGCCAATTCACAAGGAGACAGAAAACCAAATGTTTGCTGGGCCATCTCTAAACAAATGAGAGAGAACTTGTGTAAAATGGGCCCGGCTAGGTACCTTCTTCTCTACCACATCTAGAGTTCCCTACGTTGACAGCTCCTTCCTGGAACAGGCCTTCTGTCTTAAATTCTTTTAGGCAGTTAGGGGTGAGGCCAAAGTTTCTTTCATATATAAATTTTGAGTGTATATATGTAATTTATAGAACTAAATAAATGAATTTAAATATAGATACAATGGATTATATATTCTATTATATAGCAATATTAATATATATTATATATAGATAATCTCCTTGGTTCTCCAGAGAACCCTGACGAATACAGGAGGAGTTAATATTCTTTTATCGATGGCATTTACATTTAATCATTTGAAATTCTTAGTTATGACATTGTTATGGCTTGCAAGGAAGTGTCCTTTTCAGTGTTTCATTTAGAGGCCTCAAGATACCAATGTTAAAAAGTTTCCCATTTTACTTGTTTGGTTTGATAGGCTTTTTCCAATTGAGTGCACAGATAAACCAATTTAGGAATTTCAAAGGAGCCCCATTTAGGCCAGTGAAGCCTTAAATCACCCTGAGTAATCTGAGCCCAGTGGAACAAAAATCTACATGTAGAAGGTCTGTATTCTTTAAAGACAAAACCAGCAGGAGTCCCAGAGTGGGGCTGTTCTTTGGTGGTCCTCTTAGAAAATGGATTTCTCATCTGTATGAACTTACCAAAGGATCAAAGGCCCAAAAAAGGAGTGAAAGAAACAGAAGTTTCTAACAAAGCTGACAACGGAAGGATGGCCAGAACCAGTATCAAAGGACGCCTACAGAAAGAGTCTGGACCTCTACCAAAAATGGGAGGTCCAGGCCCAGGAGGACTTACCACCAGGAACCAGAGCCACCAGGAGGAGACGACAGAGCACAAAAGATTCTTTGCAGGCACCTTGCTTGTGTCTGTGAAGTGGCACCAGAATTGAAGGTCAGTAGCTAGGGATCCCACTTCTGTCACCATATAAAGTCAGCAAATAAGAGGCATAAACTGCAAAAGAACCAAAAAGTTTATTTGGGGTCTCAAGAATTGCAATTCAGGAGATGTAGATTCGAGTAGAAGCTCAAATGTGCTCCTAGGAAGACAAAGGAGGCAGGGGTAGATAAAAGGAAAGGACACAGGCTTACAAAGGTCTACAGTGAACAGTTACTGACTGGTTCTGGCATGGGGTGAGCTGACTTGCCAGAACATAGTTGGTCCTAGGCAGACTGTCCCTTCTTGGAATGAGGAAACACTTCAAGATGTGACCTCTGCTGTCAGGTAAAGCTCAAAAGTTCAGTTAACATCTGGTGGTGGATGTGGTGTACAAGCATAAGCCCCACTTCCTTAATGGCCTCCCAGCTCCATTTTAGAAGCCTTGAAAATGGTATTCCGTTTTGTCATTGTCATCCACCACAGTCACGCACCACGTAACAATATTAACGATGTTTCGGTCACTGATGGACCACATATATGACAGTGGTCCCATACGGGTAGCACCACATAGCCTAGGTGTGTAGTAGGCTCTACCACTTAGGTTTGTGTAAGTACACTGTGTGATGTTCACACAACAGTGAAAGTGCCTAATGATGCATTTCTCTAAACATTTCCCTTTCATTAAGTGAGGTACGCCTGTACTGATTTTAGTCTTGTGAGTGTTGAATAATGAATTACTCATTTCAATTATTTGAGTCAGCCCCACTGGCTGAAGATGGTAAAGGCTGACTGAAGCAAAAAACTAAAATTTGTTATTCAACATTCACAAAACCAAATGAGTAAAGAAGAACTTTAAGTTCTATATCAGGGTTCATGTAAGGCAAAAACATTCTAAAGGAAAGATGGATTTGAGGACATATATGATTCTGAGTGTAAATGTCTGGGTACAAGCAAAAATTCCAGGGAGCATTTCAGACTTTCGAGGCAGTGGAATTGGTGAAACCAAAGTCAAGCTCTCCAAACAGTAAAGGGGGCCCAGGTAATATCTGGAGTACAGGTGGAACAGGCAGAAAATTTCATTAATGTAATTGTATGATTTCATGAACGGACAGAGTTGGAAAATAGGATGGCAGGGTAGGGCAGAGGGACCTGGAGGGCCCAGGATGGATGGAGAGATCAGCTGGGCTGGTGGGAGGAAGGGGCCATGGGCACACCCTCTTCATGTCCCCTCCCCCACCCTCTGAAACCCTTTGTGACTCTTCAGTGCTCTGTGATGCAGGCCTGGGATTATAGGCAAGTGCGGACACTCTCAGAGCTCAGTTGCCTCAGGCAGCCTTGCGATTCAGAAAATGGAGTTCAGTCAATGGAATGTTCTCTCATTTCTGAATAGCCATATGGAGTTGTTTTTGAGCATCTGCTCAACATTCTTAGATAGTGACTATAACCTCACCATCGTGTGTGGGTTGTGGTTGCTTCTTCTGTTCCTGTGCTTCCTGGTGGGGATTCCATCTTTAGCAACCTTGTGGAAAACCAAAATCTACCAAAAGGTAAGGATCCCTGGGCAAGCCACCAACAGGGATTTTTTATTGTTGTTTCCATTTCTAGTCCCACATTTTTAAATGAGTTGGTCCAGAGAGACTCCTAAGATGGCAAGTCTGAATAGAGGATAGAACATCATCCTTCTAGGGGAATAGGCCAGGCAGGACTAGGGGTTCAGCTGGGACTGTTTCCCATTTAAAACTCACAGACCATCTGGGTGTGGTGGAGGATTCCCGGATAAAATCCCATCAGTGATTTCACGGCCCTGCATTAGGTTATTTAGAGAGTTTGGGTTCTGTGTAGGAGAACACTGTTCCCAACACTGGATCACGAGTCACATTCCCATGACGGGCGTCATTCGACCAAACCGTCCTTTGTATTGGGCAGATCAGGAGAGCAGGGCTGAGCCTCTGAGCAGACACTGGAGTGTGAGCTCTGTCCCAGGATACAGGGTCCTATCTGAGGAAGCACAGATGTGACTGGGGGCCTCAGAGTCTATGCCCTCCTTGAGCAGAGGACTTCTGACTGAGAATATCAAGTGTGGACTCTAGCCAAAAATCCTCCTTCGAGTTTTTCAAAGAAGGAAAAATTGAAAGTATCTTATCACCTTTAGAAATTCAGAAAGGGAAAGCACACAAAGTGCTAGTAATAAAAATAGAGAGTGACATTAATCTTGGATGAATATCTGAGTTTCCTAGAGAGAGGAGCAAGCCAACTAAGTCCTCGCTCCTCATTCTTTTCTTTTTGTTCTCAGCGTCAGGGCAGAGCCAAGAGGAGAAGAAAAGGTGGAACATCAAGTGGTAAGGTTCCACCTATCCCACCTGAGCTCTCCAAGGGTGACACATCCTGTCCTCTCCATGAGGTCCCAGGTCCATGGTCTCTGAGGATGTCAGTCGCTAGATAGAGTCCCTCTCAGAAAATAGAGGCCTCAGAGGAAAGGCTCATGGGAAGGTAGTCAGAACCCGAGACATTTCTCAGATTCCTGCTCTGCCCAGCTCTGGGCATGAAGCAGTGATGGGCCTGGACAATGGGTGTTGCCCAGTGGGTTGCCGTGGGAGACGCCAAGAGTCAGAACTTCTGTGTCCTGACCTTGTGAAACTACGTTGACTTCCTGGATGATCAGACTCCTCTTTGAGGTAACCATTGACCTATGTTCCTCACATGGTGGTTTTGAACATCCCATGGGATAATGTATGTGACAGTACTTTATAAATGAAGCAACAAACACATGTGAACCTTATTAATATTATCATTGACCGTTTGACCACATCTACTGATTCTTGGGGCTTTCAGAGTTAATATCCCGTTAATATCCCAAGGGTCTCCCATAAAGGGACTCCCGTGTAACACCTATGCTTCTACCTTTATTACATGTAATTCACTCTTCTGGTTTCCCAGGTTGGAGAAACTACCAGAGGGAAACAGAGGAGAAAAGGAGGCTAATTTCTATTCTGAAAAGGTGACCAGTCTTTTCTTTCCTGATCCCTCTTTGACATGTTCTCTGCAATTCCAGGGATTCAGTACAGCCTGCAGTAGTCATGGGAGGGGTTTGCCATAGGAACGGGTATGTGAATGAACGCCTTGGGGTGAGGGCTGCTGAGTGTATGGTGAAGTCATTGATGTGGGGCATTGTGAAGGGGCAGCAGGCTTCAGGTGGCCCCTCCCCTGACAGGCCAGCAGGTCCTCCTTTCCTTGTTCTGGTCCTGGCTACAGTTTTCTACTTCCTGTCTCCCGCAGGCCCCTAGGCCGGCCTCTCGATACCACCCGCATTCGTCAACTATTATGCCCAGACCCCTCCTGTGAGGTGTGTAATAGCACAACTGCTGAAATCAATCGGCTGCTGTTCCTGGAGGACCTGGAAGATGATACTGCCTCTGTGTCCTCTATGGCTTCCACAGCTTCTGGGACTGAGTCATCATTCACTCTGTCCTCTGCCTTCTCAGAAGTCCCTCCAGGAGACCTAACACCATCCCCTCCACCTGACCCTTCCCCACCGCCCCCCTCCGTTCTCTCACCTAACCCAATGACACCCTTAGCTGACTTTCTTTCACCCTCACCACCGGGTCACTCTATGCCACCAGAGCCTATTCCTCCCTTGGAGTCCAAATTCCCAGCAGACCATTCCCCACCCCAACCCATTGCCCTTCCCCCTCTCCCACCACATGACACCCAGGCAACGGGTCCTATTCTCCAACCAGAGGCCACTCTGTCTCTGAATACGATCTTCTCTCTTGACCGCACCCTTTCCCAAGATATTAACCCCTTACCAAATTTGCCCCAGATAATGAATCCCAATGACTCACTGGCTTGTCATCACGCACCACCAAGCCTGTCTGTCTCACCACCGACAGACCACCCTTTAACTGTGACTCAATCTAAATCGGTTTCCATCTTATTGAAGTCTGTTCCAGAGAACTCATCTCCAGATAGCCCTGGTGGGTTGTCCACTTATGTCCCAACAATCAGAGGCACTGACCATTCAAGCCTGTCAATTTCAGAATTATCCTGGTGGCAAGCTTGTGCCAAAGACTTGTTCTTAGCACCTTCCACCTTGGCACCACGTGATTTTAATCGAGAGTTTCTTGCCCTCCATTCTCCAGAGTCCTCTCTGGAGAGACACCCTACAGCTAACCTTATAGAGCCTGGTAACCTCTCATTTCTCAGCCCTCATGTCCTGGCACTCCTGGAGAGACAAGTCCGAAAGAGGAGTGATTTCCTGATGTGGAAGGAAAAGGAGAAGGAGAAGGGCTCTTTTCCAAAACAACTTAGGCCAGGCCACCAACTAAATCCTTTGGGGAAAATGTCAGAGTCAAATGCTGATGAGTGTGACTCAGCATTCTCCCTTCCTTTCTGGAGCAGTGCAGGCAAACCAAAGGAGCTGCACATGCATGAGCAGCCCCCATATCCTAAAATCTTGGAGGACCATTTACAGGAAAAATGTATGCAGCTCTTCTGGGGTCTCCCATCTCTGCACAGCGAGTCCTTGCCCTCTGCTATCCGTGACTCACGTGACTGCACCACAATCTTCCTTTTCAATACCATCTCAAATGCCTCCATGGGCCAAGAATCCCCAGTACCTCTCCATCGCCCACCTCCATCCTTGCCTGAGATCCAGCCCCAACCCTTGCCTCAAACCCTGCCCCAATCCCAGCCCCTACCTCTCACTCAGGTCAAGTCCCAGGCCCACCTTAAATCCCCACTCCCAATCCTACCATCTGGTCCTCTACCCCAGATAAGGATCTGTGGAGTGTGTTACCATAGACCCCCGGATGAATCAGAGTCTCTCACCTCATCTGAAATTCAACAACTGGAATGGAAAGTGTTGCAGAAGCAACAGGAAAGTTTGTGGGGTTCCCCCTCTGTAGTCCAAAGATCTCAGGAAGAATTTTGTTCTTCAGCTCCCAACTTTCCTTACCATCAGGCCTCCCAGGCCCATGCCTCCATCTCCACCCTTCCCGTAGAGTTTCCTCTCAGTGATGAGCTGAGGAAGAAACTGGAACATCACCTTCGAAAGAGGCTCATCCAACACCGGTGGGGCCTGCCCCGCAGGATCTGTGAGTGTCTGTCACTGATGATGCCTCCAAGAGATTTCTCAGAGATAGCTAAGTCAGAAAGCAATCGTGGACTCTCACGGATCTCGGTGAACAAAGATCTAAATGTTGGATTGAGCCAATCCAAAAGCTTCCATGAGAGGGGTTCAGAACTGCTTCAGGTAGAGAAGGAGATGGGGAAGGATCAGGGGCATAGCCCAGAGAACGGCCCAAAAGCTCATCTGTTGAGTGACCCAGAGAGCTCTTCAGATAAGGATCCGGCATATGACTCTGAGAAAGACCTAAATAGTCACATGGCAAGTCTGTCAGGGAAAGCTTCAAGGGCCTTGGAGGAAAGTCTAGATCAGAAACAACTTGAAAATGTCCTGAAAGCACATTTGAGCAAGAAGTTTGAGGAAATCAGTGAGGCTCGGCTCCCTGGGACGGTGCGCAGTTCATGGCATGCTAGCAAGCAGACATTGCTGCTTTCTGACAAACCCCGCACCCAAATAACTCAGAGGAGTTTGCCACCTTCAGTGGGTGGGGACTCCTCCCTGAATACCTTCCAGGAGCTTTGCTTCATTGATTCCAGTGCACAACAGATGATGGAAACCCATATTAAAAGTTTCCGTATGAGGATGGAGTGGGGCCTGCCCTGCAGGGTCCTTGAATCCATACAGGCGTTTAAATTGGAAGATGCTGCATCCCAGTCCTTGCCCTATTTCTACTGGCCCCCCTCAAATAACCCAACTTTGGAAGTCGACTCCAAATCCGAGGGCTTCGAGCCCCACAGAGGAAGCTCTAAATCTGTTCTTCAAGAAAAAGCGGAAACAAATTCAGCCCTGGTCCTGGATCGTCATTGCCCTGCTACATCACCTATGGGCAGGGAAGGACAAGGGGTGCCGAGACAATCACCCTCTGGTATCAACCAAGAGATTGCAGAGGTTGTTCAGAGGAGTAAGGGTGCCAGGCAGACTCATCTGCCTGTCACATGTGGCATCACAGGCAAAACGAGTCAGAAATTTACTCAACTAGGCAACAGATGCCCCCCAGAGCTGCCTGCAAGGCAAGCTGGTGCCAAACCTGAGACAAAAGATGAGAGAGTGAGTTCCAGTGATAGAAGAGAAGGGCGACAGGACAAAAAGATGAAGTCGGAACCCTTTTCCATGTACAACACGGCCAGGGACATATTCAGGGCCAAGGAGCTCAATGCTCTGCAGTCAAAAACTGGTAGTGTGTTGACAACCAGCAAGCCAGGAAGCTCCCAAATGATACGTGAGAATCACAGTAAAATAGAAATTACTGGGACCATTGAAAGCCCTGCACCAAAAAGACAAGTTCCCCAAGACCCAAAGTCATCGGATCTTAAGGAACATCTGTTTGGGGAATTAAAGTCAAAACTAGAGAGGAGGAATCAGAGCCAGGTCCAAGGCCAACACACTGACAGGTCCCCTGCCTCAGAGAGCTTGACTTACAAGGCCTCACTGACTCATGCCCACGGTGTCTCCAGTGGGGACATGGGAGCTTCCCAGGTGCTGCGTGTCCATCTGGAGGACAGTGGGATCAGCAGACAGCAGCGGCAGGAGCCTTGGGTCCCTAAGAAAGACCTAAAGAGGTCCGAGGATAAGAAATTCCCACCAGCTACAATGAGACTGAGCCCTCCGGGCCCCAACAAAGAAGAGCTTGGTGGAGGGGATGCAGGGTTGGGGACATCCCAACCTACAAGAAAGAGTTTCCCTACTCAGATCACAGCATCAGAGGAGACGCTTGGGAGCAAGTCTTCCCAGACCTCATCACAGAAGGCACAGCCTCCTCCTGAAAGTCTGTTCAGAAAAAAGATGAACGACATTTTTCAATGGCTTCGTCCTGGGACAAAAGGCAAAAAGCAAGACCATCCCCCGGAAAAGGGCCGCCCCATATCATCTGCACAGAGCAGAGGCCTGGTTAAAGGGAGAGCTGCCGTTACTGGGACCACCACGGCTCAGAAGACCAGGACGGTCCCTGGGAAGTTCCCAGTGGAGAAACTGGGGCAGCGGTGTGCAACAGAGGTCACCCGCCCTCAAGAGCCCCTTCCTTCCCTGAGGAAGTTTGTGAAAACTGAGCAGAAGGCAGAAGAGCAGGCCCAGGCAGAGCCCGTCCAGGGGCATCCTTCCAACTACAGGGCTCCCTCCTGTAAAGTGCCAAACGCCAAGTCCTGCCACCAAGAAGTTGTCTTTGCTGGCCAGAATTATCCTACATGTTCTAGACGGATCAGAGACCACAACAGACACCCTCAGAAAGTCGTGGCGCTTAAAGATCAGCTATTGGATCAGAAGCGTCCCTTATCTGTGCCCCGCAGGGAGCATGTGCCCCATCCAAGCTCCACCTGCAGGCGTCAAGCCGGCCCAGGGGCCTCCAGCTGTTCTCACCACTGCTAAAGGCACTATGTTTAGGGATCCGTCTCTACGTCAACAGAAAACGCTTTTCCAGCGTTTCGAGAGCGGAAAATTTCCCACCACAAAATAATTCCTTCTCGTGGAGAATATTAATTCTCCCCAATAAATGATTCTCTAATAATAGTGATGTCTTTTCTGTGTCCTGTGTTGGGGGCATGGGTTTCAGGTAACTCAGGGCTTGTGCTTAGGGAAAAGGAGGAGTGAGTTCAGCTCTTACTGATTGCTTCCTCTGGCTTCTGAAAGGTCACCAGTGCTCTGCAGCTCTTGTTGACAAAGCGATATCACGTGCCCCCAAAAGCCCATTTCCTCCCTGATGAAGTTTGAGGAGGTGGGCTCTGCCTCCTGCCTCTTCGCTTAGCCTTAACGAAAGTGTAGAGCAGCCCACACCTTCCGCTCACTGAATGTTTTACATCCTTCAGAGAGTAGGGAAGACAGGTGTTCTCTATCCGAAGAGGGCCAAGAATAGGTATGCAATTCATAAAACAACAATGAAGAAAAAACAGTGGCTTCATCATGATTTAGAGGTCAGTGACCAGAGGACCCCACAGGGGGTGAACCCTAAATGGGATTTGGGGGGTGGGGGAGGGTATTGCTGCAGTGGATCCTGGGCTGGTGGGGGAGGGGCTAGCAACAGCACAGACACGCCTTAAGAATCTGTCATGTGAGTCATATTAATGTGTTAGGGAAGAATACTTTAAACTTTACACTGAGGTTTCCCTACTGGAAAGGCACCTGGGGGAAGTGGTTCCCCTCTGTAGGTATTTCTTCAGACTGCCAAATGATATTTTGTTGCAGAGCAAAAGCATCACTCAGCTGCCAGTAGTAACAATGTTGACCAAGTAGCCACCTACCTCCCAGGATAAAATAAAGCTGAGAGTAAGGAAAAGATGACTTGGAGTAAGCCAGGAGGAAAGAAAAAATGAAGAGGGGAAAGAAGGACCTTGCTGGTAGAACAAAGCTTTATGCCACATCATCATCCATATGGTGAACCTGTCCTGTTCCCCCCGCCCCCTCCTCAATCTGATCCAGGCATCACCACCTTGAGGCTGATCCAGGCACTGCACAGCACACTGATGCCTTATTCCAAAAAGGCACTGGGCTGTTCTTTGAATACTAAACACTATCTGCAGGGAGGTCATCAGGCATGGCATCCCCCTCTTTGGGAAGGTGATCTTGCTGCCTTCCGTCCATCTATGCTTAATAGGAATATACAAGATCTTGCCCTTAATGTGTACAGTTCACCTATCAGGATGGAAGTGCCGCCTCTGATATTCACGGCCTTGGTGGAGCCATGGTTGGTCTCCCCCAGAACATCTGCAGCTCATGAACCAGAGGTGAGTCCCAGACTATGCACCAGGTTACAGATATATGGGGGTCTCACCATGGACTGCACACATACCCACCCTTACAATAGGGGTTTGGAGGAAAGGCAACTCCACTTAGACAGACTGGGACTCAAAAATTGGCTGAGTGTCAACTGGGGCAAAATTCAAAAAGCATTATGATGGTGAGCGTGAAATACATTAAGTTGTAGATGTCTAAGTAAAATAAAGATGGTTACAAGGGTGGAAAAATAAAATACCAATTTTGTTTTCTAAAAACAACATGATTTTAAAAATGGAAGGGAGGAGAAAAAGGGAAAAATAGAATAAAATGATTGTTCTGTAAGTAATAAGAGGGGGTCAAGACATAGGTGACAAACGAAATAAGACTCCAAGTAAGGGAAAGGAATTTGAGGTTTCCAAGCCCCTTGAGGGAAGCTCTAAAAGTTTTCAGGGAAATAAGGTGCAAACAACGAATTCAGTCCCCATCCTGGATCTTCCACTCCCTGCTACCTCATCTGCGGGCAACGAAGGACAGGGGGCCCTAAAACCATCCCACTCTGATAGCGACCAGGAGCTTGCCAAGGACATCCAGTCAATCGAGCATGGCAGACAGACTTCAGAGATCCTCACACACAGCTTTATAGACAAAGTGAGTCAGAGTAAGACTGCACTAGACAATAACAGATGCAGCCGAGAGGTGCCCACAAGGCAAGCTGGGGCTGGACATGTGCCAAGGGATGAGAATGTGAGTTCCAGTGATAGAGAGGACATGATTCAGGGCCAAAAGATGGTGGAGAAGAATTGAAAACATTTTTCCACGTCCACCATGAACTTCAGGGAGATATTCAAGGCTGAGGAGCTGTGCGTTCTTACATCACAATCTTGTGACATCTTGACAACCAACAAGTTGGGAAGCTCCCAAATGGTAAATATCAATGTGAGCAAAGTAGAAACTACCCTGACCAGTCAATGTCCCTCACCAAAAATACCAGTTCCCCAAGATTCCAAGCCATCAGACATTAAAAAACAGCTCCTTACCGAGTTGAAGTTTCAATTGAAGAGCAGGGAACATAGCCAGCCTAAAGGCTCTCCCGCTGACATATCCCTTACTTCAGATAGCTTGCCTTCCGACTCCTCACTGACTCAGTCCCAGAGCGTCTCCAGTGGGGACATGGGAGCTTCCCAGGTGCTGCAAGTCCACTTGGAGGACAATGGGGATTGGCGGGAACCCTGGGCCTCTAAGCATGTCTCATGGAAATGCCAGGATAGGAATTTCCCACCAGCTGCAAAGACAGTGAGACCTCTGGACTCCAGAGCAGGAGAATGTGGAAGCGAGGATTCAGGAGTTGGGACGTCTAAAGCCAGAAAGAAGAGCCACTCTATTGAGGACAGAGAATTAGAGGGCACTTTCCCGTATCTGTCACAGAATGAACAGTTTCCTCCTGAAAGTTACTTCAGAAAAAAAATGAGGCAGTTTTTTCAGTGGATTAATTCCAAGAAAAAAATCACAGGGCAGGAAAGTCCCCAGCAAAAAGCCAAGTTCACGTCAACCTTTGCACCGCTCCGAGACCCAGCTCAAAGTGCAGCTCTCGTGAGCTGTGGGCCTCCTGAAGCTCATGAGCTCATGGCAGCCATCGGGAAGATCCTAGAGGAGAAACCGGCATGGAGATACGAACCTGAGGCTGCAGAGTTAAGTCAGCAGAAGGGGGAACTGCAGGCCCAGGTAGAGCCTGACGAGGGACATCCCTCCAACTACGGGGCTCTCTCTGACCCACAGCCAGGGGAATGGGCAAGGACCACATCCTGCAGCCAAGATGCTGTCCCTCCTGACAAGAGTTTTCGTACAAGGGTTAGACAGAAAAGAGACAGGATCAGACAGCCCTGGAAAGTTGTGGCCTTCAAGGACCAGCATTTATGCCAGAGTCAACCCCCTTCCCCACCCTAAAGGGAGTCTGTGCCCCATCCAAGACCCACCTGCATGCATGATGTATGCCACGTCCCTCCGGCCACCCTCACCTCTAATGAAAGCACTGTGTTCAGAGATCTGACTCTTCTATTCAAACAGGAAATGCTTCTCCAACACTTCCAGGGAGGAAAAATGTCCCCAAAGAAATCATTCAGTCCTTGTTGAGAAAGCATTGCCGTTTTCACGAGAACACATCCTCTGATGAGAACCATGGTTAGCACAACCAAGGATACTGATCGTCCTCAATAAATGTTTCTGCTAGGAGAGAGTAGTGTTCTCTGTGTGGTGCTTTGGGGGAGTGGGTTTGGGGTTCCCAGCGCTTATGCTCAGGGAAAGGAAGGAGGGAAGTCAGCTCTGACTGATTTCCTCATTTGGTTTCTGCAAGATGACCAGTCCCTTGTAGGGGGCCTGACAGTGGCTTTCTCAGTCTTATCTTGGGTCCTGTATTTGACCTTACTCAGATGTCCTGTACTTAAAACACTTTACTTTTTCATAAAAAGTACAAAAAGTTTACTCTAAAAACTTCCGGGCCTTCTCAAAATGAGAAGAACCCTTCAAGTCCAGAACTTGGCTCAACTTGTCTTTCCATCTGCTCCCTCACTATCCTGAACTATACACAGCTGCAGGGTGGGATGCGTTCCTCTGGAAGGATACAGCCAGAATTTCCCCTTGTTGCCTCAGAAAGTTTTGGAATTGGAAGTGTGGGGGTGTTTAGGCCCTGAGGTGAGTGGCAGGGGGAAATGTTGCTCTTGGATCTCTTGGTGAGGAATGAATGTCACCTGCTCCTAAGAGCCTTTCTCTCCCTCAGGAGGTCTGGGTGGTGGGCCGCGTCCCCACGCCTCAGCTGACCCTAACGAAAATGGGGGGCAGTTCACCCTTCCCCTTCCTCTACCCTTCCTGGAGCAGACGGGAGGAGAGACCTTGCAGCTCTGAAAAGGACCAGAGATATGAATATTTTCCTGAAAACGGTAACTTACCTTCATTTAGAAAAAGTTGCTGATTCCTGAGTATCTCACAGGTGAGCAGTCAGTGCAGGTGTGCGTATGGGTGGGTTTTGCGATTGTGGACACTGGAGTGGCCAGGGCAGGGTCCAGGAACTGGGTGGGTCCCACCGAAGAATCTGTTATATGTGGGGTGGTAATCTGTCTGGAAGGCACATTCTGAGCTCAACAATGAGGTCTCCCTGCATGTGAGGACACCTCAAGGAAAGGGCAGAGACGCTCCCGAGGGAAACTTCCTCAGGATGCCCAGCTTGGTAGAATTATTGCAAGACCAAGAGATCACCTGGCTATCATTTGTAGGAATGGTCGTCAGGCAGCCACCCAGAATTTGGGGCAAAAGGAGACAACAAGTAGGGAAAAAGGAATGGTGGAGTGAGTGGAAAAGGAAAGAAAAAATGAGGAGGGGAAGAATGACCTTATCATCACACCTCATGATCCCTGAGGGTCACTTCGAGCTCAAAATGTCCCTTCCAGACAGATTAACACCCCACATCCTGGCCATCCACTCCACCCAGCATTACCTTACCTAGGCCTCACCTCCTGGAGACTAATCAGGGCTGGGGGGAGCACAATGATACCACTGCAGCTAAGAGAACTTGGGATAGTCTTCGAGATTGAAGACAGTATCTCCAGGAATGCTGTCAAGGAGGTTGTCCTCTCATTTGGTGCCTGCCTTCCCAGCCATGCTACATCTTACACCAAGGTTACAGTAATTTAGGGGTGTGTTAGTTCCTATATAACAAATACCCCAAAAGTTAGTGGCTTAAAAAACCAAGTATTTATTAATTCATAGTTTCTGTTGGTGAGGGATCTAGGCAAGGCCTACCTGGGTTCTCTGCTCCAAGGTCTCTCACAAGGCTGCAATTAAGGTGGCAGCTGGGGCTGGGGTCTCAGCTGAAGGCTGGACTGGGGAAATGCACACTTCTTCGCTCACTTCTATAGCTGCTGGCTGGATGCAGTTCCTCAAGGCCTGTTGGACTGAGAGCCTCAATTCCTGGATGGCTGTTGGCTGGAGTTGGCCGGAGGCAACCTTCAGTTCCTTGTCATGTAGGCCTCTCCAACATGGCAGCTTGCTTCATCAAAGCCAGGAGAGAGTCTGCTAGCAAGACAGAAGTCACAATCTTGTAAACTAACGAGGGAAATGATATCCCATCACCTTTCCCTTATTCTATTAGTCAGAAGCAAATCACGAGGTCCAGCTTACACTCAAGGGGAGCAGTTTATACAAGGGTGTGACTAGCAAAAGAAGGGATCTTTGAAACCTTCTTAGAACTCTTCCTAACACAAGGGTTTCTTCTTGGACATCCCACTGAGTTCACTGAAGCAAAAGTGACCAAAGGGACCAAGTGGATCCTTGTGCTCATCCATATCCACGTCATCAAAGGTAAAGCTGTTTAATGGCTAAGCGGAGAAACGTCTGGTAAGAAAAACATCAAAGAGATTGAAGCATCCAAAGAAGCAGGGAAAGGTGGCATGGAGGTAAAGGCGGTGTGGGGTCATCATGAACGGTAAAGTGAAAGGAGCCCTTAGAACCACCTGCCTCACCACTGCCAGTATTCAGACTTAGAGGGGAGGAAAAATTAGGAGCAAGACGGCTCATCCTCGCTCTGCCACCAAATCTCCACTCTGCTCTAGCTCCCCGACTATAGGCCTAAAGAAGCAACCTTCAGTTCCCATAGAGATAGCCAGGCTTATCGAGGAAGCAAACCCTACAGCTTGCAAGGTTTAACTTCTGCTCTTATTGATATATTTAATATAGCACATCCATCATTTCAAATTTGCTTCTCACAGCTTGAACATCAGAGAGAATGAATCACACAATCGATGGCAAAGCCAGTACTAGGGAATTCAGCATGTAGCTCCCATTCTGGGATGTTTTCCATGAACCCACTGCCAAAGAGCTTCTAACCAAGGGAGAGGTGGTGGCTCAAAAGGGCTGACTTACTGGCTGGGGTCACAAGACAAGTCATACCTGGTGCCCAGATATTTGCTTCTATTCAGAGAAACACTGGATGAGGCAACGAGACAGAATTTGCACACTCAGCACATCTAGGCAGTGAACTGTCCAAATGAGGTGACAGTACCACCCAGGAGTGATCCCACACTCTTGTTCTGCTTCTAGTACTGTTTTCCTTTCTCCCAGATTCCAGTTCCTATGGGAAAGCAGGACTCTTACCAAAAGAAGGAAAACGTATTAGCTGAACAGTGACTGGAGAGATGAGGAGGAATTTCTCTAGATTTCATGGGCTTGCTGCTTATACCCAGAGATCAGTGCTGTGCAGCTTGGGGGGTGTGGGGGGTGGGGGTGGGGGTCTCATTTACATGGTACTCTGTGGCACCTGAAGAATTTTCAGTGACATAGAATGTGATGGGAATGGGTTACCTGAATTTTTATACCCTCAAGCCCACACTCCAAACCTAATGTCAGGGCGAATAAAATGCATGAATTGACTGGTACCTTGATGTGGCTTGGGTATGGGAACCCCAGATCTCAGCTTCAGGCACTGTGAATTTCTCTGGTACCAGGTGCTGCCTAAGGGAATCAGCTTTCTTGAGGCAGCCTTCACATGGATTAACACTCAGAACTGTGCCGTAATCTGCAGCCACAATGAAGGGGCCCAGGCTATGAGAAGGGGCTCTTCTCTCTCTTTTTTTTTTTTTTAAAAGATTGGCACCTGAGCTAACAACTGTTGCCAATCTTCTCCTTCTTTTTTTCTCCACAAATCCCCTCAGTACATAGTTGTATATTTCAGTTGTGGGTCCCTCTAGTTGTGGCATGTGGGACGCCGCCTCAATGTGGCCTGAGGAGCAGTGCCACGTCCACACCCAGGATCCGAACCAGTGAAACCCTGGGCCGCCAATGCGGAGCGTGCGAACTTAACCACTTGGCCACGGGGCTGGCCCCGGGGCTCCTCTTGAGGCCTTTCCTCTGGAACTTCCATTGGCCCTGGATCAGAGCCTAATTTAGGCTATTTTCCTGGGGTCACAAGGACACGTTTGGTCTTCCTTAGGGAGGCCAAGTGGAAGCTCAGAGATTTGTGGAGGCTGCCTCCCTATCTCTCCCAGGAGACTCGGGGTCTGTTCCTTCCTTCTATGGGGGCCAGGAGGTAGAGAAGGAACTGAGTATTATGCAAGTTTAGCAATGCTTCACTGTGGGAGGGGGTTGGGCTGACAAGAGTAGGTAATTTTCCTTTGCAGGGATTCTTGCCCAGCTTGAGGCAACCTTCATTTGAAGCAGGATAATGCTGTTTCTACCCTCCACCTGAGGGGATTCCAGAAGGAATAAAAGTTACCTTTCCGCATTTGTCTTACAGGAAGTTCTGGGCTTCTGGGTTCAGGAGTTATTAATGGCTTTCATGTTTCCTGAACCCAAGCAGAAGTTGTGAGACACCTGTTGTGCAGTCCTGTCCAGACCCTCATGTGGGAGGAGACTTTAGCTGGCTGCTCCAAGGAGAGAGGAGATAGGGGTTGACACAAGTGCTGGGGTGAGAGAAGGAGAGTTGCCTAAAGGTAGCAGTGGCTCCAAGACCCTGAGAATCAGGATGTAGACACGAGTCCCTTAGGTGGACGGGTTCTGTGTGGAAGTCCTCTAGCAGACAGCACAATGTTTTAAGGGATGAAGTGATGATGCTGAGATGACTAATCATCAAGCCCCATCATCTTGAGAGCTGTCGCAAGACACGGCATTGCTCACACTTAGCACAGAGGCTGTGCAGCCACTGGCCTTTCAATGGGCCTGAAGGGCTTGGGCAATGAAAATCCCAGGGGCAACCAAGATGGACTCAAGATCACAGGCTCTTACCTACATATTTGATGGTGAATACTTAACTAAATAGGCAAAAAGCTCCCATTAATGACTACTATTGTATATCTTCCTACCCTTTAAAATGGGGTCTTTGAGCCAGATTTAATTTAATTTAGAAAAATTAAGTACTGCTTATTGTACTTCAATGTTGTGAAACAAATTTATGCTTTTTATGTATATTATCCCATTTAAACTTTACAATGCTTTGAAGTAGGTTTCTTTACCCTCTTTTATAGAAGGGCACGACCTGAAGGACAGAGAAGGTAATATATATTCAGAGTGCTAGCACAGAAGAGGGAGCCAGGGATGGAGAGCCCCCTTACGCTGTGAGGGATTCTTTGGATGTAAATGATGGCAAGCGCAATTCAACTGACTTTAAAAACAGGATCTGTTGACTCAGGCACCTGAAAAAGCTCTGGGAGTCAGGCTGCCCTCACGCAGGAGGATTCATATTGGGGCTCAGCTGATGTCATCAAGTTTCAGTTTCTATCCATTTCTCTGCTCTAGATTCTGGACTGGCTACCTTGTAAGTCTGTCTGGCAAGTTCGTAGCTACATCTTCCAAACTAAAAGCGCAGCTAAAAATGGGTTGTTTCTCCCACTAGTCCCTTCAAAAGTCCCACTGTGCCTTATTGTTTCCTGTTGGGTCACATGCCCATCCCTGACCAATCACTGTTGCCAAAAGCATGGACCAATCTTTTTGGCCAAGCCTGACTTCAATGCCCTCCTTTAAAGTAAGAGCGTTAGTGATAAACAGCTCCACTTCACATGGACTGAAACTGACAACGGGGTTAGATCCCCAGAGGGCAAAAGGAGGACTATTTTTAGAAGGTGAGTGAATGCTGAGTGTCAAAATAAAAACAAAAACAAAACGGATGTCTACTTCAACCCTCTCTCTCACCACCCCATTTCTGCCTTCTTGTCCAGAGTCATGCCATGGACTGAAGGTTAGAGTTAGAGGAAATGCCAATTCTGTGGACAGGAAAGGAACTCAAAGGGGAAGGAATCAATCAGAGGCCCCAACATCCATGCAGATAGACCATCCAATGATCTGATCTCTCACTGTCTGCTCCTTCTCATCTTAGAGTCCTTTACCTTCATTCCAGTTCAGTTATGGCCATATCCTAGAACTTATCACCAGCAACACTTGTGTGTTCTGAAAAAATACAGTCTGACATTCCTCCCTTTATCCTCTCAGCTTCTGCCCTCAGCATGCTAATGCCTCAACCTATTCAGGAACTACAAGCCACTCCATACTTTCCCCTGCTTACCTGACAACCTTTGTCTTCATTTCCTCCCTCTCCAAGGAAAACTTCATGGGGCATCACTTAATCCTAAACCTAAATATACTGCTCTGCTCTAAACAGCCTACCCCCTTCTTTCATTCGTCCTGTCTAGCAAAATCCAACTCTGCCTGTTTTAGAACTGCCTTCAAATAAGGGCCTGCTTCCTCTTGGATAAAATCACACAAGTGTGTTTGTGCCCCATAAACTTCTGTTCTACATCTGTTGCTCAGCTCCACCACTGCCTCAGAATCCAGTCATTCCTCCTGTGTTACCATGTGCCAGACGCTCTTCCAAGCACTTGGGACACCCAGTGGAGGCAACAAACAGAGGCCCTGTCTCGGGGGAGCTTCTGTGATTGTTTTCTCAGTCAACTCGCTTGCCTAA
Source organism: Equus caballus (assembly GCF_041296265.1). Taxonomy (NCBI): domain Eukaryota; kingdom Metazoa; phylum Chordata; class Mammalia; order Perissodactyla; family Equidae; genus Equus; species Equus caballus. Next base: position 425,305 of record NC_091702.1, read on the forward strand.
GTTCTCAAAACAATTCCACTTTCCTACACCTTGTCCACACTCCTCGCTCATTGATCATATGTGCTGGACCACCAGAGGGAAACAGAGAAGTCATCAGATGGGAACTTTTCTTCATAAAAACTTCAAAACAAAACAAAACCAAAACCAAAATGAGATCCTCCATCTCTTCTTTCCTCCTTCCTTCCCACCATACTGAAAGGTTTCCCTCAATGCTTTCCTTAATCCTCCCAACCTGGGATCTGCCCACCCTTTCCAAGTCACAACACTTTCACATGTGTGGACTATCTGCCTTAATTATCTACTTTTCCAGAGGACCAAGACTACATTTACCTCATCACAGCTGGAAACACCAAGCAGAGCTCAGAATCCTCTGGAGGAATACATTGGCAATGGGAGGGATCTATGGGGAGGTCCTGCCCAGCATGCTCTGGGGCGGGGCCACGTCCGGGGGCAGGGCCTGAGAGACTCTGAGAGCCTGTTTGGCTTCTTGAGGGCGACGGCACTAGCAACACGGCCAGACATCTCACCTCAGGCTTCTGGAAGATATGAGTTGAGATTTAATTCAAAGACAGGTTCTGAGGAAGGTTTCTGGATGCCTGAGTGACCTTCCCCACTGCCCAGCCTGAAGGATCCTTTCCTCCATCTGCCATTTCCATTACGGTGGGCAGGCCCTCACAGCCCCTGGGCCCCCAAACTCTCACTCCAGGCCCAGCCTGAGAAGGCGCTCAGAGGCCTGGGGGCGGGCTGTGCCTGCCCAACACCACCCCCTTTGACGATGGCACTCTTAGGAACTCCACCAAGGTGAGAATAGTAATAAATAGAGTAACAACATTGACAACTGTTAAGGCTTCACCTTACACTGGCTGCCTGGCCTTGCACAAGTAGCCTGAGTCTCAGATCTCATCTATTATGTGCAGATACTGACGTGTACTCATAGGGTTGGTCCTCGGAACTGGAATGAATGAGTAAAGAGTTTTGAACAGTGTTTACCTAACACTAGAAGTTTAATATGTGCTACCCATTATTATCACTCATTTAAAATGCTAGGCCTCCTCTTTATTATTTTAGAAGTATCAATTTACCACTCATTCATTCTTCCTTCCTTCAGAATGAATTTATTTAGTACCTAACATGTGCCAGACACTATGCCAGGCTCTGGAATACAATGGTAAGCAAAAAGGTAGAGTCTCTGCCTTCATGGATCTTACAGTCTAGAGGGGAGATCAGGCAGAAATTAATCATACGAGATTGTGTAAATGTCCCATGTTACATTCTATGAAGGGTTCATGAGCTGGTTGTCGATGCCAAGGGAGTTTAAAACATGGGGATTTGGCCTAACCAAGGAGAAGAGGGTCTTCCTCACCCACCCCTCAGGAGCTGATAAGGCTTAAGAGGTAAAAGGTGAGTAGGAGACAACTTGGCAAAGCAGGGAGGGAGAAGTGTTCCAGGCAGAGGAATCTGGGTGATGAGAGCAGGGAGAGTGAGGAGGGAGGAACGTGATGCAGCAAGAAGAGGGAAAAGCGTGGGAGGCACCGATTAAGCAGAGTTCTCTGGGCCAAATGAACTAGTTAAGTCTTTGGAGCAATGGGGAGCCAGGGGAAATTTTTAAGTTAGGATTTCTTTATATGTGTAGGGTATTCAGATTTTAGTTGTATTATTTGAGTTTCCAAAAGATTACTGTGAATTAATACTGTGAATTAATGAATTACAGTGATTTAATGTGAAGAATGCTTTGGATGGGGTAAACAGGATGTGAGAGACCAGTGAGAAGGCCACTGCAGTAATCTACGGGAGAAATGATGTCAGCATGGACCACAATGGTGGTGACCAAAGTGGAGTAATGTGGACGGATGTGAGTGGCATGACTTCATTAATTCTAATAAGACGGAACATTTTTCCTTTTGTTTCGCTCCAGTGCCCAAGAGGTACAGGTTGGTGCAAGATGTGGGGTCTTTTATAGAGTTGGACAAGTCAGCAGACACGAAACATTTGAAAAGGCTGCTTGAACTGCTGACTAGCCAAAATCAAAGAGGAAGTTGACCTTCAACCCTTTGTTTTATTCCAGCTGCAGAAGTCATTTTCAGTTACTCTCTGACTCAAGTAAACACCACTCCCTGTCACCTTATCCCTTTGAGGGTTGGTTCACTTCTACATTTTCACTGGGACATGATTCTCACCGACAGTAGAAAGTTCGGCACCCAGACCTGCAGATGTGAAGACACTTGCTCCTCTCTCGAACTATTAGTACTTCTGGGAAACACGTCCCAGTGCCAAACTGTCCTGGTCCTGAAATGACCCTGTTATTTGGGGAGGTAGTAAAGGAAATTACATGTGTTAAACCCCGAGCGGCACTCTCTTTGGACATCGAAAGGTGTAAATGATAAAATACTTACTAGACTTAAAGACCAGGGAGTAAACGGGGGGCTGGATGCTGCCCAGACTCTGTGTGTCAGCAAAACATATCTGAGCTCAGCGAAGTAATCCAGGACCAAGTGTTTTCCTCAGTGGAATAATTAGACAACAGAGGTGGGCAATTTAGAAAAGATAACTTCTTCTGTCCCTGCTTTAGAATTTCTATTACAAACAAAACCCAAGCCTTAGCAAGATTTAAGAGCATGGGACAAAGACGGCTAGATGTTGAACTGCTGGGAGTGGAGCCCACGTTTTATTTATCTTTGTATCCAAGCACATCCGCAGTGCTTGCCACAAGGCAGATACTCAGTGAATGTTGGGTGGATCAAGGATTCCTCTGTCTTTTCATGGGGTATTTATATGGTATGGGAATTCAGTCATTTTTTGCCCCACTAGGTAGAGATGGATGCTTTCTGTTCTCCATGTTTACTTTGAACACCATTTAGCTACAGGGATGTTCTAAAATGAAATAATAAGGAAACCAGCTTTAATACGATTTTATATATACAGACAGATACACTTTCTGACCACGTGCAGATATGAATGCTCTCCCTGGAAGATGCTTTTGTAACCTAAATTGCACTAGAATGAGGTTAGAGATGGGGAAGAAAGGGAAAGTAAGGCAAAACTCACAGCTTAATTTCTAGACAGGATTGCTGCTTTAAAAATGAATTTCAGGTGCTTCTTGGCATACTTGGCCCAAGCACTGGAGATTTAACAGTGATTTGTGATTTGGTGTGACCCAGAACATGGCCCAATGGTCCTCTATCCTTTGAAGCCGTCAGTCTGTTTTCTTGATTGCTGTTCTGGACTTTCTCACCGTCACTAACCATCAGGGCCCCATTCCTTCTGCTCTGTCCTAGTGGAACAGTCCCTTGACCTTCATTCTCCCACTACTCTAGTCTCGACTTCTCCTTGTTGCCAGATTACTCTATTATTGCTTCTCAAATTGTGGTTCCCAGACCAGCAGCATTAGCATTGCCTGGGAACTTATTAGAAATGCAGATTCTCGGGCCTCACTCTGGACCTACTCAAGAAGAAACTTTGATGTGGGGCCCAGCAATTTTAACAAGCAAGGTAATCTCCAAGGTGAGAACCACTGCTGTACGTAAAGCTCAGTTCTGAGCATATCACCCCTTTGCCCAATACCCTTTATTGCTTTCCTGCCGACAACCACATGAGTGTGTGTGTGTGTGTGTGTGTGTGTGTGTGTGTCTGTGCGCGCCCTTCTATCCAAGGCCTTCTGCAATCAAGCACCAGCTCAGGTGTCCCCACGCAGGGAGGTGTGTTCCACAGTCATCCTAATGGGTCACCTGCTCTTCCCTCTGCTCTCCTGCCGCCTCTCTCTGTTAATGTTGGGTCCTCTGCTATAAATACCCACCTCCTCCCTCTCCTTGGAGAAACCTTACTCATTCTTTAAGGCTCACTTAAAAATTAATATTTATCTAAGGAATCCATACCTGTGCCTTTAAAACCAAATAGTACTGAAGGCTTTATAAAGAACCACGGCAGGCCCTCCCCCACCTCACAACCCCAATCCTTCCTATCCCCCCAGTTCCATTCCCCATGGAAACCACTTGAGCCGTTTCTATCACAGTTGTTCTGGTGTTTACCTCTATTTATATAACTAATACGCAAATACTTGTATTTAAAAGTAATTTTAAAATATTAGACACTAACTTCTTGCCGTGGTAGATAAAATTTGAGTAAGTAAAATTGCAGGTGGATGAAATTTGGTCGACACCCCATTCCCCTCTTCACTCTTCTCAATCTTTCCTCACTTAAATCTTTATTCATGCAAAGTTCATCTTGGCATGGAAGGTGACTCCTTTCCTGGAACGTGTTCAGAGACTGCTCCTCCCCTGCTCCCACAGAGCTGTGTATCTCTCTTAGTGCACTGTCCCCCTTGCCCTTCCACGTTTGTATGTATGTGTCTCCCATTCCCACCAGCTTGTAAGAGCCAGAAAAGTCTAATCCGTCTTTTACTTTCCCAGAATCCTCCCAGGGCAAAGCACAGGGCCTGGGATATAGCACACACTGAGCAAACGTGGCCAATTTAACCGTAAAGTAAAATATCTGCCTGACCTTTGAAGCTTGCTGGTGTGACAGCAGTACTTGGAATGAGTCTTCCCGTTCCAATGTGGTTTTCCAACATTATTGTGGGAAATAGTAAACTGGAGTCAGGAGACTTGAGCCACACCACCTTCTTGGTGACTTCTTTTAAGACCTTGGGGAAGGCACTTAATGGTTTTGCTTCCGTTTTTTCATCTATAAAGTGGCAACAATAATATCTATGGACAGAGTTGTAGGGAGGACCAAATACAACAGCACAGGTTATCAGGTATAAGGCGTTACATTGATTCCTTATGTTTAAAACAAAAAGGCAAACCATTTTCTGGTAGCACATAGGGCTATAATGAACATTAAAACCAACCTTTAAATAGAAAACTTTATTTTTAGATGATCCAGGGGGTCTTTCTTCCAAGATCAGCCTAAGATTTTTTCGGAGGAAACTGTATTCTCATTGTCCTGAAATTTGAAGCAAGAAAACTCAATCGTTTAAGACCATTTGCCTATTCTTACTTGTTGATGAGAAATCACGACTACTGCCACCCTTTTAGCCTCTGAAGGAATTGTAAGCTTTGTCTTGATTTGATGGCTCAAAAATAAAATCTACCAAAGGTACGTTTTCTAAGCCTCGTCTGGCTCTACCCATTAGAAAAGTGTGAGCTACTGTTCTATCAAAACTAATTATATTTTAAATCTACAACCAAGTCTCAATTACCAAGGTTAATGGGACTACATACATACATAATTCTCTCTTACATTTATCCAGTGTTTTTAACTTCTTCAAAGCACTTTTCACTGTACTGCATATATAAAACAGATGCATTTTTTTAAATCCACAAATAAGGTAAAAAATAAATCTTCAGATCAATAATTTCAACTTTGTACCTGTCAAAAGCTATTAGAACTTGCAAAATTGTCTAATAGGACTTTCATTGCCCTACTCTCCTCTCGACCCCTCTCAACTAAGGCCAGAAAAGACCGAAAGATCTGGAGGAATCTCCAGAGGAGAGGAAGCCAGAGAGGGAAGGAAGCCAAGGACCTGGGCCATCCACAGCCTGGATCATTAGCTCCAGCGTAATTGAGAATAACTGACTGTATGTGTGACTATGGCCAGAAAATCCAGAAAGAGATAAAAAGGCAAAGAAAATGACGTGTGAGTAACAGTATTTACAGGGTCTGTCTTTGTCATTCTCTCAACAAGCATTACTGAGTGCCTACTGTAATGACAGGTGCTTTCAACAAAGAGGATGGACACAGCATGAACAACCCAGGCAAGACTGCTATTTTCATAGTGATGACCTTCCTGAATGGTGCAGACAGACAACAAACACAAAGACACACAACTTCACATAAACGAGATAACTTCAGGTGGCACTAAGCTCTGTGGAGTCCATAAACACAGGAATGTGATAGAGCCTTGGGGAAGGGATGCTGTTGTAGATAAGGTTGCCAGGGAAGGCCTCAGGGTATCGGAGCTGCAATCTGTGAGAAGAGCCCACCCTGTGCAGGTCTGCAAACCAGATGGTGGAATGAGTGAACTCGCCAAGTATGCTAGAGGGAGAGGGGTCCAGGCCAGTTTCAAGGGGTTCCAGGAAAGTCACTGTTCTGTGGTTATTCACTTTGTGTCCTTTTAGGGATATTACTAAAACCTCTCCAGGACCCCAGATTTATTGCCTCTACAATGCGGGTTGCTAACACTGATCACCTGGACAGGGGAGCGCTGAGAAATAATGGGTAAACAATTGTGAGGAGCCACATAAATGCTAAATAATGCTCATGGTAATAAGCTTTTATTAAAGTCAGCACCTTGATAGGCAGCTCACAATCGGATACCTTGGCAAATGTGTAAATTGACGTGGCTGCTCCCTGTGCACACCAGCACCATCCTTTAAAACAGAAAAAAATAAATGAGCCTATGGTCATGATATTCGAAGTAGTTAGTGATCAAACAACTGTCTGGAGAGAAAGCTGGTGTGTGAAGTGTACAATGGGAGCAGGAAGATAACGGCACATCACAGCCCAGCTCACGCAGAGGATAACTCATGAATTGACTGGATGCTTGCTGGTGCACACACCATCCGCTCCAGGGTGGTACTCTAACCCCGTCAGGACTAGGTGCTGCCACCAAAAGGCCCAGCAGACAGGAAGGGGAGTGAGAAGGAGCCAGAACAGAAGCATCTCTGGCAGCAGCCCTCTCTGGCCCTCTTGGCCTTGGAAAGCCACCCCTGGGGGAGGAATGAGCAGCCAGCACCAAGGGCCCTACCTTGGAAGGGCACCAAGGAAGTGGTGGGGGGTGTGAGGGAGGAGGGATGAGCATTGCATTTCTCCCTACGAGAATGAAATATGCCAACGCCAGGAGAGACTTCAGTTGTCGTTATAACTGAGCCTCCCCACACAGAGATATGAGTCCACCCCTTAGAAGCAAATCTTCCTCCCCCAAAACCTCCCCCCAAAATATAACATTAACATCACAAAAAATGAATTCTTTTTTGTGGGTCCTACCATCTCTTTGATATAAATACACAAGTGCCTAAACATTCTTTCCCATCTCCCATCCCACATCGGCAATCAGATTGTGACACACACACACACACACACAAGCACATGCTCACACAAATACCACACACACCCAATTCCTTTGTTAAGCCCTGGCTCAGCTATTATAAGGTACCTGTGGAGTGTAGGTCACATAGTAGAAAAGTTTAAATTACTGTTGCTTCTACTCTGAAAAGCAGACAGGAAGAAAAGACAATAAAAAAGAAAACACTTATTTTAAGGCTGATACTAAACACTCTACTCCACGTTCACTGAGGTCAATTTCCCACTGTGGGATGGGGAGAATCGAGATGATCTCTGAGGTGCTATGAACCCACAGTGCAGACTTCACGTTTTGAGGCTTGACTAGAAACGACGGGGACGTGAAAAAGAACATGGCGAGATAATCCTAGTCTTCAGGAAATTATGGTTTAAACTGGGCTGGAGAAAGACCAAGATCCTCAAAAAAATCTAATTGATTTTAACCAAATGGAGTAATTTTAAAATGTTAAATACACTGGGATATCATATTAAAAGTATTCTGGGAGAGCATGCCGCATGGGACGTGGTAAGTGCTGAATTTCCTGCTGCTAAGGGAGGCATTCCTATCTGCCAGTGTCTCATGCTGCTCAGACCTGAACCATTCATTTAGGTAGACCATTTGTCCAAGTGCGTCATTTCCCAAAATAGCCAATGGAGGACTCCAGGGAGAACTGTCTTGAGGAGATGTGGTCATCCTCAAGGCCAAATCAGTCTAGACTAAGATGGTTCTTAGCAAGACTGCCCAAAGGGCTTCTAGACTTTGTTTGGTAAGTGTTGTTAATGCCTTGGTAACAATGGACTGTTGATAAGGTGGGAGATAATGTCAGAAGGAAGGAAGGTATCTGCTCACATCTTTTGCTTTTAACTTAAGCTAACCCATAAAATCCATTATCAAACCCCAAGGAATGCTCCCAATTATTGTCTTGGACCCTTCATTTCGCTTTGCTTTGTTTTTGTTTTTTTTTTTTCAACTCTCTATTTCTGTTTTTACCTGGCACTGACTCGCTTGACTCCTCTTCTCCTCTCAGCTTCTGGCTCTGTGCTCCCCCTTTAGACTTGATGAGTAATTTTGGTTTTCCTGCTTTTCACCTTTGGCACCCCTTCAAAAATGGGTTAGGTTTATCTTCTGGCTCTTTCTACTTCTGACTGCTTGGAAGTTTGGATCATACTTAGCCAAGTTTTGATCCCAGGACCTTTCCCTGGCTTTGACCTGTCTCAGTGGCATCTGTGCTGGGCTTGACTCCTCCAGGTGAGGGCGTCGGCAAGAGGGAGGATCAAGCAAAGATCAAGCAAGGAAACAGGAAGAATACCTGGCTCAGCTTAAACTGTGCAGGGCACTGAGGCCTTGCTGGCCGTCCAGTCTCTGCCTCCTTCTTCCTCTGCTGCTTTCATTCCCTCCCGTCTCTGACTTTCAATTTTTATTAAGTTTCCACCTTCTGACTGCTCAATCCTCTTCTAGCATCCCTTTGTAAGCTTGAAATGGGAGTGGGAGTGATATCCATTAGCCAAAATAAGTTCCATAGCTGGGAGAAACTGCTGAATCTCTGGTGTCTTTATAGCACTTATCAAATCCCAATTAACCATATTAGTTGGCAAACTGCTCTGGCTTCCCAGGCAGTCAGCTGGTAGGTGAGTCAATAAATATCTGTCAGATGGATGGATGCACACTCACTAGTTGTGTAGCATGGCATCAGGTACTTTAAATAATACAAAGTATAAGACTTCATCCTTGGCTGAAGAAGGACATCTTCTCACGGCCATTCACAAAAGGACTGTTTGGAAACATCACCAAGCGCTAGACCAGCTTCGCTACTTCTTCTAGAAAACAAGAAGAAATCTCTTGTTTCAAGAGATGTTTGTGTCATCTCTTAATGCACAACTGGCTTCATGTGGGCAAAAGGGAACATGAGCAAAGCCCTGGTTAAAGCATAACAGACACCCTTGGGCTAATGAACTGTCGAAGGTAGTAGTGTCAGCGGATTTTCTACATAACTGCTTTGTAAACAGCAACACGCATAAACCATAAACAAGGAGAATGAAGTGAGCACCCACAGACCCACCACTCATGTCAAATCATACAATGTTGATATCACCCCAGAAGCCTCCACTCTCCTGTCTGATAATCTTTCACTTACTTTTCTTTATAATTTCATCACCTTTATAGACTCCCATAAAACATTTAGTTATATCCAGTTTGGGGATCAAAATAGATTAAAAAACAACAATTGCAGGTGCATTCAACATTGGACATGAAAAAGGAAACTGGTTTTTTAATAAGATACTTCAAGTGTACACTTTCCGTAGGTGATCAAGACATTTACTCTTTCGTCCATTTTTATGTTTGCTGACTGCCAATCACTCTACTCCTTAATACTTCAAAGGTATTTTTCCCAAAGCTGCCTTTTGTCTTACACTAATGCTTTCCCGGACTCAAGTGAATTTTGAAGGAGACTGAGCTCATCATGATGAAATGGATGTTGACATTCCATAACCATCACTGTAATTATTCCTAATTTGTACTTTGCTTCAAAAACTCTCTTCCCTTGCCCCCTAAAGTCTGTACTTTCAGAATAGCATCTACAGCTTTAATTATACCTGACAATAAACTACTCTCACCACAAAATCTTGTTAATCACGGTGTACGTTACTATCTTCAAGTATCCTGTTTTTTTAAAACTGCATTTATATCAGGTTCCCAAAGAGTTACAATATTAGCAATGAATGTTTTAACTGTTTCTGTAATTACCGTTTGTAATTACTACAAATCAAAGTTGTACAAACTTTGGATTGGAGGCTGGTTGAATTATCTACCAAACTGGGGTGAATGGTCTTTTAATCAACTGTATACTGAACAAATCTACAGAGTAAAAACTGAGATGGAATTTGAGTGACTTGGTGTCCATCGAGAATCAAATCTGATGCTGTAGTGTTAACAAGGGACTTCAGGTCCAGAATGATTCTGTTAATCACACGTCTTCCAAATTAGTCAGTTAATGTTGTGGGTCCTGATGAGACAGGATTTAGGAAGGCAGAGAGCGGCGGGGAATGCTCCTGGTGATAGGATCCTTAGAGCAAAGGACAGAAGACAAAAGGAGAAGGCTGTATTCATGAGAAGTGAGCTGGACCATAAGCGCTATAATTAGAAGCTTATAATGTCACCACACTGCTTTCTGTAATGTAATATTTTTGTTGTCTGTTATTTTCCTTGATTCAGGTTTTGTATTTTTCATGATGTAATAGTGAGATCTAGTCTCATTTTTCTGTGTATTTGGATACATTGAGTAGAGTGCTCTGGCTGAGTAAAGAGTTTCACATATGGGAGACTTGAGAAACAAGAGTGGCAAGGAAAGTTAGGTCAGATTATGAAAATTCTTAAAATGTTTCTATTGGACTTAATCCTTCAGAAGTCATTTAGTGTTCTCTTTTCTTTTTTTGTAACTGAGAGCACCATGAGGAAAGGAGTGTTTTTGATGATCTATTTTATTTTATTTCTTTCTCTTTTCTTGGAGGAAGATTGGCCCTGAGCTAACATCCGTGCCCATCTTCCTCCATTTCATCCGTGGCTCGCCTGCCACAGCATGGCCTGATCAGCAGTGTATAGGTCTGTGCCAGAATGGGAACCTACAAACCCCAGGCCGCCAAAGAGGAGCACACAAACTTAACCACTACACCACCGGGCTGGCCCCATTTTTGATGATTTCTAAGGGGTAAAAACTAGGCAGGGAGATTAGGTAAGATGATATAGCAAAAATTCAGGCATTAAGAAATAAGGTTAGACTAGGCTGGCGATGGCGGCCATGGATTGGAAAGGAAGGAAGGATGGATGCAGCATCATAAGGGAAAAATTTGCTTCTTTCCCTTTGTCTTTTCAGCCATTTGGGCTTAACGGTGTTCAGTGCTCCTGATTTATTTCCCTTCCCATTTATATTTTCCTTCTTCCCTCGATAATCTACTTTTGCTTTCCCATTTTTCCCTCTCTTCTCTCCTTTGCTTGCATTCTTATCACCTTCCCTGATAGGACGATGACTGAATCGGGCAGGTAGACATGAAATGGGAGATCTGAGTAGAAACTAACTATAAGATTTACTAATTAGAGTATGTTGCTGCTTAACACATTTTTTTTTAACCTTTCATCTGCAGTTAAAAAGAAGAAAAGAAAGGTGAGGAGGCAAAAAAGGAGTAGAGAGGAAAAGGGAGAGACTCATTTATCCATTCATTCAAGAAGTGCTGTGTTTCCAGAGAAAGAGAGAGTGCCAAAGAGATAGAGAAAACACCACACAATAATTTGTGTTATTGTAGTTGTATCATCTATTTCCCCTTCTAACTCAGTTGGGTAAAGTACAGATGCCAGATGGGAGGCTAAAGACTAAGGTGAGATGGGCAGTCTCCCTCCCTCCCTTATTGCCTGCTGCTTCTCATATCAAAAGATGGAGTCTACATCCCTCCCCCTAGGCCTCAGTGACTGGCTCAACCAATAGGATGCTGTGGAGGTGACTTTCTGGGACTTCTGAGGCTAGGCTGTAAGAAGCCTGGTCTTTTGGAATATATCCTCTTGGGATGCTTTCTTTTGGAACCCAGCCACCACTTTGAGAGATGCCCAAGTCACACGAAGAGGCCACATGCAGGCCCTCCAGTTGGCAGCCCCGAATAAGATAACAGCCAGCATCCTCAGCAAACACAGAAATGAACCATCTTGACATCCAGCACAATAGAGGCAAAGAGGATTTCAGCCCAAGCTGACATCTGACTGTACTTCCTAGGAGACCCCAAGCAAGAACTGCCCAGCGAATCCCAGCCAATCCACAGAACAATAAGAGACAAGAATAAGTTACTGTTTCAAGCTACTCTACTTTGTTGTGGTTTGTTATACAGCAATAGATAACTTTTTTCATCCTTACACGAGACACAAAGAATATCGAAAGTTTGAAGATTCATGATGCCACCCGGAATGCATGTATATTTTTTACGTATTTTTTTCCTTTTAAAGGTCACTTTCTTATTCATTAGCCTTGAAATTGGAATTTGAATTGACCTTGATCAGAAATCCTAAGAAATGCTTAAGCAAATATTTTAAGCACTATCATATTTTGAGTACTAGTTCAGGATAAAGTGGTATTGATGTGACAAGAATAATGGATGTGTAATTAGAAGATGGAGTTTAAGTCCTAGTTCTGTCATTTATTACTGTGTGGCCTACAACAAGTTATTTCACATTTCTGCTTCCTAGTTTCCAATGCTATAATGTAATCGAAGGTATTTAGTGATGCATGACAAAACACAAACATTCAGCGAATTTCCATTTCTTTCCTTCCTATGAAAGTCCTGTACTCATAAGTGCAACCATATCAGAGCCTATCATACTGCTTCCTAAAACTAAATATTTTTATTATGTATCAAATGTTTCCCTTGATAACTATTGCATAAGCTTCCATAGTGTTGCCTTTACTAGTGTGATCTGCCTCACTTTTCCTGTGGGATAGTTTATTTAATAGATTTTGGGGACTCATCCTGTTGCTGGATTCTTACAAAGACTCTTTTGTGATAACCTTCTTTGGTTTTCAAGGACATGACCCTGTTTCTCGAGTGTGGTTCCCTACTGTAGCATAAATGTTAACAAGTTAAATGCATATCACATAAGAATTTTAATTGTTCATCATATGTTTATGTATTGAAATATAGAGTCGAATTGATATAATTGGTAACATTACCCATTTGCTTTGATTTGAGATGTCAAGTGATTGAAAAAATTTTTAATTCAGAATTGAATTACCTTGCTTATTTGAATTTATCATTTTTGCGTAATTAGGATGAACTAATTTTTTTTTTATTAATGTTATGATAGATTACAACCTTGTGAGATTTCAGTTGTACATTTTTGTTAGTCACGTTGTGGGTACACCACTTCCCCCTCTGTGCCCTCCCCCCACCCCCCCTTTTCCCTGGTAACCACCGATCAGATCTCCTTATCAATATACTAACTTCCAACTATGAGTGGAGTCATATAGAGTTAGGATGAACTAATTTAATTTGCAGTTATCCTTAAATGACTTAACTGATGTCTGCTGAGGTTCTCAAGGCCACAGGATTATGGAGTCATGCTGAACATCACTCTGTCTCTTAGGGTTGGAAGTACAAGTGCACCTTGTGAAGCCTGGAGACAGAAGTTACAAGCTTGATTTTTTCTCCATTAATGTTTTTTTTCTGTTTTGTCCCCCTCACCTCACTCTAGGCTGCGTCATGTTTCCCAGAAGGACCACATATTGCATTTGGAGGTGGTCCTCCTTTTCCAACTTTGTTCTGATTTTATGTCATTTTTACTTGGTGTTGAGCTCACATCTCAGTTCTGCAAAGGAAAGCTGGTTATTTATCTGGTAACTTGTGGTTGGAATCCCCAAGAGAGTGCTCTTTATAGAGACTGAGGGTCCTTTAGCAAATATTGCTTTTTGATGATGCATTTTAATAAGCCTTTTAAAAATCTGGATACCAGACTACCGGCTAGGGTACCTGGAAGCAATAATTTTAAAATAGTGCTTTTCAAACTGCAGGTCCTGACCAACTAGTGGATTATGAAATAATTCTAGAGAGTGTGACAAGCACTTAAAAAACAATGAAACAAAATGGAATAGATAATATTAGAGTGTATTACACGTAAAAAGGTAAGAACAGTTTCATAAAATTTTTATATTCCTTTGGTGTGTGTGCGTATATACTGATTTACGATAAAAAATAATTTATAGATTTATTTTGTGAGTTGCCATCAAAAGAATTTGAAAGTCACTGCCATGGATTTAAAGTTATCTGAAACACAGTTTTGTAATATAGCAGTTTGAAATGAAGCCCCAACAATATATGTAACAAATAAAAGCGTAGATAGGTTTTAGCTGCAAATTTTAAAGGGATTGGCAAGCTACTTTTCCTGAGAAGTCTAGCCCTGGGATGACTGGGTATTTTCCAAAGGGCCAGGAACCAGTTATCCCAATAAACGGTAGGGGCCTCAATGCTCTCTCCCTGGGAGGCTCTGAGGTAACGTTCCTCATCTCACTTGTAATGCTGCTGTTGCCTTGCTGCAGTGGCTGTTGGAAGTACTGCGTCTTCCCTAACCAGATCAGAAGGACCCAGTTTTCCCAAAGTCTTGGTCTGCCAGAAAGATGGCATTGCACTTCTCCCCGATTTGTGGGACCTGCACCCAGCTTGGAGAGCTGGAAAACTCCAGCCCTTAACTCCCCTCTTTGCTAGGGAACCACGTTTTCCTTCCCACTGGGTCCTTGGAAGATGGGAAGCAGCAGTAAGGTTACTTGTGTTTTATCCACACCATGTGCGTCTGTGTTTTTGTGTGAAGGCTGACTCATGTGGAGGAAAGTTCTATGCCTAGAATTATAAAATTAATGCTAATCAGAGTAATGCAGCATGCCACTTCCAATCTGCTAATGAGCTTTGGGGAGAGATGGCACATCTTCCTGCAGCTGATGGATGCCCCTTTTAGAGGATCTACGACATCCTCCCCAGGTCTTCACTCAGCTGGGCTAACACACTTCAGAACAAAATAATCCTCAGGGCAGGATGGGACCCCTTGCTTTTTGGTTCTTGTCCCTTGAATCAGTCTACTCTCTGTGCCACTAAAATGGCTGCCTATTAAACTCATCAGTGGAATCTGCCATACTGTGTCACTTAAACTTTTTCCATCTGCTTATGGTTTTTACTTGTTTTTCATAGAAAGCCCTGACCTAAATCTCTACTCTTCTTTTATAATGCTTTCATTTTGACCTTACTACTGCTGAAAGTCAACCAAACTCATTCATCACTGTCCCTCCCCCCAATCTCCATGAACATTATCCTGTTATCCAGGTTTTTAACATCCACTCAAGAGATTGTCAACAAAAATGGACTAAACCTTTACATGGAACTTCTTTACCCCCACATGGGACATTTTCAAGAATAGGAGCTTTCAGATGAATTAGCAATGTAGATAAATTTGTTACCAACACTAGAATCTCATTCTAAAATATTTTCTACAGCTCAAAACATGGCATAAGGCAGATTCCTATTTAAGAGAAAGGGCCTTCTTTTAAGTTGTCTTGAAGATTCTGAGACTGTCCTTACGAGCAGTGCTATGAGAGGATACGAGGCACAATCTCAGTCACCCCAAGAGTTAATTTAAATGGAGAAAGTGAGATGGTTTCCCAAAACATTGGAATTGATTTTTCCCTGAGTCTCTCCATAGTTGTAGATTCTGATAATCACAGAATATAGAGAAGGAAGAAACTTGGTGTTCCTTCTAACTGCCTCATTTCACAAACCAAGAAATTGAGGATCAGAGACATGAGGTCATTAAAGTCATCCAGTTACTTAGTTGCTTACTTCGACTAGGGTGGTTTCAGAAAGGATGCAGAAAAGTACAAGTATTTGAGAGCTAGTTAGGGACTGTATTAATCAACACTGTAATAATCAGCTCTGTGTCCTTGGGTGCTGCGACAGCTGGGGGTCCACTGCTGCAGCTGACAAATAAAGTGTGAGGAAGAAACAAAAACTGAGGGAGTCCATCGCCACTAGACCTGCCTTATAAGAAATGTCAAAAAGAGCTCTCCTGTCTGAAATGAAAAGGCAAAGGATACAAAGCTTTAAACAAGTTGATAAATAGATAAAATCAGAAAACTGCAACTCTGTATCAGAACATGTTAGTAAACAATTATGATGCAAAGGTTAAAGGGAAAGAAAGCATTAAAAATAACATTAACCGTTCCAATTTGGTAACAAATTCACAATACAGAAAGAAAGAATTTTGACAACAAAAATAGCAAGGGAAGAAGAAAAGGACAGAACTTGCCTAGTCAAATGAAGCAAAAATGCTATCAGCAGAAAAAGAACTATCTCATCTGTGAGACCTTTTATACAAACCTCATGGTAACCACAAAACAAAAATTAAGGCAGAGTCACGAAACATAAAAAAAGAGGAAACTGAAAAACACATCACCAAAAACCGTCAAGCTGAAATTGTAGTGAGAAACACAAGGAAAAAGAAACAAAGGAAATATAGAGCAACCATAAAACAAAAGATAAAATGGCAATAGTAAGTCCCTATATATCCATAATCATCCTAAATGTAAATGGATTGAATGCACCAATGAAAAGACAGAGAGGCTGGACAGGTTAAGAAAAAGACCCAAAAATGTGCTGCCTCCAGGAGACCCATCTCAGCTCTAAAGAAAAACATAGGCTCAGAGTGAAGGGGTGGAAGATGATACTCCGACCAAATGACAACCAAAAGAAAGTGAGTGTAGCCATAATTCTATCAGACGAAATAGACTGCAAGCCAAAAAAGACAAGAGACAAAGATGGGCATTATATAATGATAAAGGGGATAATCCATCAAGAAGACATAACATTTATTAATATATATGCACCTAACGTAGAAGCACCAAAGTCTATAAAACAACTATTAACAGATCTAAAGGGAGAAACTGACAGCAACACCATAAGAGTAGGGAACTTTAATACCCCACTTACATCAATGGATAGGTCTTCTAGAGAGAAAAATCAACAAAGAAACGTTGATCTTCAATGAAACACTAGACCAGATGAATTGAACAGATACATATATAATATTCAATCCAAAAGCAGCAGGATATACATTTTCTCTCAAGTACACATGAAACATTCTCAAAGATCCACTGTTTGTTGGGAAACAAAACAACTCCCAATAAACTTAAGAAGACTGAAAAGATATCAAGCATCTTTTCCAACCACAATGGTATGAAACTAGAAATCAACCACAAGGAGAAAGCTGGAAAAGTCACAAATATGTGGAGCCTAAACAACGTGCTATTCATTAACTATTGGAACAACAACAAAATTAAAGGAGAAATGGAAAAATATCTGGAGGCAAATGAAAAGGAAAATACAGTGTACCAAAATCTATTGGATACAGCAAAAGCAGTACTAAGAGGGAAGTTCCTAGCAACACAGGCCTACCTTGTGAGACAGGAAAAATCTCAAATAAACAATCTAACAATACATCCAACAGAATCAGAAAAGAAGAAAAATGAAGAGCCCAAAGTCAGGAGAACAAAGGAACTACTAGAAATCAGAGCTGAAATAAATGACATGGAGAGTAAAAAGAAAATAGAAAAGATCAGCGAAATTAAGAGCTAGTTCTTTGAAAATATAAACAAAATTGACAAACCTTTAGGTAGAATAAGACAAAAAGAGAGAAGCCTCAAATAAATAAAATCAGAGAAGAAATCACAAGCAATATAACAGAAATACAAAGGATTACAACAGTATTCTTTATCAATGTTATAAACTACATTAACAAAATGAAGAATAAAAATCACATGATCATCTCAACAGACGCAGAGAAAGAATTTGACAAGATTCACCACATATTTATGATAATAACTCTCAATAAAATAATTATAGAAGGAAAGTACCTCAACATAATAAAGGCCATATATGACAAACCAACAGCTAACATTATACTCAATGGTGTAAACTGATAGCTATCCCTCTAAGAGCAGGAACAAGACAAGGATGCCCACGCTCACCCTTCTTAGTCCTAGCCAGAGCAATCAAGTAAGAACAATAAATAAAACATATTCAAACTGGAAAGGAAGAAGTAAAACTGTCACTACTTGTGGATGATGAGATTTTACATATAGAAAACGCTAAAGAATCCATCAAAAAACTAAAAACAAACGAGCAGAAATAAAAAATCAAGAATACAATCCTATTTACAATCACAAAAAGAATTAAGTGGGTAGGAATAAATTTAACCAATGAGGTGAAAGACCTATACACTGAAGACTATAAGACATTGTTGAAAGAAATTAAAGAAGACATAAAGAAATAGAAGGATATTCTGTGCTCATGGATTAGAAGAATCAACATAGTGAAAAAGTCCATGTTACTTAAAGCAATCTGCAGATTCAATGTAATCCCTATCAAAACCCCAATGACATTTTTCACAGAAATAGAAAGAAGAATTCTAAAATTTACTGGAAACAACAAAAGTCCCCAAAGAGCCACAGCACTCCAGAGAAAAAAGAACAAAGGTGGAGGCATCGCATTCCCTAATTTCAAAGTATACTACAAAGCTGTATTAATCAAAACAGCACGATACTGGCAGAAAAGCAGACACAGATCAATGGAACAGAATTGATAGCCAAGAAATAAACCCATACATTTAGGAACAGCCAATTTTCAACAAAGGAGCTAAGAACATACAATGGAGAAGGGAAAGTCTCTTCAATAAACACTGTTGGGAAAACGGACAGCCGCACACAAAAGAATGAAAGTAGACCATTATCTTACACCATGCACAAAAATTAACTCAAAATGGATTAAAGACTTGAATGTAATACCTGAAACCATAAAACTCCAAAGAAGAAAACATAGGCAGTAAGCTCTTTGCTATCATTCTTAGCAGTGTCTTTTTGAATATGTCTCCTCAGGAAAGGGAAACAAAAGAAAAAATAAGCTAATGGGACTACATCAAACTAAAAAGCGTCTGTATGGCTAAGGAAACATCAATACAATGAAAAGACAACCTAGCAATTGGAAGAAGATATCTGTGAATCATTTATCCAATAAGGGGTTGCTATCCAAAATATATAAAGAACTCAACAACAAAAGAACAAACTTAGTCAAGAAACGGGCAGAGGATTTGAACAGACATTTTCCCAAAGATATACAGATGGCCAACAGGCACATGAAAAGATGTTCAACATCACTAATTATTAGATAAATACAAATCAAAACCACAATGAGATATCACCTCATGCCCATCAGAATGGCTATTACTAAAAAGACAAGAAATAAGAAGTGTTGGAGAGGGGCCAGTGCCATGGCCGAGTGGTTAAGTTCGTGTGCGCTACTCACTTCAGCAGCCCAGGGTCTTGCCAGTTTGGATCCTGGGCCTGGACACGGCACCACTCATCAAGCCATGCTGAGGTGGCATCCCACACAGCACAGCCAGGATATACAACTAGAATATACAACTATGTACTGGGAGGGTTTTGGGAGAACAAGAAGGAAAAAAAGATAGACAACAGATGTTAGCTCAGGTGCCAATCTTTACAAAGAAAACAGAAGTGTTGGAGAGGATGTGGAGAAAAGGGAGCCCTCATACACTGCTGGTGGGAATGTAAATTGGTGCAGCCACTGTGGAAAATAGTACAGAGATTCCTCAAAAACTTAAAAATAGAATGACCAGGCATGACATCAGCATCACGGCGGAGTGAGCTCTTCCCTTAGACTCTCCTCCCTAAGAAAGAATGAAAAGGACATTCATAAACCAACAGAGGACAGGCACACAACACAAAAGACATCTGAGAGACCCATGCAGCCAAATGCCTGAAGGTGGAGGTGCTGGACCCCCCAGGAGGAAGGAGGAGGAAGTAAGGGGATCTCCTCTCCCTCCCCAGCAATGACCTAGGGCACAGGACCATGCACAGCTCTGAGAAAAGAGGGGCCTGGGGGGAGACTCTGTAGGAATGCCTTCGCTCTCCAAGTTCCCTCACATCCCATAGGAAAGCTCCACAGAGGAGGCTAAGCTATTGTGGGGTTGTCTTCATGAAGCCAGCACGCCAGGAGGACAGACAGCGAGGGCAAACAGAGAACACCCACGGGATGGCACATGCAAAAGAAGTGCCCCTCCCCCTGCTGGGCTCACAAGCTCAGCCAGTCAGCCAGAGCAAGGGACCCCGTCTAGAGTGCCCGTGCGTACATTAGCAAAGCAGCAGCTACAAGCAGGCAATCGCAGATGGGTCCTGTCAGCATAGATTCCAAAGGACAAGCACAGACACCAGGGATCACAGCAGGCTCAGAATACACAGCTCCTGAACCTCCTCCAGTGGTGGCAGGTGGAATCTGCAACCAGATACTATCTATGTGAAGGCACAAACCAACCCCATCAAATAGTATGAAGAAATATATTAATAGTCCAGACCAGAAGGAAAATGAAAAGCACCTAGAAATCAATCCTGAAGGCACACAAATTTACAATGTAAACGACAGAGAATTCAAAATAGCTAACATTAAAAAACTCAACGAGTTACAAGAAAATTCAGATAGTTCAATTAAATCAGGAATAAAATTAATAAACAGAGGGAATACTTCACAAAAGAGATTGACCCTACAAAGAGAAACCAATCAGAAATGTTGGAGATGAAAAACACAATGAGATAAAGAAAAATCTGGATACCCTGAATTACAGAGCTGACGTTATGGAAGACGGAATTAGCAATCTGGAGGACCGAAATATAGAAAGGCTTCAGATGGAGGAGGAGAGAGAATTAAGACTAAAAAGAACCGAAGAAATTCTCTGAGAAATATCTGATTCAATTAGGAAATGCAACATAAAAACTACGGGTATTATAGAGGGAGAAGGGAGGGAGAAAGGAGCAGAAAGTCTGTTCAAACCTGGAAAAGGAGCTGGAATTACAAGTAAAAGACGCTAACAGAACTTCTGATTACATCAATGTAAAAAGACCTACTCCAAGGCATAGAGTAGTAAAACTGGCAAAAGTCAGTGATAAAGAAGAAATATTTTTAAAGGCAGCAAGGCAGAAGAAAATAACTTACAAAGACCATATCAAACTTTCAGGAGATTTCTCAGCAGAATCTTTACAGGCTACGAGAAGGTAGAATGAGATATTCAAAATTCTGAAAGACAAAAACCTTCAGCTGAGAATACTCTATCCAGGGAAAAATATCCTACAGATATGGTGGAGAAATACAAACTTTCCCACATAAACAAAAGCTGAGGTAGTTCATCACCACAAGACACCCCAAACAGGAAATGCTCAAGAAGACCTTCATACCTGAAAAAGAAAAAAAAGAGTTCACAAAGCCTTGAGCAAGGAGATAAATAGGCAGCCAAAGTCAGAAAATTGCAGCTCTCTACCAGAAGAGGTTAGCAAAAACTTAATTATGACATGAAAGGTAAAGGGAAGGAAAACATCAAAAATAACTATAATCTTGTGATTTTAACCACAAAATCACAACACAAAACAGAATGTGTTATGACCAACAAATCAGAGGAAGAGGAAAGGGATGGAACTGGCTTAGACCAAGGAAATAAGAGGCTATCAGAAAATGGTATATCTCATCTACGAGATTTTTTATACAAACCTGATGGTAACCACTAAACAAATAATCAGAACAGAGACACAAATGATACAGAAAAAAAGAAAACTGAGGGGCTGTCCCAGTGGCATAATGGTTAAGTTCACATGCTCTGCTTCAGCCACCCAGGGTTTGCAGCTTCAGGTCCCAGGCACAGACCTATGCATCTCTCATCAAGCCCTGCTGTGCTGGCATCCCACATACAAAAAACAGAGGAAGATTGCCACAGATGTTAGCTCAGCAACAATCTTCCTCAAGCTAAAAAAGAGGAAGATTGCTTACAGGTGTTAGCTCAGGGCCAGTCTTCCTCACACACAAAAAAGAGAAAACTGAGAAAACCATCATAGAGAACTACCAAACTGAACTGGCAGTCCAAAATACACAAGACAAGAAACAAGGGAAATACAGAGCTGCAAAACAAGTGATAAAATGGCAGCGTTAAGCCCTTATATATAAATAATCACTCTAAATGTAAATGGATTGAATTATCCAATCAAAAGACAGAGTGGTGGGATGGATTGAAAAACAAGACTCATCAATATGCTGCCTCCAGGAAACACTCTTAGCTCTAAAGACAAACACAGGCTCAGAGTGAAGGGACGGAAGATGATACTCTAAGCTAATGGCAAACAAAAGAAAGCAGTTATTGCAATACTTGTATCAGACACAGTAGACCTCAAGATAAAAAAGGCAATGAGAGACAAAGAGGGGCAGTATATAATGGTAAAAGGGACACTCCAACAAGAAGACATAACACTTATAAATATACGTGTACCCAACAAAGGAGTACCAAAGTACATAAAGCAACTATTAACAGACCTAAAAAGAGATATTAACAACAACATAATAATAGCAGGGGGCCCCAACAGTCTACTTACATCGATGGATAGATCATCCAGACAGAAAGTTAACAAGGAAATAGTGGAATTAAATGGAAAACTAGACGAGATGGACTATATAATAGATATATATGGAACATTCTGTCCAAAAATAGCAGAATACACATTCTTCTCAAGTGCACATGGAGCATTCTAAGGACAGACCATATGTTTCGAAACAAGATAGGCCTCAATAAATTTAAGAAGACTGAAATCACATCAAGCATCTTTTCTGACCAAAATGCTATGAGACTAGAAATCAGCTACAGGAAAAAAGCTGGGAAAGTGACAAATATGTGGACACTAAACAACATGCTACTGAACAACCAATGGATCATTGAAGAAATTAAAAGAGAAATCAAAAAATATCTGGAGACAAATGAAAATGAAAATACACCATACCAACTCATATGGGATGCAGAAAAAGTTGTCCTATGAGGGAAATTCATAGCAATACAGGCCCAGCTTAAAAAAACAAGAAAGATCTAAAATAAGCAATCTTAAAATACAGTTAGAAAATGGAGAACCAACAAAGCCCAAAGTCAGCCGAAGGAGGGAAATAATAAAAATCAGAGCAGAAATAAATGAAATTGAAACCAAAAAAGAAAAAAGAACAGTAGAAAAGATCAGTGAAACAAAGCGCTGGTTCTTTGAGAAGATATGCAAAATTGACAAACCCTTAGCCTGACTCTCTAAGAAAAAAAGAGAGAAGGCTCAAATAAATAAAATTAGAAATGAAAGAGGAGAAATTACAACAGATACCACAGAAATATAAAGGATTATAAGAGAATACTATGAAAAACTATATAGCAACAAACTGGACAATCCAGAAGAAACAGATAAATTCTAAGACTCATACAACTTCCCAAAACTGAATCAAGAAGAAACAGAGAATCTGAATAGCCCAATCACAAGTAAAGAGATTGAAACAGGTAGCTTAGTGGGAAACTACTTACCCTGACAAGGTTACCCACTCAAAGCTAACAGCCAACATCACAATTAATAGTAAAACACGCTATATTTTTCCTCAAGACTGACTTGATTTCTACTATTTCAACTTCTCCTTTTCCTTTAATGCATGGATCCTGCTAAACCTTATAAATCCATTACAATATAAAGTGGGGAATGAATAAAGAGCTCACCTGAGGGATGTTCACTCTCTGTGGCTCCTGGGCGAGTACAGAGGACTGTGGTTCAGCTGAGGGGACAGAAAGAAGACAGGGGTCCTGAGATTTAGCTGTCTTACAGCTCTTAGATTCACCTCCTCAAATCTCAGCACCCCAGTTGGGGATCATCCTCCCCATAGGCACAGGGCCCTCTGGGCCTTGAAAAGGCACAAGAAGGATCATGGACAGGCAGCAACACCTGTCTTTGTGTGATTCTGAAATGACCATGGAGCTGAAATCTGCAGTTTTTTACTGAGTGAACATAAACTTTACTCGATTGATTTAACAATAACGCATGCGTCCTTCTGGATAACAGAAAGAAATAAAAACAACCGATCAGTTGAATTAAAGTACGCCAAACGACAAGACACTATTCCTTCATTAAAGTTAACTTAGCAGAAAAATGCTCAGTATGCATCATTTATCTATTTTTCTCAGTAATATTATTCAACCCCTGGTATACACAATCCACGGAAAGCCTAGTAAAAGAGATGGGAGGATTTAAGGCAGGAATTTGTAATTGTTCATTTCAGCTGGGAAGTATTTCTCAAAAGGCCCTTTCGATAGATGCTTTTGGTAACTTACCTGTGAGAGAGTGAACTGTCACAAACTGCGTTTCCCTGGACAAGTCACTGAAATTTTCAGGCCCAATGTCTTTAAATCTTTCAAAAGAGTTAGAAGTAGGTGACCTTGGAAAACTCTTCACAGATCATCATTCTTGGATCCTGTGACATCAGGATAACGTCACTAATGTCACATGTGGTGGTGGACATGTGTGACAGCAGCGCATCTGTAAATAGCGGGGGCCATTTAAGGGGACCGGAGACAGAACTTCCTCCCTCTGCCTGGTTGTCCCTTACCCCCAGACCTTGCCCTCACGGCTCTCCAACAAAGCAGGCTTTCCTGAGCAGCCTGCCCCTGGGCCACCCCAGCTCACCTGTACTTCCCAGGGACGGCCCAAATGCCCCACTGTCACACAGTGTGGTGGCTCCTGAAGGTGGCATCATCAAGTCTGGTTCATTCTGGGCAGGAGGATCAAGACCTGCTTCTGATCTTGCAAATCTAGCATCTGCTCCTTTCTGGGCTCTTGTCTCTGCTCTGAAGCTCTGGAGAGAGGTCTAAGGTCAGAGGGGCGCTCTCTTCCAGGTAAGACTCCCTCACAGAGGCCCCCTGCTTCCTGCCTCACAAGGGCTGGTTTGTTTCAAGGCAACTGGGACATGGATCTGAGAAATAAATTCATCTTAGGGGCAAAAAGGCTGACTCTTAGAATTCATTATAACGTCAGACTTCAAGGACAGAAAGCCTGACAATGCAGAGGGGGCCAGGCACCTCTGTCTGACCCAAGGGACCTGAAGAGACACTAGAAATCCCAGGATACATGTGACACATGGTGGGATTCCATCCACATCCTTTCCTTTACATCCCTGGGGACGCAGGGACAGGCCAT
This sequence comes from Equus caballus, assembly GCF_041296265.1. Classification (NCBI taxonomy): domain Eukaryota; kingdom Metazoa; phylum Chordata; class Mammalia; order Perissodactyla; family Equidae; genus Equus; species Equus caballus. The sequence continues at coordinate 449,976 of NC_091702.1, forward strand.
GTTCCTAAGTGCTGTGAAGGCTGTAATGCCAGTCTTGGGCAGGTGTGACATCAGACAAAGCCTGAGACTGAAGCCAAGCACACCTGCCCTCGAATCCAAATTCCCTGGCTGGGAGCTCCTGACTCGAGCACATCGGGCCACCGACCCGAGCCTCGGTTTCTGGTGAAGTGGTTGTCAGGGTACATTAAACTATCCAGTAAAAAAACAAAGCGTCCTCTAACTATAACAGCAGTTGTCACTTACTTAAGGCTTCCTACCTGGCACTTGTCTAAAATAGTGATCTATGTTTCCAAACGTCGCCGTGAAACAATCATTATTAATATTTATAGATGAGAACCCTGACTCTCGCCCAGGTTCCTTCTGTCGCCCCTGCTAACAGGTGACAGAGCTGGCACTGACCGGGCCTGTAGTGCTCCAGAGCTCGGGCTCCACCGCAGACCCACGGTCACCGTCCGCCTGATAAACGCACTCCTCCCTCCCGCACCCACCGCCGCCGACATGGGCTTCTCTCCGGTCGGGCTGCAGGCGGGCTGGTCACACGATCCTCGGGCATCCCGGACCGCCCCGAACACCTGCGCCCCCCGGCAGCCCGAGGGCCGGGGTCTCCCCCATCGGCCTTACCCGCTCTGACGGCCCGCCCGGGTTTATACACCGCCGCGGGGGGCGACGAGGTCCCAGACACTTCCTGCTCCCATCCCCAAGCACAGGCACACCCTTCCCAGCTAGTCCCTCGCCCTCGGTGCGCACCCTGCATTTTCCGAGCACACCCCAAAGTTCCCCAACGGTTCTCTGGAGTCCTGAGAAGACAAACGAGGAGGCTACGGCTGCACATGCGCAGAAGGAGCGTGGCGTCCCCTTCCCGGAGTCCAGGCGGTGAACCTCACCTATTTAAAACTACATTTCCCATAGGCCTCCGCGTCTACATTTCAAGTCACTTTTGGCCTTTCCGCGAAAGCGGGAGGACGGTGTTCTTAAATCTCTCCTGCCCAGGGTCCTCCGAGCCCGAAGAGGTTAAGGGTTAAGCCTGAACTCTGCTGTCAAATGCAAAGGGTAGTCCGCTATTGGCTCCCGATTAAAATAGCATTTTTTTCATAAGTCATTTGGAGGTAATTGGGGAAATTTGAATACGGATTGGATATGGAAAATATTAAAATATTACTTAGATGGTGTGAAAAAAATTTGGAGTTAGGTAGGAAAATTGACTTTGTAAAAAGAAAAAGACATGCCGACTGAAGTAGTTAAATTATATAGCTGTAAAATTATAATTTTACAATTTTTCAACCTGGGACCTCCACCCTGTTCCTTTACAGCCGCCGGACCCACCAACCCCTGAGCCCCATCCTGGCGCGCCTGGGGCCCAGTGTGCAGATTCTACTGAGGGTCTGCACAGGTGCTCCAGGGGTGGATGTTTATAGGAAATCTGTTGGGTCTTCTACATTAACATTGATTCTTGCTGAATTCTCTTATTGTTTCAGAAATTTTTATGTTAAATATCTTGGATTTCCATGCACATAACGACAAGTTTGCTTGCTTTTTGCTGACGTTTATAATTCTTTGTCATTCTTTACCAAATTACAGATAAAAGCACAAGAATGCTGGTTAAACTATATTAAATCAATCATAATAGACTTTAACATAAAGATCACGAAGGAGAGAAAGTGGTCACACATATGTCGTTTAACAAACATTTATTGAAAACTGACTGTACAATCGACATCATTCTAGGTGCTGGGATAGCAACATCAAATAAAAGAGAGTAAATTCCCTACCCCCATGGAGTTTATGATCAGGCTTGTTGTGGGGCCTATTAGTCAGGGTCCCCTGAAGAAACAGGTGTCAGTTGTCAAGAAACCATGGGACACTTGAGGAGAGTCTAATAAATAGGGCTCTAAAAATGTGGGTAGGGTTAGTGAAGCATCCTGTAACTAGTGTTGGTAGAGAGTTATTATCGCCCCCAGGGCTGTAGTGAGAGTAGGTGACATTATCAGAACTTAGCACAAAAGGCCACCCTTATGAGAGCTGTGGTCTTAGGAAGAGAAACATTGTGAATGCCCATTACATGGCTCAGCACGGAGAGCCAAAGGAATAAATACCCAACACCTCACTTGTTCTCTTCCCTCTGATATCCTATCCTCCGTTAAGCATTTATAAACCCCATTCAATACCTATTCTTAGAATTCCATCCGCATGTGTCTCTTCTAGACCTTTTGGTCACCAATTTTCCAGTCTTATTCTTGTTTAGCCCCCTACTACCTGTCAACTCACTGAGCTACTGGACATAAATCAGTATAAATCGAAACTCAAGTACATGTCAGTTCTTCACAAAGTGAACTAAATATACCTCCTTAAACTCTACCCACTGGGAAGATTTTTTTTTCACCACACATTTCAGAACCACCCCTAAGTGAGACTGTAATCGTAGCAGCCATAATTTCCAATGATGCCACCATACACTGTAAACCCAGTTTGAAGGAGAGTTGATGGGTATGTGGCCACAGGTCTCCCTTGGGGACTTTTGGGGAATGTTTAATTGTATATTCTTGTGACCAAGTTATGAGGAATTTTGTCAAAGGGACCCAGCCTTCCCTTTAGTCAAAGCCTCCTGTCTATAAAGTAGGATATATCAAGGATTTAGAAAGAGAATCTAAATCCCTGTTGTGGTGATTTGTGTTCGTTTTCTGCCCACAAGATCCAGAATTTCACATGTATATAGATATATATCTCAAGAAGCATCTTAGTAGAATACCCATCTATTTCATTTCAATGAACTTCATGATCAAAGAGCCACCACCACTGATCCCTTCATATCACCACAAAAGATGGCTGCACATGAGAAACACTCTAAGAGTTTCAAAAAACATTTGTCAGTATCCCATTAGAGAAAATACATATTTCATTGCTTTGAAATGCAACATGGGCTGCTCCTGAGTCCACAGGGAGTATACTCATATTGATTAATTTGAGCCTATCCAAACATAATTCATCCTTCCTAATCTAATATGGTAAGGATCCACCCCCTTATGTGCTACCTAGTTTCTGCTTTATTGGGCAAGATCTTGAGTTCCTTTTGTGTTTTTGGTTTTTTAATTTCTGGATTTCTTGCAATTTTACTCTGAACATAGCTGGTTTTTTATTCCTATTATGGGCCTGGAGCCAGTAAGGAAGTTCGGACAGGGCCTGAGGATAGTGTGTATCTCCTTCAGGGGTAACTTATACTAGGATCACCCCTTAGGATTTGGAGAGAGAGAGAGAAGTGAGACAGACACTGTCAGAATTCAGTTACTCTTCACTTCTTTTTCTAAGCTCCTCAAAGCAGTGACTTTTAGTATACCTTAAAGGCCTTAAAATTGCAGAGTGTGTGGCAGGTACAACAAACTTGAACTGTCTAATAAGCCTCAAAGCTGTGCAGAGGCAAGTGTACACCTGCCAGGCAAAGTGCACAGAGTTTAGAACATCTGTTCTGACCAAGTAGTAGTATATGTTTGACCATATCCTTCTCCTCTGATAATAACTTTGGGCTTCCGAGATGCTCGGTAAATCCATGTAAGTGAAGGAATACAATTTCTTCACCTTAATCTTGACCTCACACTGATCCATCCTCGCAGTAATTGGGGGAGGTGTACTTACCCGGCATTCACCCTCATATGGCTAGTGATCATTTTATAAAATATTGAGGAACATAATGTCCCTCTTGAAGATATTCTTGTATTCAAACCTTATCTGAGTGAGTAATTGAGGCAATCTATTGAGAGCCCCAGTATATTGGATCACTTTTCAAACTGTTCAGACACCTCCATCTGGGAACTGTTTGTCTCTACACCTGTCAATATTAGATTAGTTTTATCTTTTTAGGGTTTCATGCAAAAGGAATCATACAGTGTATTTTTGTGTGGCTTTTTTTTCACTCAGGATAATGATTTTGAGATTCATCCTATAGTTGAATACCAGCAATGAAGGAACAGCCTCACACAGGGAGAAACAACTGCTTATGAAATCAAGGGAGACTCATTGTGCCCAATGAGTTCAGCTATATGTGAATCCAAATACATGTAATCATTCCAATTTCCAGGTTCCTAGACTTTCCCAGTAAACGTCCCAAATCTCATGTAATACACCTCCTCAAATTGTGGATCTAATAGTTATTGTAATTGTTTGAAGAAATAATGTCCAAAACTTCCCAAAGTTGATGAAACAATGTTAATTTACACATCCAAGAAGCTTACTGAACTCCAAGTAGGATAAATACAAAGATATAGTTTTACCTAGACACATCATAGTCAAACTGTTGGAAGCCACACACAAAGAGAAAATCTTAAGAAAGAGAAAAACAACTGAACATGTACAGGAGAGCATCAACATAAATAATATCTAACTGCTCATCAGAGAAAATAGACCCTAGAAGGCAGTGAAATGGCATATTCAAAATACTGAAAGAAAAAATGGTAACGAAGAATTTTTTTATCCAGCAAGACTATCCACTAATTATAAAGGTGAAATAAGGACATTCTTAAATTTAAAAGGACTGGAAGAATTTCCTGATATCAGAACTGAATTGTGAGAAATACTAAAGGAAATTCTTTGGGCTGGAAGAAAATGACATCAGACAGTACCTCGAATCAGCTGGAAGAAATTAAGAGAGCCAGAAGTAATAAATTTCTGGGTTTTAAAAAAAAGAATCTATAAATATATTTTCTCATTTCTTCTGTTAAATTCTTTAAAAGACATGAGATTGTACAAAGAAATAACTGTAACATTCTAGTATTGGTTTTGTAACATATATAGATATAATATATATAAAAACAAGAGCACAAGAGGGGAAAGTAACAGAGTTACATTGGAGGAAACATTCTATATTTCATAGGAATTAAGTTAATATTCGTTTGAAATAGACCATAGTCAGTTAAAATGCATATTGGAATCCCTACCACAGACACTAGGAAAATAGCTCAAAAACAGTAAAAAATATTCAATAGAGGAATTAAAATGATATACTGAAAGATTTATTTAGCACAAAAGAAGTTAATAAAGGAAGGACAGAGAACAAAAAAGCCTGAAGACACAGAAAACAAATAGCAAAATGGCAAATGTAACTCTGATCCTATCAATAACTGCACTAAATGTGAATGGTCTAAAAAAAAACAATTAGAAGACAGAGATTGGGAAAATGAATAATAAAGCAAGATGCAACTATACGTGATCTACAAAAGACACATCTTAGATTCAAAGACAAACAGAAGTTGAAACAAGAAGGATGGAAAAGACACATCACACAAATAGTTACCAAAAGATTGCTGGAGGGTTGTGTTAATACTGGACAATGTAGATTTTAAAACAAGAAATATTATTAGAAGCAAAGAGGGACATATCCAAATGACAAAATGTCATTAAATCAGAAAGATATAAAAATTATCAATGCTTACAAATGTAACAACAGAGCTTCAAGATACGTGAAGTAAAATTTGACGGAAACGAAAGGAGAAAGAGACAATTCAACAATACTTGGAAATTTCAACTGCCTCCTGTCCATAATGGATTAAAAAGAGGAAAGACAATCAGCAAGGTTATACAAGACTTGAACAGCACTATCAACCAAATTAAATTAAGTGACGTGTATAGATCACTGCACTCAATGACTACAAAACACACATTCTTTTCAATACCACATGGAACATGCTCCAGGATAGACCGTGTACTCAGCCATAAAATAAATTCAACAGATTTAGCAAGAATGAAATTATATAAAATATGTTCTCCAACCACAATGGAATGTGAGCTATCAAGAATGGAATATATCTGGGATATCCACAAACATTTGGAACTTAAATGACACCCATCTGAATAACATATGAGTCAAAGAATAAATTGGGAACAAAATTTGAAAGTACTTTGAAGTGAATGAAAATTTAAAAAATAGAATATCAAAGTCTATGGGATGTGCCTAAAGCAGTACTTAGAGAGAAATTTAGAGTATTAAACACCTATAGTGGAAGAGAGGAAAGTCTCAAATCAATAATTTAAGTTCCTACCCTAAGAAAGGAAAGAAAGGAAAATAAACCAAACTGAAAACAAGCAAAAGAAAGGAAATACAAAAGATTAGAACACATGTCTGTGAAATACAAAACACAAACATCAATAAAACCAGAAATTGGCTGTTTACCACATAAAGTTGACAATCCCTTAGCTAGCATCCCCAAGGAAGAGAGAAGATAGAATTTACCAAAATCAGAAATTAGAAAGGGACACCCACAGAGAAATTAAAGGATTATAAGAGAATATTATGAACAACTTTATGCCACAAATTAGACAATTTATAAGATATTGGCAAATTCTTAGATCCAAATTTCCAAAACTGACTCAAAGAGAAATAGAAAATCTCCATAGATCTGTAACAAACAAGAAAGTTAAATTACTAATTAAAACCCTTTCAGGGAAGAAAAGCCCAGATTCAGATGACTCAACTGGTGAATTCCATTGACTATTAATGGAGAAAATAATCCCAATCTCCCACCATCTATTTCAGAAAATATTAGAAGGAGAGAGCTGGTCTCACATCATTCTATTAGGCCAGAGTCACCTTAATTTCAATGGCAAGTGAAGACATCACATGCAAAGACAAGACCACTATCCCTCATGAATATAAATGAAAAAGCCTTAACGATGTGTTAGTGAGTGATGTCACCAAGATGGGGGAGTAGGAGATGTTAGCCTCTGTCCTCCCAGAAAGATCAACAATTAGACTGCTACCTACCCATGATCAAAAAGAGTTCTGGGAGAGCTCTAAAGCCCTCTTAAGAAACTTTAGCAACATAGCGGAACAAAAAATGTGAGAATAACCACACATAAAGAGAAAGAAGAACAGCTTCATTTTGCCTGCATCACCCCGTCCTTTAAGCTGGCATTACTCAGTGCTAAGAGGGAACTCCTCAGCTAGAAAGAGCTCTCCTTTCAGGGAAAGAGAGAGCAGAGTGAACGACCGGCGTCCCAGCCTTTCAGGGCACACAGGAAGTACCCACTTTGGTTTCCCCCCACCCAGAGACTGGCAAAGCAGAAAGATATAGAGATGGCTAGGGACAGGGAAGAAGAGCAGGGTTTACCAATATCGGGCACACAGCAGTAAAGACCACAGCTGTGTGACCTGTTCTATAGATAACCCCAACGTGGAAGGGCAAGGGGAACAGTGCACTAAGAGAGATACACAGCTCTGTGGGAGCAGGGGAGGAGCAGTCTCTGAACACGTTCCAGGAAAGGGGTCACCTTCCATGCCAAGATGAACTTTGCATGAATAAAGATTTAAGTGAGGACAGACTGAGAAGAGTGAAGAGGGGAATGGGGTGTGGACCAAATTTCATCCACCTGCAATTTTACCTACTCAAATTTTATCTACCACGGCAAGAAGTTAGTGTCTAATATTTTAAAATTACTTTTAAATACAAGTATTCGTACTAGTTATATAAATGGAGGTAAACACAAGAACAGCTAGGATAGAAATGGCTCAAGTGGTTTCCATGGGGAATGGAACTGGGGGGATAGAAAGGACTGGGGTTGTGAGGTTGGGGAGGGCCTGTCACGGTCCTTTATAAAGCCTTCAGTACTATTTGATTTTAAAGGCACAAGTATGGATTCCTTAGATAAATATTAATTTTTAAGTGAGCTTTAAAGAATGAGTAAGGTTTCTACAAGGAGAAACTTGTAGTTTCTCAGTTTACTTTTCCTGCCACTCTAGTGCCTACGACCACAGGGCGTGGGAAAGCCCTGGCCCCGGCTTCAGAGTGGCTGTGGCTTCACGGGAACATGGATGATCTGTCCCTGTGGTACCACAGCATCACGTCTGCCTGCGATCCTGCTCTAAACCAGCAGCCTCTGATACTGCCAGAATCCCAGCATCATCCCCGCTGGCAGTTCTTCGTGCCAGGCCCCACCCACTGGACCAGACTCCTGAAATGCTGAAATGGACCTGAATCCCTACTTTCTCCATCCCTAGTTCAGCCTCTTCTTTTTATACGTGGCCCACGTCAGCCTCTGGACAGCATCCACGATGCACTGATGGTCTCCCACCAGAACTCATTTGTACATTTCTGCCTGTTCCTCCTTCACCCGCTCTCTTCCTGCAGAATGGCTTGGCTGCTCCTTGGAGCTCATGCAGGATCGATGTATCACTTAGAGCAGCTCTAAGGAAACATCTGGTGAGGGGGAAACAGGACTCACTCCAGGCAATTACCAGACGTAGGAGGTACTGCCGATTTCCACAACCAAATAATGCACTGCACCAAGCTCCAAGGCAGGAAAGGGCAGAGATCCTAGAGCCAGGCTGCTGAGGTTGGAATCCCTATAATACCACTTACCAGCTGTGTGATTTGGGGCTCTTGATTGAACCTCTCTCTGTCTCAATTTTCTAATCTGTAAAATGGGGCTACTAATGGATCATGGAGGATCCAAGCCGAAGATACTGAAATTGGTTAAGAGGTTCTTGCATTAATCCAGACAAAAGACAATAAGGGTCTGAACTGAGGCAGTGACAGGGAGGATGAAGCTGAGGAGACCGAATTAGAAAGTTATTTCGGAGGCTGAATGGCACAATTTGGTACCAAGTGACCATGGGGGATCAGGCACCAGAAGAAGGGGACAGGTAGGAGGAGAGAGAAACCATTTAAGTGTAGCTTCTAATTTTTTTATGAGGGTAGCTGAGTAAATGTGGATGCTATTAACATTGACAGTTCACAAAAGAGACTCATATTTGCTGTGTGTGTGGCAGGGAGGGGCATATTCCAGAGAGTTCTGTTGTAATGATGACGTATCTCCTTTCATTTTCATCACCACACTGTGGTTCCGATCCTCAGATGATGAAAGTGTGTCTGCAGCCTGACATTTGTTACCTCACTTAATCCTCACACGAGCCCCATGAGGTAAACGTGCTGCTACTATCTCTGTGACGTAACAGGGTACTTGAGTCTCAGAGAGGTAAAGCAACCTGCCCAAGATCACACAGCACCTTGGCTGGGATTTAAATCCAAGAGGATTGGACTCCTTGAGCTATCAGCCTTCCAGTATTGCACAGTGCCTCTCAAATACACTCTTCCAGAGAGGCGTCCTAGATATTTTCATCTGTGCAGTCCTCCTGCATGAAATAGTTCAGATTCTTCTACCTAATTTTCATTTGAAACTCTCCTTGTATACTCTAGAATTTGTCCCAGCTGGTGAAAAGGTGTCTTACCATATTATATACTTGTCACAGCTGCTCTATAAACCTGCATGTGTGCACTGTGTTGGCACGGTGTGGTTTCTGTGTCTAATTACAGTGTTGAAAGCTACTACATGCACAGATAGATATGTATATAGAGATTAGGAACACAGAGCGGTTCCCCTTTCACATAAAAGTGCATGTGCTGTAGAGGAAGAATAGCATATTTTTAACTCTTGAGCACTATTTGCTTAGCTGATAGCTAAGTGAAATGAGGGGGTGTTAGAAAGCTGTGAATAATGTTCAATATGAATATTATAGGTTACCTGGGAAAAAGGGGTTTTACAGTATAAAATGATACTGCCAAAATCCAGCAAAAGGCTTAAAAGTCCAAACCACTCTAAACATTGATTTGACTCAATCGTGCCATTTAGAACATTCCATTTCCCCAGAAAGAAGTCATTCCTGAGAAAAACTGTGCAAATGGAATGTAAGAAGGAGAGAGAAGAAAAAGTAAGATTGCAGATCCACAATGAACAGCGTCCACTTTCACCTTTTGGGAAATTTATTTCTACCCCTCAAAAAAAGAGAGCCGCAAATAATGGTTTTCCCGATGAAACCACCCCAGCTGGATCATGCTAAAAAGCTTTCAGGAGGGAAGCAGTAAGTAAATTCAACTGTTCAGATGCATTTGGAAGTCATCCTAAAGCAGCAGCCCCAGTAATCGCTGCGCCATCAACAACTAAAAGGATCCAGACTATTAGATGTGGACAACAGAGAAATAATGGATGCTAAAGAGGTCGGAAACAGAAATGATGGCATTCACCCACTACATAGCTTCAAAGCGGATGACGGGAAAATGGAGGCTCCATTTTCTAACTACTGAACTATTAAAACACACACACACACACACACACACACACACACACAGACTGATAAATGCCAGTATCAGTTTTATCACGTAGGTGGTTAAACAGTCACTTTCTTCTTCAATATTTTGAAATATACAAGGACTTTGGTCTTCTACTAATTTCAGAGTTGAAGAGGCAGGACGGCTTCCTTCTCTGCCAACGTGCAGACTGGGAAGATGTGATGCTGGGGCACCCAAGGTTCCAGAACCTTGGAGGCAGGATGCTGGAACATAAGGCAGGCTGGGACGCACAAAATGTCTATCCATGAGCTTAAAGAATTGTTGGATAAGAACCAGTTCTGCTTCTCCAGCCAAGCTTTCGCTACTTGCCAAGAACATTATGCTTTGGTAGCCCAGTGATTCTTGCAGTAAGGACCCACGAAGTCTGCTTACATCAGAATCAGCTGCATCCCTTGTTGAAATGCAGATGCCCAGGCCCCAACCTACTGAAGCAGAATCTGTTGAGGTGGGGCAAAGATTCTCATGCCACTGTCCTTGAGACTTAGCAAGGTAATTAATGTGACCAGATGTCCTGGTTTGACTGGGACAATCCGAAATTCCAAGATCTTCGAAGTATTATGATATAGACTAGGGGTCCACAAACTACAGCCCATGGACCAAATTTGGCTGCCGTTTGTTTTTGTAAATGGGTTTCAATTGGAACACAGTCATGTTCGTTCATTTTTGTCTTTGGCTGTTTTGACCCTACAACAGCAAAGGTGGATAGTTGCCACAGAGACTGTATGGCAGGCAAAGTCTAAAATATTTACTATCTGGCACTTTACAAAAAAATCTGGTTCACTCCCAATGTAGACCAAAGGTTTTCAACCATTTCTGCACATCAAAATCATGTAGGGATTTTTATAACACCACTTCCCCAGACCTAGTCCCAGAGTTTCTGAATCAATTGGCCTGGGGTAGGACTGGATATAGCTATCATTTAAAAGCCTGTTCAGGTGATTCTAATGCGTGGCCAGGAAGAGGCCAATTGCTCTAAGGGAGACTGCACATACTTTGGAACCAGGCTGAAAAGACTCTGCTCCATAATCCCTCCCTTCATAATCCGGCTGAGTGTCCTTGGGCAGCCCGTGTAACTTGCATGAGTCTCAACTGCTTTATCTGTAAAACAGAGCTACCAATAGTCACTTTGTTGGGCGAGGTATTAGGAAGATGAGAGACTATATACGCACACCTCCCGAGACAGGGCTTAGCATCCTGTGAGACTAAATAAATGGTACTGGCGGTGATGAGGAGGATGATAATGATGATAACCATGATAAAGGGTAATGCCTATGGCTTCAATAATGCAATTGGATATACATTCATTAAGCACTGTCTGTGTGCTCTGGAAGGGGAAACCTTGATAAATAAGATGTGATGACCACCTGAAGGAGCTCACAGTCAAGTAAAACAAACAGGCACGTAAGATAGTGACAGCAAGAGAAAAGAAAAACGGGCCAAGAAGACGGAAAAACGAGTCACAAGAGAAACTAAATTCTAATAAATATAGACAAACATGTAAACTTCAGCAATAATCAGGGAAATGAAAAACAAAACTCGAATGAGACATTTTCTCCCAGCAAATAGGCAAATATTAAAAATATCCCACCTTCACAGAAGCATAATTTTTACAGGCTTTTTAAAGGGTGAATTGACAGGTTAAAATCTGCACACTTTTCAAATCCTCTATTTCCCTTCTAGGTATGTAGTCTGGAGAAACACATATGCTCTAACAGACCTGTGTAGGAACTTTCACTGTGGCATGGCTGCAGCAATGTGAACCATCTAAATACCCATAAGATGGGGAATGGCCAACTAAATCTTCATGCCTTCATTCTATCTAATTCAATGCTAAATTATTTTTTAAAGTGATTTAAATGCATACAGGTACAAAACAGACAATCACACAAAGTACTCTGTGTCAAAGATGCAAATCATAGAAAATGCCAGAACATAGGTATAATAAAGCACACACATGCACACTCAAAACAAAACTTTACTTTTTTATCCATGTATGTGTATGTAAATTCCCAGACAAGATTACTTCTGGAAAGGAAAGGTAGATTTTGAGAGTAGCCTAGAGGAGATCTTTCACTTACTATATTGTTTGAATATTTAATAAAGTGAATGTATTCATGTACTGCTTATGTACATCTTTTAAAAGAAAAAAAAACACCAGACAATAATTGAATGTAGTGAGTATTATTAGAGAAGTATGTGTAAAGCATGATGGGGGAACCAAAAACAATGCTGCTGGGGTGGGATGGAGAGGAGGAGGTGCCGCAGAGATAGGGTAATGCTGAGCAAGGCCTTGAAGGAGAAGATGATGGTGGCATCCCAGACAGAGAGGGGACCATATGCAGGGGCTCAGGGGCATGGCATGTATGCTTTCATTCATTCATCCCATTATTCACTCAACAAACATTTGTGGAGTGTCACCTCTGAGCTCAGGAGTGTTCCAGGTGCTGGAGAGACAGCAGGGAACAGACAGACAAAGGTCCCTGCCCGCACGTTGCTTCTCTTCTAGTCTGTCTAGATAGATAACATGCAAGAAACAATCAAGACGCATAGTGTGACGGGGAGTGCTGTGCGGAGAATAGTGCAGGGAAAGGAGGTGGGAGATGCTGCGGTGGGAACGGGGCCCCCTATTTTAGTTGGGGTCACCAGAGAAGATTGTGCTAGGAAGTAGCATAAACAGAGAGCTGAAGGAGCTGAAAGAGCTAGCCATGGGGACAACCAAGGGAAGAATGTTCCAGCCACAAGGACAGCAGGTGCAGAGGACCCCATGCAGGGCTGAGCTTGACGTGTCCCAGCGACCACCAGAAGGACAGCATGGCTGGAGTGGGTCAGCAAGAGGACAGAGAGACGGTGGATGGAGGCTGGGAGGTGTCGTGCAAAGCTTTGCGAAATGTGGAAAGGATTTTGACTTTTCCTCTGGGCGGGGTAGGTGGGGGTGGGGAGCGGTCACTGTAGGCTTTTAAACTGGGAAGGGGCTTGATTCATTATATGTTTAAAGATACCTCTGGATGCTTGACTGAGAGGACTCCAGGGGGCTAACGTGGAGGCAGGGAGACAGTTGGGAGCCTCCGGCATTTGCAGGGTCTGCTCAGGGCCTGGGCAGCTGAGTCACGGGGCGCTGGGTCACTAGACACAGGGGTGGGAACACGGGATCTCAACAGCACGTGGACATCACTGGCCTCTTCCTCGGGTAGCAGCATCCTGATGCTCTTTGACCGACCTGCCTATACCCTTGCAGGACCCAGAGGAAGCGTACAAATGAAGGGCCATATACCACATGCCCAGGGATTTGAAAGTGATAAAGCAATCTATTAAAGTGTCATTTAAAATATGTACTATCCTCCTATCTTCATAATGACCTGGAAGGCCAAGTTCAAATTTGGAATCCTCTGGCTTCTCAGATTTTCTTGCCAGAATATAGCAGCATGGGGAGAGCTGGCTCCTGGCTTATGGCTCCCGGATCCCTACCCTCAGCCTGTTCCCCACTTCTCTTCCTACTCCCAGCTCTGCCCATCACTGTAGTGGCTTTTTGTACGTGTGTGAGTACATCATAACCTGCACAGTGAAAATGGGTGGACAGCAGTCTTTACATCCCCTCTGGCTTTCATGTGCCATGTGCCCTCGGGAGGACAGATCCAGGGAAGAGCCAACTTGGGCAGGGAAGTCCAGGGTCTCTGTGACCAAGAGAATGGTCCAGAAGAGAGGGTGCAGGTTGAGGTGGGCAAGTGCCCTTGGCCTGTGGCCTCCTTATCCCCTGGGAAGACGTGATGGGAGAAGGACTAGAGTGGAGACTTCTAGGGCGGATGACTCAGTGCAGGGATGTTTTCTGCATGGGCTTAAGAATGGCGCTGCCCTCCGCAATCAAGCCGGCTGAGCTTAGGTCACTGCTCCTTACCCAAGGGACGTGGGACACCTTGGTTGGGATTTCCTCTAAGAAGCCACACAATGGTGGTGGGAGGTGGTTCTTAGGAATTTAAATCATGAACGGAGGGGCTGAGGGAAATGTCTTGGAGCTGGTTTGTACCAGCCACAGCGTCTTGAAGAGATTGTCGCTTAAGTCCTATTCTCTGGATTATTGGAGGTCTGCTGGTTCCAGTCCTTTCTTAGGCTTCTTTGATCAGCTATGCCTTCCATTCCATGAGCTTTCTAAGGCTTAAACCATTCAGAGATAGTTACTGTGCCTGTAACCAAGAAACCCTACAAGATGCAGGCTGTGTTACAAAGAATTCCATGTGCCACATTAGAGCGGCTGAACTTTAGTCTGCAGAAAATTGGAGGCTTTTAAACAGAGAGCTGGCTTTTTTTTTTTTTAATGTCTCTAGAGAGACACAGAAGATGGGCTGAAAGGGAAGAAACTCATCTGGCCTTCCTTGCTCCTCCAGCACTTCAAACGGTGGATTAAACAGAGGCACCTATTATGAAATATAAGTTCAACTTCAAGAAAGAAAGAAGAAATCTTCAGGGTAGGTAGGTGAGAGAGACACCAGGAGACTGGCGATGAGTAATTGAGCTCATTTTCAGGCAAGAACAAAGATTCAAGGCTGACTCCCAGGAATTAGAGATCGGGTAGTACAACATCATATCCCAGTTCAATTCTAGAAGACATTATAGAACAGATGGTTTCTGAGCAGGGAGAAGCCAACGGAGGTTCAGTATGACCAAGTCATGCCAGACTCCTGTCAGCCCCAGCCTGCTCCTGTATAGCTCCATGAACTGGAAGTCTTCAGCAGTCAGATGCATATTAGGTGCCTTGGCCTCACCACTAGTGTGGTCTTACTAACGCTGCCCTAAACTTGATATACGTGCCCTGATTCCACTCAGTCAGCTTTTCCCTAAGCCTCTAAGGTCTCTTAGTCTCTTGCTGAAACCATTATCTCAGCCCACCTGTACAGGGTCTTGAAATCCTGTTAATCTCTTGCAAAGTTCTTCCTTGACAAAACTCTCCCTTGAGAGACTGTCCTTGTAGTGGATGTCTGCTGTCTCTCCATGACCAGCATCCACTTCTCCTTGTGCTGTAACAGCTTCGTACCTGGCCTTGATAAAGGATCCTTCCTCCACTCCCACTTCCGTGCTCAGCTCGGGGGAGCTCACTTTGTCTCCAGCTCTAGAGCATATCTTTATCATATGAGCAAGGAGCCGCCACTGAAGAGTTTTAGTATGTCCCTATGAGGACAGAGTCAATGGCAGGATGGTGTGATCAGAGACGCATCTGGGGAGAATCCCTCTGGGTGCAGGGTGAGGAAGAAACTGCATGCAAGAAGACCAGCTGGAAGACTGTGGGGAGTTTTGAGGAAAGAAATGGCAGTTTGGACTAGCATATTGGCAGGAGGTGGAAGAGAAGTAGATCGACTCGAGTGACTTTTAGGAATTAAAGTCAACAGGCTGGTGATGAATTGGAGATGGGGGATGGAGGGAGAAAGAGATGTCACAAATGATTCCTAAGTTTGCGCTTTGTGCAAGTGAATGGATCACGGTGACTTCACCGATAGAGGGAAATCAGAAAGAGAAGCAGACTTGAGGAAGGGAGTCATGAAGAGCATGGCTTCAGTTCGGAGTATTTTGAAACACCTAAGAGAAAGTGTTAAGAGGCAATTGGATATACAAATATGGAACACTGAGGATGTATCTGAGTTGGAGATATTAACTTGCCAGTCCACGTAGAAAGCCAAAGACGTGCATTATATCAGTGAGAGGAGAAGAGCGAGCCAGAGACCAACCTCATAACTGCCCCCTCTGTGTTCCCTCCGACAACACTCTCTTTCCATCTTACATTTATGCTCTTGGTTTTTCTACCTCTCAAAATGCACGCACACATGACTTGTTCCTACTTAAACCCAATATCCCCCCCCTGCTAATTTCTGCAGATGGTATTTTGACTTTGTTAAATATTTTTCATGGCAGAATCATAGCAATGCCTTGCACAGAGATGGCAAAAGAGATGTGGGCAAACGATGAGGCTAATTCTACTTTGTCTTTTATTGGTTCTTGAAATGGAGACACCAGGCATCTGGAATCTGAAACCCTGTACTCTATGCATCCAGACCTCCTATTCCATACTTCATGAAGCATCTCCAGTTTGGGAGATTATACATTAGGACAGGAATGGATGAACTAGTTTATGTCCTGTGGACAAGGGTCCAGCACAGAGAGCAGGCTGGAAGCCATGCAGGATGGGGAGCAAGGTAACTTGGGGATATTATCTGACTTATTCCATGTGGTCCCAAGAATAAGGGCAGGATCCATGACTTACGCCTCTTGTGTTCTTGGGCCAGGACAGGCCTGTTACAAAGCGGGCTTCAATAAATGTGTGTTAATAACTCTGCAGATGATGAATATACGGAGCAGTGATGAGGCCTGGCTGAGGATGCTGAAGATGTCATTCAGACATCCTGGCATATATTACCCTTAAGTGCTGCCTCGGTGGTTGGGCATCTGCACTTAGAACCCAGCAGAGTCTTGCCCCTGATATCAAGATATCCATGGGCCTGCCTCCCGCCGTCCCTCCCTCACCCTACCCTCCGCCCAAGAACCTGTGGAATTCAGTCAGACGCCAGAGACTCCAGGAAGGTCCTAGAGAAGAGGCGATCAGGGGTGAGACTCTCTCAATCATTTATTGCAGCTCTCATTGGCTTTCCTAGAATCAGCCAGAGCTGAAATCTGATTGTGGAACCTTGGATTCTGGATTGCGGGGGTATGGACCCAGGGAACATTTATTAAGCAAGACTATATGTAATGTCCACTTAATTCTCACTGCACACTGGCGTTCTTATTACTTTTGCTTAGGGAACTGAGGCTCAGAGAGGCTGAGATTGTCCAGCCTGCAAGCAGTGGAGCATGCATCAAATCGAGACCAGCCCAATTCCACAGCCTGTGTTCATTCCACTCAACTTCACAGCCTCTCTTCAAGGTCTTGATGAGGGGGTCTCACCTCATACACACTCTCCAGTGAGTGTAAAGAGAACACCTGAGCTAGAGCCACTTTCTCCTAACGTATTATGAGGATACTCTGGCTTAGAGTAGAAATCAGAACTCAAACCACACCTTACTCTCCGCTGGGCCATGCTGCCGGTGAATCAGGCCAGCGCCCCTTGTTGACACGCTTTCTAAATGATCATTCTTCTCTTTCATTTTTTAAATTTGGAACCAATTTGCTCCTCTCTGCTTGATAAGGATCTAACACTTGCCTAGTCAAAACAAATGGAGTGATAATCAGAGCTTGCTTTTGTGCAGCGTGTTGCAGTGGGTGCCAGCCTTCCCCAGCCCCTCCCTGGCTGGAATACAAACACCTTCCTCAGGTAAGCTAAGCTCTACCACGATTCTAAGCTTACTCTGATAGAAAAGAGTGAGATGAGAGCCTCATCTCTGCCTGAGGGAGTTGGGGAGCATTCTTCCTGCTGCTGCATAAGTGGAAACTGCCACGTGACCTACAGCCATCTCCTTCCCCTCGTTCTGCTGGAGAGGTCCACGCACCTGGTTTTCACTTCAGCAACTCTGCTCATCCTTGCTGTGGCAGATCCCTCTTCTCAATCCCAGCAGCACGCCTGGGCAGGAGCAGGGACAGGCAGTCCTGCTCCGAATGGAGCCCTTGGCTAGACCCACAGTGTTCCCACCCACCTGACTTGAAAATATCCACAGCCATTGCTTTCCTGAGCGTCTGCTATGTAGGGGCCTGTCTCCATGCTAGGTACTTTACATAAATCATGCTATTTAATTCTCTCAACAATCCCTTCCTTCAAATATTTATTTTGCACTTCCTGAGTGCTAGGCACTGTCCGAGGGATGCAGCAAAGAACCAAAGCAAGCAAACCCCTCTCCTTGTGGAACTTATGTTCTTTTGTGGAGGAGCACCTCTCTAAATGATACTGCTACCCCCATTTTTAAAGAGAAAAATAAGGTTCTGGGAGTTTTCATAACTTGGAATTTCACACAGCTGGTAAAGAGAAGAGATGAAATGTAAGCGCTGGCTTCTAAGACCCGAACCTATGCTCCTTCCCTTACATCCTACCTCTTGCAGCTGATCGCAGGTCTTACTCCCAGAATTCCTAGGATTGAAGGGCTAAGATCAAGATATAACAGCTTGTGCCTGGGTTCGCACAGCTAGCAAGTTCCCGGGGGCAGTTGCAAACTGGTCCTTACTGATTCTAAAGGTCTTTCAGTTAATCAGGTCACAGAGCGTGGAAAAGCATCATAATTCTAGCTTATGGACAAGAGTACCCACTCTGCAAAGGCATGGCTCCAGCTGCTGTGTCTGCATGGGTTCATCTGCTCCTCCTAGCTGACCTGTGAATGTAGGTAATTTTAGTATTATTTCCTTCTTACAGATGAGGAGACTAAAGGATTGAGTGTTTATGAAACTCCCCCAAAGTCATGGAGCTAGGAAGGGGCAGAGCTGGGATGTGAACCCAGGCTGGCTGGTGCCGGGTCCAATTCCTCCCCACTATGTCTACTCACTCCTCAAAGATGAGATACAAATTGATCTTGCATTAAAGGAAGCCTAGATTCCCAAACGTCTCCAGGGCTATACTATCATGCCACTTGCTCGCAAGTTTGAAAGGTCTTTTCTCATAAAGAGCAAAAGATGTGGAGGACTAGGAGTTCAGTCTTGACAGGCATGCAGGGGAAAAGTGTTACTGGCAAGAGGAAAGGCTGTGCAAAGGTCCAGGGGTAAGGAAGAGCACATCCTGGTTCCCCCAAAAATGGTCCAGATGATCACTCACTCCTTTTGACACCAGATGTGGAAACGGTGCTCTCCCAACCAGGAAGAGCCCCTCCCTGGCCAGCTCCTTCCGGGGAGCATCTTTCTCCTCCTGGGACTGGTGCTGTAACATGTCCAGGGGATCTCCAGGCAGAGCAGCTACAGACTTTGTGGGGCCCAGTGCAAAATGAAAACGTGAGGACCCCTGTTCAGAAATTATTAAGAATTTCAAGATGGCGACAGTAGATCATTAAACCAAGCATGGAGCTCTCCTAAGCACAGGGCCCTGTGCAACTGCACAGGCCACATGCCCACAAAGCCAGGCCTGCCCCTGGTCTCCCTGAGCTACAATGTCACCTCCCTTATCTCATTTTTTCTTCATGACAATTCTGGGAACTGAGTATTGTCACGCCCAAGTTCCAGCTGAGGAAACTAAATCTGTAAGGCCAAGAATGACTTGATCAAGTTCTCGGAATTAGTAACCATGTCAAGATCAGAATAATAATGAAATGACAACTAATGCATAACATTTGTGGAGTCCCGGGGCTCAAAGCTGAAATCCTCTGACGCCAAAGCCCATGTTCTAACACAGTCTGCTACTATGCCTCCTGCCCACAGCTCAGGGCTTCTGTGTCTAATCCTGACTTCAGACGGTTTTGTGCCTGGATTGTAAAAAGGGCCTGGACCAGTTAGGCTTTGCCAAGAGATGGAATCAACACATGTCAACAACCATCCAGTGCCATGAACATCTTCCCAAAGCCTAGAGAGGAAATCCAAGTGGAGACGCCGGGTAGCCTGAACTTCTTAACAAACTGTTGTTGCTGCCGAGGCCACCTCATCCCTGGGCTATCCCAGGGACCAGGCCTCCACGCTGCACTCAACAAGCAGATCGAGAAGCTTCTCTCCTTGATAACCAAACACATCCATTCAAGGCAACAGAGTTTTCTATTCAATTATCACAAATTTTAAGGAGGTTTAAAAACAGAACCCCAAGTTCACACCCACTCACTCTTTTACCCTATTTAGTCCATTTAGACCAAAATTAAGAAGACTCTGTTATCCAGGTTGTTTCTTTCCCGTGTGATGGAACATAATCCAACCACATCCTGAGATGTGCAAAGTGCTTAAGACCCTGGAGTCGGGCATAACTGAGTTTAGGCCCAGCCCCTCGTGGTACCAGATGTGTCAACTTGAGCAAGTATCAAACCTCTCCTCAGTTTCTTCATCGTGTAATAAAGGAATGCCCAGTTCATAAGGTTGCGACTCTTAAGCGCCCAGCACATTGGTAACGTGCTTCATGGGTGTTAACCATTAGTAGCGGCGTGATTGGCAGTAATGTTATTAAGTTGTTCTCAGCTAACTCCTCTGCTGGTTCAGTCACGTATTCATTCATTTATCAACATATAGAAATATTGCTGCATACTTCCTATGTCCAGCTCTGCACCACAGTTTGGAGAAACAGAATGAGATTGAGGCCCAGATCCAGAGGAGCTCACAGACTAGTCAGCAAGGAGGAGGTAAATGTGGACCTAAATAACTAGACTACAGAGAAGACAATGTTCATGGAGAACTGGAAACAGGACCTCAGACTGGGTGAACTAAGGAAGTCTTCTTGGAAGAGGAAATATTAAGCTGGGCTGTTAGACTGAACAGTAAGCACTCAGTAGGTAGTGTTTCAATTACCGGCCAATGAAAGCCACACTACCTCTTAAGAATGGACCTCTCTATAGTTCCCCGACGGCATGGCTGCATGCAGATATTCTCCAGCTCAGAGTTTGACTTTCACTTTTGAAAAGGTAAAACAGATTTTACTTCTGAAATTAAAAAGAGTATTTTTTCATATTCCAAAGGTGTATAGTTGGGACTCGGGCAGTAGAAATTTATGAACAGGGGCCCTTTGAACGAGGAGGGAAGACAATGACTTAGGACTAAGGATTCTATCATGTGTCGCAGGATATTTTCTAAATGCTTAGCCCACAGATGTATGCACATAAAAAGGTTTGTCATTTATCATTTAAGTGACCCATAACGACATCTACTCTCCCCTTTGCCCTGTGGCAGCAGGTTCTCGTGGCTCCTTCTTTGATGGCTTGAGCACCAGTGTCCATTTCCCCATCTGCCTTAGAGGACACATCTGATTAATCCAAAACAATTATGATGATCCCATTTCTCTTGCCAGTGATTCATGCAGGGGAGCTATGTGACCCAATTCTGGAGAACAGACTTGAGCAGAAATCAGCTGGGCGGCTTCCGAGAAAGGTTTCCTCTCTGATAAAAAAAAAAAAAAAACCGCACCAGAAATGTGGTGTCATATCTTGTTTTTCACGTTCTTGTTCTTTTGGATGGTGTTGATTCTGGGTGTGATGCCTAATATTGCTGAATCTACTTCACGACCATGAAGAAAAGCTAGCTTGTACAGAAAACTGACCTATCACAACAGGAGAGGAGAAAGCCAAGAATAACCAGATCACCAGTGACATCATTGAGCTGCTGAATTATCCAACCTTGGCGCCACCCTACCTTCCAAACTTCTCCTTATGTGCAGTAACGAACTATTCTTATTGTGTAACCTGAAAGAATCAAAGCTCTTTGTTACGTGTGGCTAAAAGCACGCTTTCTGATGAAGCTCTAATATAGCGGCTTTTGAAATCAAAGAATTGGTCCTGGAAAGGCCTTGTAATTTTCATTATATAGGTCCTTCACTTCCGTAGTTAAATTTACCCCAATCTATTTTTATTCTTTTTGTTGCGATTGTGAATGGTATTGTATTCTTGAGTTCTTTTTCTGTTGGTTCATTACTGGAGTATAGAAATGCTACTGATTTATGCAAATTGATTTTATACCCTGCAACTTTGCTGTAGTTGTTGATTACTTCTAACAGTTTTCCAATGGATTCTTTGGGATTTTCTATATATAAGATCATGTCGTCTGCAAACAGCGAGAGTTTCACTTCTTCGCTCCCTATTTGGATTCCTTTTATTCCTTTTTCTTGCCTGACTGCTCTGGCCAGGACCTCCAGTACTATGTTAAATAAGAGTGGTGATAGAGGGCATCCTTGTCTTGTTCCTGTTTTCAGAGGGATGGGGTTCAGTTTTTGCCCATTGAGTATGATGTTGGCTATGGGTTTGTCATATATGGCCTTTATTATGTTGAGGTAGTTTCCTTCTATGCCCATTTTGTTCAGAGTTTTTATCATAAATGGCTGTTGGATCTTGTCAAATGCCTTGTCTGCATCTATTGAGATGATCATGTGGTTTTTATTCCTCAGTTTGTTGGTGTGGTTTATCACGTTGATTGATTTGCGGATGTTGAACCATCCCTGTGTCCCTGGTATGAATCCCACCTGATCCTGATGTATGATCCTTTTGATGAATTGCTGAATTCTGGTTGCCAAAATTTTGTTTAGAATTTTTGCATCTATGTTCATCAGTGATATTGGCCTGTAGTTCTCTTTTGTCGTGGCGTCCTTGTCAGGTTTTGGTATCAGCGTGATGTTGGCCTCATAGAATGTGTTAGGAAGTGTTCCATCTTCCCTAATTTTTTGGAATAGCTTGAAAAGGATAGGTATTAAATCCTCTCTGAAAGTTTGGTAGAATTCCCCAGGAAAGCCATCTGGTCCTGGGGTTTTATTCTTTGGGATGTTTTTGATTGCTGTTTCAATCTCTTTCCTTGTGATTGGTCTGTTCAAATTGTCTGCCTCTTCTTGAGTGAGCTTTGGGAGATTGTAGGAGTCCAAGAATTTATCCATTTCCTCTAGGTTATCCATTCTGTTGGCATAGAGTTTTTTGTAGTATTCTCTTATAATCTGTTGTATTTCTGCAGAGTCTGTTGTTATTTCTCCTCACTCATTTCTGATTTTGTTTATTTGAGCTTTCTCCCTTTTTTTCTTTGTAAGTCTGGCTAGTGGTTTGTCAATTTTATTTATCTTCTCAAAAAACCAGCTCTTTGTCTCATTGATCCTTCCTACTGCCTTTGTCGTTTCAATAGTGTTTATTTCTGTTCTGATTTTTATTATTTCTCTCCTTCTGCTGACTTTGGGCTTCATTTGTTCTTTTTTCTCTAGTTCACTTAGGTGTGCTTTAAGGTTGCTTATTTGGGATTTTTCTTGTTTGTTAAGATGTGCCTGTATTGTGATGAATTTTCCTCTTAACACAGCTTTTCCTGTATCCCATATGAGTTGGTATGGCATGCTATCATTTTCACTTGTTTCCAGGTATTTTTTTATTTCTTCTTTAATTTTTCTTCAATGATCCATTGCTTGTTCAGTAGTGTGTTGTTTAGTCTCCAAATCTTTGTGCCTTTCTCAGCTTTCTTCTTGTAATTAATTTCTAGCCTTATAGCACTATGATCTGAGAAGATGCTTGTTATTATTTCAATTTTTTTAAATTTGTAGAGGCTTGCCTTGTTTCCCAACGTATGGTCTATCCTAGAGAATGTTCCATGTGCACTTGAGAAGAATGTGTATTCAGCTCTTTCAGGGTGGAGTGATCTATATATGTCTATTAAGTCCAATTGTTTTAGTTTTTCATTTAGCTCCACTATTTCCTTGTTGATTTTCTGTCTGGATGATCTGTCCATTGATGTGAGTGGGGTGTTGAGGTCCCCTACTATTATTGCGTTGCTTTTAACATCTTCCTTTAGGTCTGTTAATAGTTGCTTTATGAATCTTGGTGCTCCTGTCTTGGGTGCATAGATATTTATAAGCATTATTTCTTCTTGATGAAGTGTCCCTTTGATCATTATATATTGTCCCTCTGTGTCTCTCTTTACCTGTCTTATTTTGAAATCCACTTGGTCTGATATGAGAATTGCAACACCTGCCTTTTTTTCCTTGCTATTTGCTTGAAGTATCGTCCTCCACCCCTTCACCCTGAGTCTGTGTTTGTCCTTGGGGCTGAGGTGTGTTTCCTGGAGGCAACAAATTGTTGGATCGTGTTCTTTAATCCATTTTGCCACTCTGTGTCTTTTTATTGGAGAGTTCAATCCGTTTACATTGAGAGTGATTATTGATGCATGTGAACTTAATGCTGTTAATCTGTCGCTCATTATCTTGTTTTCCTGTGTTTCTTTTCCTGTTTGCTTTAGACTACCCATTTAATACTGCAATTTCTTATGCTGGGTTTCTTAGATTTTTCCTTATTTATGATTTTGACTCTGTCCTGTCCTTTATTTTAGTGTCTACCTTGAAGTTTGTATTTAGAATCTCGTGTATAATATAGTCTATTCTCTGGTGGTCTCTTACTTACTTGACCAATACTGATTTAGACCCTTTGCTCTTCCCCTCCTAAATAATTATTTTCATTTTTTATTCCAACTCGTCTTACTAATTTGTAGTTAGAGTGCTAAGATCGTCCTTGCTTTGGTAGTTTCCTTACCTTTACCCTAATGCTATAATTGAATATTTGCTATCCTGTTCTGGTCCTATCCATCGGTCTCCCTAGTCTGTGGATTGTGTCCCCTTTCTCCCTTTTTTCTTTTTTCAGGTATGAGCGCCTTCTTGAGGATTTCTTATAATGGAGGGCTTTTAGTTACAAATTCCCTTAACTTTTGTTTGTCTGGAAAAGATTTAATTTCTCCCTCATATCTGAAGGAAATTCTTGCTGGATAGAGTATTCTTGGCTGAAGATTTTTATCCTTTAAAGCTTTGAATATATCACTCCATTCTCTCCTAGCTTGTAGGGTTTCTGTAGAGAAATCTGCTGACAGTCTGATAGGGGCTCCTTTATAGGTTATTCTCTTTTTTTCCCTTACTTCCCTGAGTATTCTCTCCTTATCTTTCCTATTTGCCAACTTTACTACTATGTGCCTTGCAGTAGGTCTTTTTACATTGACAAATCTAGGAGATCTAAAACCCTCCTCTACACACATTTCTCCATTGATCCCTAGATTTGGGAAGTTCTCTTTAATAATTTCGTTAAGCACACTTTCTGTTCCATTTTCCTTTTCCATATTCTCGGGAATTCCTATGATCCTTATGTTCTTACTCCTCATTGAATCCATTATTTCTCGGATATTTTCCTCATTTTTATAGTTCTTAGCTCTCTTTCTTCCTCTGTCTGGCGCCATTCAGCCTGTCTGTCCTCGATTATGCTAATTTGCTCCTCTATGTTGCCTACACAGGAATTCAGGGCATCCGTATTCTGTTTTATCTGGTCCCTTGTGTTTTTCATCTCAAGTAATTCTGTTTGCTTCTTCTTTATGATTTCATTCTCTTTTGTAAAGTAACTCCAGAACTCAGCTTGTTTCTCTATCTTTCTCTCTACCTCATTGAGTTTTTTGATTATAGCTGCTCTGAATTCATTATCACTTAGTTTACCTAATTCCAAGTCCTCAGGACTTAATTCTGTGTTTTTATTGTTTTCCTTCTGGTCTGGGGCTTTTATAAATTGCTGGATGGTAGAGCAGCGTTTTTTTCGCATGGTAGTAGAATTCAGTTGCAGTTACAGCCTGTCGCCACTAGATGGGGGTCAAGAGCCGCGTGTTATGAGCTCTCCACCTTGGGACAAGATGGCTGCGCCCAGTGGTTTTGCCGGGGCGGGGGGGGGGGGGGGGGTGCTGTTACTCACACGCACCAGTCTGGGTTCAGATCAGTTCTGTTCTCTGGTCTCCCAATGCCCTTGATTTATGGGGTCCCCGTGGACGGAAGCTTTCCCCCCGTCAGCGGGTCTCCACTGAATCAGCGGCAGGAGTCCTGGATGGTCCCCCGGTCGCGCAACCCCTCCCCTGCTTCTTCCCGACCCGCGCCGCAGCGATCGCAGACTCTAGGGGAGGGAGCGATGTTCTCTCTACCGTTCCAGCGCCTCCGAAGGTGTAAGCAAGGTTATGATCTCCGCCTTCTTGGTATTGTAGGTCTCTAACAAGCTGGCATTATGTTTATTCTCTGAAATTCAGTTCTTCCGATCTTTTGTTGTATTTTGGAGGGGAGAGAATCCCGGGTCAGCTCACCCTGCCGTTTTGCTCCTATGCTCGAGTAGAAGTCAGGCTTGAGAGGCAAGATGGAGGGGAGATCGGATGAGAAAGAAAAGTTGAGTAGCTGGCAGCTTCCACTTGCAGGATAAGAATGTGATGTTTGCCATCCTTTGCTAGGGGTTGCAAAGTCACATGACTACGGGAGACAGGTGGTGCCACAAAGGGAATGGAGATGGGGTGACTGTGTTGAAAGTAAACACCTGCTTGCTATTCAGCTCCTGTCAGTTTTTTGCCACGAGGAAGCATGGGCCCAGCGTTGCCAGATCTTCTGATTTTCAAGAGAAACTTGAAAACTTGATGTTTGTCTGAATTTCCCAATTTTCCAAACACTATGTGAGCCAAATACAATGTTTTTGAGGACCAGATATGGCTCCTGATGCACTAGTTGTGGTCTTTGGTGTAGTTTCTAATACTTAAAAGCAGAGGTCAGGATATTGTGTCCTTTCCTGACCTTGTCAACAGCTGGCTGTATTACCCTTCCCTCTCTAGGACTCAGTTTCCTCATTTGTAAAATAGAGTCTTCTAGGCTGTAAGCACTTTGAGGGCAATTATTATGTCTCTTTTGCTCACCATGATCCCCCCAGAGCACAGCAACATGCCGGGAGCATAGCTAGTGCACAGAAAATGTTTGTTGAATGACTGAATAAATGAAAGAATGAGTGAGGGTCCTAACATCCAGTCTTCTGGTTCCTTACTGTCAGTTCTGACCAGTCTTCTCTCTGCAACTCCTCGTCCTGTTGACCAAGACATAAACCCTGGTCCCCAACTCTGCTGCTTGCTCAATTTATATTTCCCTTTATCCACTTTCACTCATTTAGTCATTCATCTATGAAATCTTAACGTAGTCCCACTCTCCTAGGTTAGGTCCCGTGCTGGGCACTGGGCATAGAGACAACGACCTTAGCTCTGCTCTCAAGCAGCACCCAAACTAGAGAGATCGAATAATAGGTGAGCCTGGAAGAGGAATGCCATGTGATCAACTCTCTAGTGGAGATGTGTGCAAGGAGCCATTTTGGCATATCTTTTTGACTCAGCTGTCTAACTCACCCATAATCCTACCTTAGAAAACACATTCGAGAATCCTGGTGCTGCTCCCTGACTTCTGAAAATTCATGTCAGAAGTCCCTCTCTGCTCCCTCCTGACAGTTCTTCTCAGCATAATCCTGGCTGTCCCAATCTCCCTCGGGTACCATCCATGGAGCCTGCCTTTCCTTCCAAATTGTGTTTTCTTCTCAAGGCTCTTGCCCCCCTCAGCCCTTCAGCATTAAATATCCTAAACCTATATCTTAGCCTTATTCATCAAGGGAGTTCCTTGAAGACTCTTTCCAACTTGAAGAACCCTAGTTCTGATTTCACATGAACTCCATGATTCTGCTGATGACTGATCCTGGAGACATGCCCTCCTGACACAGGGGACTTCATTTAAACAGTAACTCCTCAACAGAAAGAGTCAGCTCCGGACAGCGCTGCCATAAAGGGTTTCCGTTTTTGCCAGAACTACATATCTCCTGTTCTATGACTATGATTATGCAAACAATTGCTGGAATCTCTTTATTCATTTATTTTTTATTTCTGACTACAAACTGACCAATTTTTTCCCAGCTCATTGCTTTCACACAATATACTGCCACATGCAGCCAACACACACTCCTAGTATGTTATTTTCCAATTCTTTCTTAGAGCCATCAGTCAATCACATACATGGTCTGCCTCCCAAGTTATCACAAGGGACAGTGTGACCAAATGTTTGCTGCTGCCCACTAGGGAGAACCATGCTAGTGGCCTCTGACAGCAGTTTCCAGGCGCCTCATCTTCCAACTGCTAAGCTAATGCTGCATATTTTCAGTTGTTGTTATAAAATCACCCCACTCCTGGTACTAATTTCTGTGTTGCAAACAGAGCTAGGCTATGTTGTAATAACAAACGAATCCTGAGGTGTCAATTGTCTAATGCAGACAATGCCTAATTCTTGCTCATGCCACGTGCCCAGTGTTGGCTGGCAGGAGATGTGCTCTGCCCCCACCTCAGGGAGGCTCCACCAGAAAGTGCTTACGGTCCTCTCAGCACATGGCTTCTGGGTGGATGGTGGCTGAGTGACAGTGGGGAGATCATGCGGGCTACTCCCTGCCTCAGCCTGCCTCTGAGCCAGGACTAATGTCCTGGCCCTGTCTACCTGCAGGAAAACGGGACAGAGTCCCCTTGGATGCCCAAAGGGAGGACCAGATATGAGTGAGCACCACAAGTTTCTACCACATTTACTTAATATTGTCTTTCAATTGAATGACTTTTACATAAAAAGCTCTCATTTAAATTAGAACTTGTACTTCTTGAGAGAAATTATATGTATAAGGAAACTTAACATAACTGGTATCATTTGCCAAAAATAGATGGTAAGCACAAATATATCAGAAACAGAAACGAAGTACACTTTAAAATTTTACGTAGATATTGTCGATAAAGGGTCCAAGTCGAAAACCACTCTTTCTTTATAAAAAACAAGGAGGGAAGCTAACGATAGAGAGGTGTTAAAGATACACTAGCCCCAAACTCAGACACTCTCCTTGGCAAAATCAGACAGAAAGAGAAGTAAAATGTGAGTAACGTCCTAATTATGTGACTCGGTGTTATTTAACGCCCTGTCCACGTAGCTTCTAGAATGATGTAGTATATACCAGCCGTACTCACACCTGTGAGCTACTCTGACCTAAAGCATGTCTGGGTGAACAGAATCAGATATTTGGGGCCTGGTCTGACCGCCACATTTGTAGGCAGATTCCTATATCCTTACCTATAAGGACAGCCTCATCAGAGTTGCTGTGTTTGCAGGAGCAAGACAGCATGTGAGAGGGCAAAATCGGTCTGCTCATATTTTGGTAACAGTCGCACCACCTCCCACCACAGTTGTGACAACCAAAAATGTCTCTCCTACCTGGCAATGTCCCTGGGTGGGATTCCAAGAACTCTTAGCTGAGAAATGTTGGTTGAACTTAAATCCAAAAAATTGGAGAGGCAGCTTGAGGAGTAAGGAATTTGGCCTCTAGAGAGAGGTCTGACCTTTGTCCTCGCTCTTGGGAGAATTTCCTGAGTGACTGGAATGTCTCTGTTATTCATGAGGGGCCGCACCCGAATAGTTTATGCTAATGAAGTTCCTCAAAGGGGGCCCAGAGATA
Source organism: Equus caballus (assembly GCF_041296265.1). Lineage (NCBI taxonomy): Eukaryota > Metazoa > Chordata > Mammalia > Perissodactyla > Equidae > Equus > Equus caballus. Next base: position 478,916 of record NC_091702.1, read on the forward strand.
GTTTATAAACTGTTACCCAACTGCCTGAGAGGGGGCTGGCCCTGCCCGGACCACAAAGACCAACCCTGTGCTCAGAGGCTTTGAGCTTCACAGCAGCAGCCTGACGTGGGTGGAGGGGAGGAGGGCTGGAGATGGAGCTCAACCACATGGGCAATCACTCAATCAGTCATGCCGAAGTCATGGAGCCTCAATGAAAACTCTGGACAACAAAGCTTGGAGGAACGTCCTGCCTTGGCAATACCACATGCGAATGGCCACACTTGATGTCCGGAGGATGAGGCATCTCTGAGGAAGACAGAAGCTCTGCATTTGGAACTGCCTGCCTGATTCTGCCCTATACGCCTCTTCCTTTGGCTGGTTCTGATGTGTATCTTTTTGCTTTAATAAAGCACAATCATAAGTATAGCACTTTCCTGAGCTCTGAGAGTCATTCTACTGAAATATTGCACCCGAGGGTAGTTGTGGGAACCCCAAAATTTGTAACCAGCTGGTCTGAAGTGAGAGTGGCCCTGAGGATCCCTGAACTTGTGGCTGGAGTCAGAAATCTTGGGCAGACTGGGCATCTAGAAGACTATATCCTTAACCTCCCGTTTGGCTAACTCCAAGTACAGGTGTAATAGGGTCATCTATTTTTAACCATCAATTTTATTAATTTTGTCTTAAAAATCTTTTCTCTGGTGGCTCAGCATAGCTCCTTTGGGGGAAGGGCTGTGTTCCAGAGCTTTAGCTCACTGTAACAGCCAGGAGTAGTTTCCAACACATTAAGTCACATAGGTGTGGTGGAAATAGCCTGGACCTCGGAATCATGACTATAAATCCTAATTCTGTCCCTTTGCTTATTTATAGTGGGCAAGTGACTTGACCTTTTTGAGACATGCTGTCCTCATGTGTAAAATGGTGATGACAGAACTTTCATTCGTCCATTCACTAAGTATTCAGGGAGTGCCCACCATGTGCCAGGCACTGAACTGGCCCCCAGGGTACAGCAGCGAACAACACGAGGTCCCTGCCCTCAGGGAGTTCACATTCCAGTAGGAGAGATGGACCACAAATGAACAACTTCAGATGATGAAAAGCGCCACCAAGGAAATGAAGCAGGTAAGGGAAGAGAAAGTGACAATAGGAGTGGGTGTTCTTTTCAACAGAGCCCTTCGAGAACACCTGAGGAGAATCATTTGTGCAAAGGTCCTGAGGTAGGAACAAGTTTGGCATATTTGAAGTACAGAAAAACACAGTCATCAAGGATTAAAGAAAATTAAGCCTACAAAATTAATGAACTCAATACCTGGCACTTAAATGAAAATTCAAGGATCTTTTAGGTGAATCTGCATAAATGTGTGTCGAATGTTACCAGAAAACACCCCAGGAATAATACTGATTGGATTCTATTGTGTGCTTCCCATAGATTTAATATCAACTAATGTATGTGATGCTCACAACAACCTCCTGAGGGAGATAACGTTCTCTTCACCATTTTGATAGATGAGGAAACTGAGGCAAGTGTCTTAAGTGAATTGCCCAAATTCACACAGCTTTTAAGTGGTAAAACTAGGAATAGGAACTGGGCAGTTGGCTCTCGATGACCTTGCCCCCGACCACTCTGCTGAACTGCACGTTTTAACAATAGCTCCAATCTAAGATCTGGTCTCTTTGTTTGCGACCTCTCCAAACACACTTGGGCTTTTACCGTGAATTTCTTATTTAATAAATTTATTTATTCAACAAGCATTGATCAAACACCTGCCAGGTTCCTGGCCCTTGAACAGGCACGGGGAATATAAAGAATGTGGCCCGGCCTCTATACCTCCTGGAGCGCAGGGGTAGAGACAAGGGCAAAATTATAATGTACTATTTCAAGCCTCGAAATGCCATTTAACTGTCTCATGCTCTTCAGCTTGTCTTCCCAACAGGGACATGTCAGCCGAGGCTGTGATGTACAAAATTTATTGCTAGGGTACCTGGACATTTTCATAAACAATGGAAAAAATATTAGTGGCTTCTGAGAAACAAAAAACTGTGGTAGTGGAACTACAAATTTCAGGAAATCTTCAATAGCGCTTAGAAAAGATTCCGCTAACCAGGTTTTCTCAGCTGCCTGAATCTTGATTTTCTTCTCCCTGGAGCTTTCTTTATTAGATTTGGCTCATTGGATGAGGAACAAACCTTCCTTTCTTTTTAGTGTTCTTGCATATCATTTCTCCTCTCCCTGCTCCTCAAACTCATACACTTTGACAGGAAAATGCTGAGTCCTTTCCGCAGATGCCACGTGAGAGGAGGTAAGACGTGAATCTGTGTCTTCCTGTTTGACGGTAAAATGGGCTTGTCTGCAAGCCACTCTCTGCTGGCTTATCTGCTGAGACACAGGCCCTGTTGCCTTGGTTAATTAATCCTTGAGATTGACTTGGAACTTGTACATATCTCCTTCACAATCATTAAAAAGGCATTAACTGATTATTCAGGTGTAGAATCTACTCTCTTCTCCAACTTTACAGCCCTCTCAATCTCTTCCAGAAACTCCAAAGGCTCTTTGACCCTGGCCCGGCTTTCATTAATTTTGGTTTGAATAACACATGGGAAGGGAAGCCTGGAATCTATAGATTTCATATCCTCACTTCTGTAACTCAGATCTCAACCTCATATAGCCCTTGTAATTTTGCCTCCCTTTCTATCATAATCCCTCACATTGTCTCCATTCCAAGCCCGTTTTCTGCATGCACACGCACACAAGCACACACACTCATGACCACACACATACCTGTTATCAGGCTGTTATTGGCAGTCCACCAGCCAAACCCAGCCTGAAGTCATGATTTATTGTACCTGCTCGTGCGTTTTAAACAGTTAAATTTCAATGTTTTCAGGCAACAGGTGGGCTCTCCAGTTTGCCATAGTCTCCACCCATCTTTATTCTCTGGTTTCACTTGCTGATCTTACCTGCCTGGCCCCTGGAGGAATTTGAGTTAGCAATCCATAGCTCTAGTCACATTGAACTACTTCCACTTTCCTAACCATGCCAAGCTGTGTCTTAGCTTTCTGCCACTGCACACGTACCTCCATACTTGGACTCTTTTTTCCTTCTCAAGCTGGTAATGATAACTGCGAATGTGGTATGTGTGCTAACCGTTCTCGCAACAGGGAGTGTTGTCATGTCCATTCTTACAGAAGAGAAACCCGGGCTTAGAGAGATTAAGAGAACTGTTTAATATCATGTAGCTGATCAATGGCAAATCCCAGACTAGGAATCAGCTATCAGCTCCAAAACATACTCTCTCTTCTAACAAGTTATCTAGTCATTCTGCCTTCTTCTTCAATACCCAGTTCAGACAATCTCTCCTCTGTGAAGGCTTCTTTCACTTCCCACAGGCAGAATTAGTCATTCCCTCTTGAGGATTCCCTCAGCACTATACATAACGTGTCTTTGTGAAGTCATCAGACTTTGTTGCATTTATTTGATTCCATGTAAATATCCCCCTAGACGAATACTTCTCAGACTTGACAGTGACAGACATCCAAGAATATATCCAGAGATTGCCAGGTTTCCTTGAACCTCAATTTAAAAGCCCTACCTTAACAAACAAAACTATATTTAAAAATTACACTTTCCACACTGTAAAGCCACTTAGACTATAAACACATTAAAAACTCCCACCCATACTAGTCTATAGACCTCTTGAAGGCAGGGACCACACCCTACTCATCTTTGGCCTCATTGCTCACCTTGGGCCTGGCCCAGAATGCAGTTTCTGAAAATGTTAGTTGAAGGAATGGAAGAATGGATGCTAATGTGGGCTTCCTAAGAGCAAGGGAGATGTGGCCCACGCTGCCAGGATAAATTAAGCTAAAATGGAAGGCTGACTTGGCAGAGTTGATTCCCCAAGGTCAGTGGCTGTAGTTCACACAGGTCTTATAGCCAAGACGGTTAAACTGGTTTTTACACAGGAGCATTGCACTTCCCACCCCACTGAGGTTAGGCAACAACATGTGACCTGCTTTAGCCCATACAATGTGAGTAGAAGTGAAATATGTCACTTCTGGGTGGAAGGCTATTTAAGAGCTGGTGCACATTTGGCCACACTGACCATGCAACAGTCCAGATGGCAGAGGCTGCCTCTGCCTACAGATCTGCGAAAGGATGACATGCGGCAGAGGCTGGAGCCTACTGCTGTCGACAAGAAGCGTGCCTGAAGGGGAAAGACCCCTTTGCTCTGTTAAGCCACTGGAATCTGGAGATTGCTACTCCAGGAAAACCTATTCTCTCATTCACTTGAAAATATTTATTGAGCACCTAATATGTTCTAGGCACTATGCTGGGAGCTAAGGATATAAAGGTGTGCAAAATCAGATATGGCCTTTGACCTGAGACAAGTGCAAGTCTATCGGGGAAGACAAATACTTATTAAAGAGACTACAGGGTAACAATGACAGACGCTTTGAGAGGAGGAGCATGAGGTCATGAAACAAACTAACAGAATCAGGTGATCAGAAGACATTTCCCTGAGGAATTCACAATTGAGCAGAGAGCTGAAGGAAGGGAACAAGTAACTAGATAAAGGGTTTGGGGGAGAGGAGAGGCACACATGAGACAGAGGAAACAGCATGTGCAAAGACTCCAGGACAAGACCCCACCGTTTAAGGAGCTGCGTAAAGGCCAGTGAAGCACCAGCGAAACTAACTCAGAACGTCCCACTTTCTCTGACCACCGGCAGGACGGAAGCTGCCAAGTGAGACAGTACAGGAGAAATTACTCAGGACCTCAAGGTCCTAGGAGCTAATTCACAGACGCCAGCTGAGTCTGAATCCGTGCTGCATGTCCTGAATGCCTGACTTCCTGCTTGATTTGTGTGTGTGTGTGTGTGTGTGTGTGTGTGTGTAACGGGGGCACTGTATCTAACTGCCTTGGTCCCCAGAAGTTTGTCCTTGAGGGGAAAGAGAGAAAAGTAGTGTTGAAGCAGCTTCCCTTGATATTGCCTCATAACCCCCCATTTCCCCTCATAGTTCATGAAAACAAAGCGTGGCGGCCCTGACGGCCATTGTCAGCTGATGGATAGAGGCTCCGGTCTCCAAGGCCTGAAAAGATGCAAATGAGAAAGAGAGGAAATGGCCTAATCTTATGAGTCTGCGCACCTTCGGAACAGAAGCCCAGGGGCATTTGAAAAAATGAGACAGAGGAGCAACATTTATTAAGTTCTAGGGCTTTCAGATATGGTCCCTTTTAAGTCTCTAACTTCTCTAAATTGTATATGTTAACATTCCCATTTTGCAGATGCTCCTGAGGCTAAACCATACAACAGATAAGGAAACTGAGACACAGAGAAGTCTCAAAAGCGGTAATGGTCAAGCCAAGACCCAAGTTCAGTTCCATCTGAGCCCAAATCCTCCTGGCGTGAAGGGATACGCTTCTGACAGTGCAAAAGTTAAAGCAGGAGTTAGAAAAGCAAATGCCTCCAGGAGCCAGTGCAGGCAAATGAGACAAGCAGCCTGGGAGAGACACAGCAGAGGGGGGCCTGGACAGCATGTGTCTTTTTGAAAAGGGACAGCTACTAACCACCTCCTGTTGGTAATTACCATGTGGCACTGAGGACAGATCTCCCCATATTTCACGAGAACCCCAAAATGCAGATAATTACGTGAAATCTCCAAACTATTAAAATGCTAGCATCTAATACAACGACACACACACATACATACATGCCTACCTCTGCAGGGACCAAAGCTATATTTGAGCCTCATTTAACCCAGTGGTTCTCAATCCGGTGTGATGCTGGCTCCCAGGAGATAGTCGGCAATGTCTGGAGACACTTGTTTGTCAAAACTTGGGGCAGGAGTGCTACTCTCCTCTGCTGGAAGGAGGCCAGGGATGCTTCTAAACATCCCCGCCATGCACAGGATAACCCCCACCAAAGAACTATCCAGCCCCAAGCGGCAATAGTGCTGAATTTGAGAAACCCTGGTTTCACATGTGGTCCCTCGAGCTCTGATGCCTGGTTTAAAGTTTTCTTCATCCAGCTAAGTCTTCTCCGCCTCTTATTAACCCTCACAGCTGTCCTATGCCAGGGATGGCATGATACTTGCTTTTCATTTGGTTTGCCTTGTTCCAGACCTGGGCTAATTCTTGAGTTACACTTGCAAATCCAGCTTAACGTTCAAGTGTATAAGAAACAGGAGCAATTCAACTCCAGTCAATAACGTAAACAAAGCCTGGTTGAGATAAAGCCCATTACCAGGCCCGAAGTGGCCCGGGGCACCTCTGCTACTGCTGATTAGCCTAAATGCTAAACACAAACCAATTAACACACTCTAAGGCTGCTTATCTCCCATCACTTACTGTGGAAATAAAGCCCAAGGCTAAATACACATATTGATTTAGCCATTAAATCCAGCATCACTCAAAATAAAACTCATTATATTATTGAGTAAAAACAAAGTCACCTTAGTTTTCAGGATGGGGTATTATTAAGAAATTCCACTTTTACACTTTCCCATTGATTTCCCAAACCGGCCTGAGCACTTCCTTCTACCTGCCACCTTCTGGGTCTTAACCAGCCCCAAGGCTAACTTAGATAGTGGAGTTTTTGTATTCACCTTAACAGGATCTTTGCTTTTAGCCCTAAAAATACACACTCATATGGGAACCCTTTTTCTTTAAAATGCTATTTCAGCATAGGCGGGGAAATTTTATGCTTGAAAGAAAAGACATTAAATGGGAAGATGAGCTCGGATATTAAGTAACAACAACAAATACAAAAACCACAGGCATTATAATAAAAATGGGTTAACTCTGAACATTAACCACAGGCACTGAGCTGATGCTTATGGACAAAAAAACAGAAATATCTTCCCAGTTCAGGTGGAAACCACTAACTGAAGAGTCTGAAAAAACGTAATCAGGAAATCACTTTGACCAGGTATTTTAATTTATTCTGTATAACATGCTATATGTCACATCCCACAGTGGGCCTTTTACTATTTTGGCAGCCATCACATTTTACCAAAATATTTTAGTCCTTCTAATGGGAAACAAAGCCCCAGTGGATGCTCTGTTTTATTCACCTTCATATCCCACATGCTGGCCCAAGGTGCTGGCACCTAGAAACACTGTTGCATATGTAACGCAGAGACATTGGCCATGAGATGTCTCATGAAATGGATGCTTCCAGAAGTGCCCACAGAAGTTAAGCATCTGCTTCTTGTGTTGAGTTTCCCCACAGATCTCATTTAAGGGCTCTTTTACCTTTATTTATGATTAATAAGACTGGACACATGATCTTAACCATTGTACATCTCTCTACCAAATGCTGTCCTTACCACAGCATCTTTAAGGGTACTTACTAACCAGTTTCTTCACCAGCTGCTCTTAAAGCATAGTCTGCTGTGCCTCCCATCAATGGTAGAGAAAGAAGCGTCCTCACTGCTCAGGGAAGCAGGCAGAATCCATAGTCTCTCCTATTTATCCAACACATCTTATTGAGGGAAACCGTTATACTCGAGAACAGTATTTGTCAGCACGGCAGGAATCACCGCCTTAAGAAAACTTTCTGTAGGGCATCAAGATTACAAGGTGGAATGAACATGTGCATTCTTCTCCTTTCTCTCCAGAAAGTCCACTAACATGACTGTAAATACACGTTAAGTAGCGTAAATATACACGGATAAAGTGAACTTGAGAGGGGACAAGAGTGGGTGACAAAACTGACTTGGCAGCATGGAAAAAGCTGGAATTAAGCACCCACACTGGCAGACACGAAAAAGGAGCAAGCAAATTTGTTCCAAAGGAACGTGGAAGGCCTGGGACTTGGGGGTACCAGGCACTTGCAAGAGGTGAGTGCGTGGCATAAAGCTAAATACAGCAGGATTGGTTCAAAGTCTACTTTTCTCGTCCTGCACTGCCAGGCCATCCCTTCACCCGCTTCCAACCTACCCTCTCAAGTGTCACGATGAAAATACCTTCAGTATGAAAGAGAAGCAAACACAGTGTTTGGCTCCAGAGGGAACATTAGTCTAGTTCATTCCACTGCCCTTAGTGACCAGTTCAGTGATGGCCATTTTACCTAGTTCCAGTGAAAGTCACCCTCGGAACCTTTTTTTTTTTTCTTTTAAAGATTGGCACCTGGGCTAACAACTGTTGCCAATCTTTTTTTTTTTTTTAATTTTTTTTAAGGATTGGCACCTGGGCTAACAACCGATGCCAATCTTTTTTTTTTTTTCCTGCTTTATCTCCCCAAACCGCCCCTGTACACAGTTGTATATCTTAGTTGCAGGTCCTTCCAGTTGTGGGATGTGGGATGCTGCCTCAACGTAGCCTGACGAGCGGTGCCATGTCCGCGCCCAGGATCCGAACCCTGGGCCGCCGCAGCAGAGCGCGCGAACTTAACCACTCAGCCACAGTGCCGGCCCCTCGGAACTTTTGCTGGAAATATTAAGCAAAAGACACATTCCTTCTGCCGGGATTGCTAACCTGGTAGCATCGAGCCTGCAGCTTCTGGTGGTTGTCTTTGCACAGGGGAGAGCTTGCCTGAGATCAATGTCAACAGGAGAGCCAGTCCAAAAACTGGCAGAGGCAGATTCATGCAGGGCATTGTTGGAACACCAGTTACTGCGGGATAAAATTAGCCAACGCTTACTAGCAGTTACTCTGTCAGACCCTGTTCTAAAAGATTTACTGATATTAAATCAATTAACCCTCATGCAGCCTTATGACGTAGGTACTATAATTGTCTCTGTTTTCCTGATGAGAAAACTGTTTGGATAAGTAAGTAGTGAAGCAGAGATTCTAACTCAGGGTGTCAGGTTCCAGAGCCTAAAAGTTTAAACATTATACTGCATAATCCCTGGTGGTGAGTTCCGTGAGTCAACACACTCGTTTAAGTCAGTTGGAGGTGGATTTCTGTCCCTTCTGTCGGAGAGAGACTTAACCAGTCAACTATCTCGTCTACCCGGAAATCTTTACTGATGGGAACCTGACAAGCAGAGAAAGACTATTTGTGTAAAATGCCTTAATAAACACTTCTGTGACTCGTTTTCAAGTAAGGAACTCTAGCGATGCGTTTGGGCAGCTAAAGTCCTTTCTCTGGAAACATGGAATGATCCAATTCTTGTGTTCTGTCTAAAGGCATATGTTCAACAGCTCTTATTTCTGGATAGCCCCCAACACCTAGGCCCACCTTTCCACCATTCGCCTGGATTTGCCAGCTACTCAGATTTCTGGTCAGCAAGGAATTTAAGTCTTAACCTCTTCCACCATTTCTGAGTTATTTCCTCGGTAATAAACAAACTAGGACTTTGCCCAACTTGTCCCACTTGGCTTCATGAGATATATTTCAAGCGTGGTGAATTTTTATTGTCCCAGGAGCTCTGGAGTGATCCATAAAAAGCAATGATCCCAGAGTCCTCTCCTTTTTCATGCCTCCACTTTTCCTGAGGAAGTCCAGCCGTCCCCAAGGCTTTATGACCACCTATGCCCTGAGGACCCGCAAACTTCACAGGGCGTCTTGACTCTTCTTCTCAACACCATACCTCTCATTCCAATCTCCTACTCAATACGTGCAACTGGAAATCCCTTAGAGGCAACAACGCCAAAACAACCTCATTCTCTTCCACGTTGCTCCAGAAGCTCCATCCACCCACTTCTCTACCTCTATTTCAGTTCCGCTAACGGCATTATCGTTCATCAGGATTCGACAGCAGACAACTTGGCTTTTTCATCATCCTTGCCCCGGCTTCCATGTTCAATTAGTTACTAAGTCCTGATAATACTCCCTTAAATATCTCCCAGAGACATTCTCTCTTCTCTTCCCCTCATTGTTTCTCGGCAGAACTATTGCCAAGAGCCCACTAAATACCCTCCCACCTCCAGGTCATCTCCATTCTAATGTGCCCTGGCCATCGTAAACAGCACAATCTCTCTTTAAAAGGTGTTTCCGATTTTTAGAGAAAAGGGCACAGCAGATATAAGCAGTGAGGAAACCCTTTCCTGAATTCCCTTGAAAATGCCCTCAAACAACCAATAAGAGCATGGTGTGAGATCTCTGCCAACAAGATGAAATCAATCGCGTTCTGAATCAGGGCTGAGTTGACATTAATTGCAGTGTCTTTTGAAATAGATTTAAAAATGTATCGTATATCACAAGCTTGTTGAAAAACTTCAATTACTTTGCTATTGCCTAAAGAAAGACAAATCCCAATATATTTTTAAACGTTACATTTGGAAATAATTTAAAACTTACAGAAAAGTTGAAAGAATAAAAATATTACGAAGAATACCTGTATACGCTTTACTCAGATTTACCTATTGCTAACATTTTACTTTATCATTTGCTCTATGTAAATATTCAGACACACCACACAATTATTTTCCAGAACCACTTTAGAGTATGTCATACATATCACGGCCTTTTACCTTTAATAGTTCAGTGTGTATTTCTGAGAATAAGAGGTGTTTTTACGTCACCACTGTCCAGTTATCCTCTTCACTAAATTTAACACTGATTCAATACTTTTATCTAATCTAACGTCTGAATTCCAATATCGCCAAGTGACCCAATAAAGTCCCTTACTGCAGTTTTCTTCCTTCTAGTACAGGACGTAGTAGATCACAGATTGCATTTACTTGCTGTGTCTCTTTCGTTTCCTTTAATCTGGAACATTCCCACAACCTTTCTTTATCTTTTATGACATTGACTTTTTTTTGTAGAGTCCATTTTTTTCTTTTAAATGGAACTTTCCTCATTTGGGTTTGTCTGATGTTTCCTCATGATGAGATTTAAATCAACCATTCCCCGACTGGATGCCACATAAGTAAAACCCTGTCCTCCTTAGGGTGACATGTCTAGGAAGCCCAAATATTTTCAATGTGGCATTCAAGGTCTCTAAATTTTGACTCTTCCTAGAGTCCACACATTCCTCCTTTTGATATTACCCATGAACCCTGTCTGACTGAACACCTAGGGATCAGCCATTGTGGAATCTGCTTGCCTGTCCAATATCCATTCCTTTGGGGAACGCCCCCCCCAACCCTGAATTCCTTACTAATGCTGCTCAATCTTCATTTTTTCCATGGGGTAGATCCCACTTCTGTGGTTCTAGAGATATCATCAGGGACCAGGAATGGCCAATCAAGGTCCTTCCTCTCCTGAGCCACAGAAATGCAAGGATGGGCACATATCCCAAGTTGAGCTGTCCTGGGCTTTCTCCGGACTTCACAGGACGTACCTCTTTTCCTCAAGCCTTGTGAATTATAAGGAGTGCATGTGTGGATCTGTAGAGGAAGGGCAGCTTATTACAATACAGAGAGAGAGGATAATAAGGGAAAACATAGCTACAACTTGAAGTGTGTGTGAAAGAGAAAAAGAGAGGACGAGATATGTGATGACATCATTTAAGCAGCTGATTGCATCATGCCTGTATCCTTCATTACCCAGGACTTTTCAGTTGCATGAGTGGGTAAATTCCTGTGTGGATTAAGCTAACTTGTCAACTGCAAGAATCTGACTTGATGCTCTTTTTTCATACTGGCCTGTGTTGCTGAAGTCCAAGCATGGTAACAGACTCAGGTGATAATACACACACTTACTCTTCAACGTTGTGCACATTTATCTACAGAACAGATCAACATTTCTTAGATTCTGCGTTCACATATTTCTGTAAACACTGTTCAGCTTTGCTCATGAGTAGTCAGGTAGAAGACGTAAGTACATAATTATTTAAAATTATACTTTAAACAGAAAGTTCAATATGAATTCCTGAGAACCCCTAGGATGTATCAAAGGAGGTCTCAGAGGAAAATTCATAGTTCTAAATGTTATGAATTTTAAATTATACAAATGAAAATAAATTATACTTAACTCAAGGAAAACAGATGGCAGCACTTTCCAAAGATAAAAGCAGAAATTACCAGATTATGAAATAGAAAAAAAAAAAGTTGAAATGATGAATACAACTCCAAACATGGTTTTCTGGGGAAAAAAAAAAAATCTGTTCACTTAATAAAGAGAAGAAGAATAAAATTCAAATTCTCAATATTGAAGAATGGAGAAAGGGTCTCAGACACAGAGGCAATCCAACTTTGCAAGAAAAAATACATGCCTAGAAAGCTTCAGAAGTGAATTCTGTCAAATCTTCAAGAAATAGAAAAGTCTTATGTCATTTAATCTGTTATAGAACATTCTTTTAAAGCATAAGGTGATAAATGCTCACAGAGAAACATTAAAAACTTATCAGGGCACTTCAGCAGGAGCATTTTGCTAGTTCTCAAAATTAGACTATGGATTCATCAAATGGATGGGAGAGGGACGTTCATCCCAGGCAATGGGAATCTGGAGGGCAAAGGCTCGGAGGGATGAATACATGGAGGAAATAAATATTCATCAAATGACACAAGCCTGAAAAGAATGAAAAAAGGACTAAATGTCAGGACTAGGAATGGAAAATAGTCCAATAATCTGGAGTGATGGAGCTGATTCTAAAAATACCAAATATGGTACTAAACTTTGGTAGATAAGACCGGGAAAGTAGTCACATCTGTGATGTCAGTTATTCAACACTAACTCAAAAGGACTCAGAAATATGATGTGGTTAGCAAAAACGTGAAGAATCTTAGGTTATACTGCAAAAGTATACTGTCTAGAAAGAAGAAGATAATAGTCTCCCTCCACAGTGTTCTGGTCAGTACACTTTAATATAGTACTCAGTTTTAAAGGAATATTAATTTCTTAAAAAGAGAGAGAACATATCCAGAGGAAGACTAGGATAATGAGAAGTCACTCGGTGGAACGTGTCGTTTTGCTGATTCTCATTCTTTAGGGAACAACACTTCATTTTTCCTTAGGGAATCATCTCTCCCATCCCCATTCTTAGCCCACGCTGGGCCTTAAAATCAGCCAGAGCAATAGGCATATAATCCAGGCATGTCCCGTCACAGTTTTATCCTCTGGGCAAAAGCGACTGATTAGTTTTGAGGCTCATGGTCACCAAATCAGATCAGGATTTCAGTTGGAACTATTAGGAAAATGTGCACTTTCTGTTTGGCTTGCTGCATTGAGGGGACGTAAGTCTGGGGTTACTAGAGGACAGTGTGGCCATGAAGCCAGTGGAGAGAATATCACAGATGGAGAGAGACAGGTTCCTGATGTCATTAATGAGAACCTTGGTCCAATCATTCCTGAAGCCAACATGAACTTTACAGTTATTTGAATTTACAAATGTTCTTTACCTAGTTTAAGTTCAGTTTCTGCCATTTGCCGCCATAAGATTTCTACCTAATTCAACCTTAAAACATGTCTTATGAGATACGAGTAAAGGAACTGTTAATTTTGAAATTGAAATGGCACATGGACATCAGGACTGCTCTCCTTAAACTCTCAAAAACCATTTCATTGACATCAAGAACAAGGTAAAGATGCTCTGCACACGAGCATTAATTTTCATTTTGGGGGAGGTTTTATAAAATACAATAAGACAAGAAAAATGAATGATTGCTGAACTACTGGAAAAGAAGAGAAAATCTTTTTATCTTTGCTGACACGATTATAAATATAGAAAGTCTAAGAGTCTACACACAAAAACCATTTTAGCAGCAGTTAGCTCAGGGCTAATCTTCCTCAAAAAAAAAACAAAACATTTTAATTTGATAAAGTGGCTGTATGTAATATAAATACACAAAAATCAATACATTTCTAAATTGAGCACTCAGAAATAAAAATGGGAAAAACATATTCATAAACATGATAAAAGCTAGGAAATATTTAGAAATGCATTAAACGCAAAGATATGGGAATTAAATGAAGAAATCTATAAAATTGTATTTAAGAATATGAATGTAGATACAGTAAGTGGGAAGATAAATGTCCATGGATGGCATGACAATGTATTAAAATATCAACTATTTGAAAATTATCATATTAATTCAATATAATTTCAATTTGGATACCAAACTTTTGTCAATTTTATAAAATGATGGTAATTTTCATTTGGAGAATTAATTTCCCCAAATAACCAAAAATACAATAAAGAAGAATACTGAGGAATGACATGCCTTGCAAGGTATTACAACATATAATGAAATTATCATAATAAAAACAATGCGGTATTAACATAAATAAATAAATAGATGGGGGGGTGAACCTTGAGATAAATTGCATTATAGATGACAATTGTAAATAATGAAAAATGCCAGTAACCAAAGCATACTTTTATTTAACAAATAGTGTTGGCACAACTGCCTTTTATCTGGGAAAAAAATGAAATCCGTTACTTTATACTGTATATTAAATTTTAGATAGATTAAAAATCTAAATGTAAAGAAAAAATAATATGGTTAAATCCTATCTTATAATTTTAAATGATATGCATCTCTCTAGATATTTAAACCACACAAAACAGCTCTAAAATTCTCTCCTAGCACTTTCTCTTGTCCTCAGTCTTATCCCAGCCCTCTGGTAGAACAGGACGGGTATAAAGCAATCAGTCATACAACAAATTAAGGATTCTCCTGAGAACCTAGGAAGGTATCAGGATAGAATGTTACCACCACCAATGTCTGCAGAGAATTGCTATAAACAACAATTAGAAAGCATTTTCATCCCAAATCTTATCTGGTCTCGGATCACATTTCTGTTTTGGTTCTCAGCAAGGAAAGAATTTCCTGTATCATTATTTTTACTGATTATCTCCTGCTCCATCTTATCTACAAATATACCATTTTTTATAAGGAGGAAGAACAAATCAACTAAAGCAACTACGCTTCTTACTAAGGTGACACACCATTGCTGTTCCAATACATACTCCTTGGAGAGTCTGGGAAAAATGGAGGTGGAAGCATCAGAAGAGAGTAAGAAAACTCACACTTATTGTTCACCCACTACATGCAAAATATTTTTGACATCTCATCCAAACCACAAGCAGAGTAAGTATGTCATTCTTCCTGTCTCATAAATAAGGAGAACAAGGCTCAGCAAGGTGAAATAATTTGCTCAAGGTCATTGTGATAACTTTCTTGATGAAGCTTCCTGACTGTTCTCTCCTTTCAGGACTCTTGATTTCTCTTTGAGAAACTATCCACCCCCATTCTGAGTCCTTGTGCATCCAGGGATGCGCACATGGCTGAGGCAGAGCCAATCACTGTGTTTCCCTCCCTGGACACAGAGATTGGTTCAGAGATAGGCACGAGACCTAGCAAATGCTACCTTTGAACTCTGCATATACATAGACTGATAAATTCCTCTATTTACTTAAATCACTTTACATTGGGCTGCTGTCCCTGGTATGGAAAATGTCTTGATTAACCGAGTTACCACAGAGCCAAGAAATGATAAAGCCAAGATATAAACGTCTTTCTTCTTGACTCCAAAGGTCATGATCTTTCTACAAGGCCCTGTTTCCTGGTAAAACACTCTTAGCTGGAGGAAAATAGTATAATTCACTCAAGAATCTGCTGTGATACCTGACACGTCCTCAGCCTGCTGTGAACTCTACACTGTCTTTGATTAGTGAAGAACATTCTGGGAAATTTGATGGAAATGAGATTTCAATTGTCCTGAAAAAAAACAGTGAAGTCCAGTTCCCAAGGATTTGGCTTTATTCAACAGGTGCATGGTCCTGAAGCAAAAGAACATGTTAACATGGAAAGAACAATGGGCTCTGAGTCAAAAGAAAAGAAAGAGAATTCTGCTTCCACCATTCAGCTATGCGATTTGAGTCAAGAGGGTGCACTTTTCTGAACTTTAATTTTTTCTCTTCCTCCTGGCAGAGCTTTTGCGAGACAAAAATAAGATCTTGGCTATTAAAGTACTTTTATTTATTTTTTTAATTGCAAAGGGCTCTAATGTAATATTGCTAAATGTTGCTGGGGTATCTGGGTACAGCTTAGAGTTCCAGTGCCATTATTACAACAGATAATCACCGAGTATTTAGACCCAGCATTAAAAACAAATAACATATTTAAAGAAACGAATATTGGTTAAAAAATAAATAAGTAGGATCAACTTAATTGCATTTACTAATAGAAGAAATTCGCTCAAAGGCAGTCTTAGAAAGATAAAAATGGTGACTAGAAAATAAACACTGTATATCATGTTCTCTTTACAGTATCGTACGAAATGGTAAGCTATGTAGATAACATAAAATAAAATGGGTAAATAGAGAGAATAAGTTATAATAAGATTGAAAAAATAAATCTAAAACATTAAAAATACCAAACAAGACTACATAGAACAAAAAGAAAAATATGATAAGGTAATAATAGGAAAAAGGAAGATATCATACAGCTAACGGAGTTGAATAACATACTAAGAGGAGCAGAAGGATTCAAAGCCAGGCAGCTCACTGGATCTGCTGGCGGTTACCGCGTGGACGGTGTGTGACAGGTACGGGGGGTTTTATGTCCCGTATCCCATCTATCCTACCAATAGCACTGCAAACCCAGGATCAACATTCCTATTTCACAAAGAGGGAAGCTGAGGCCCGGAGTGACTAAAAGATGTGCCTGAGGTGTCACAGCGCGTGGAAGTGCAGCTTCGACGGGAACGCCGGTGTTGGGGTTTCTAGAGCAGACTGGCTTCCTTCCACGCGACCCCTGAAACAGCTGGGGCTCCCCCTCAGCGTTTCCCCAAGGCTGGTGTTTGTCGTGGGTGTCACTGGGATTTCAAGAGAGGACTGATATCCTTAGGGCATGAGGTAGTCTCGCAAGAGCCCGGGATCCACCCCCCATCCTTTCAGTTACAGCCCCATTTCCCCCCACCGGAACCGTGTCTTGGACACGCGCAGCCCCTGCCCAGCTGGCGTGGAGCGCCCAAGCCCGGCCTCAGCCAATCAGCTTATCGCATTCCCTTCACAACAGCAAGTGTTCCAGGGAGAGCAGTCGGCTGAAGCAGGCCAATCAGAGCCAGGGGTCTCAGATGGCAGGGCTTCCATTTGAGCTTAGGTTGTCGCTCGCATCCCACCCCATCCTGCGTATATGGTCGGGACTTCAACCGACAATATGAAGAATCACAACGGCGAGAGCCATCCACCCCACAAGGGGGAGCACCTGCCTGGGAATGGGCCACATAGGGTGCAAGACGGAGCCAGGCAGTGGAGAAAGAACCACCATTCTGCTGGCACTGCTTTACCCTCAGTCACGCCAACGCGAAGGCAAAATGCTCCCCGCACCTTACAAGCGCTTGAGCTGGCGAGCCCGGGGATTCCTTCCTCACAACCTAACATTTACAGAGACATCCCCTTGAAGCCTTACATCGCTGTGTGAGAAACCATGAAGGAAGCCAAGAACAATTCTCACGCCTAGCTTCAAAGCCCTAAGATGCTGACTCTCTGGGACCACGGACGTCACTGTCAGACCACCAAGGCACGAACTAGGAGCCGTAGGCATATCTCAGACTACTTGGATGCTTGCTTTGAGGACTAGATATTTTAATTATGTGGCTAAGAAGAGCACGGGTTCCCTTTTGTGTTGGGTTTCAATAGAAAGCGTCAGATAAACCTGGATTCAGACATTAGCTTTGTCACATACTAGAGACACGAGCCTTGGGAAGTTAGTGGTTCTGCCCTACCACTGTGCCTTGGTACATAATATTCCCTCTACCTGGCACACGCTTCCACCCCTCTTCCACCTCCCCTGTTTGCCTGGCTGAGCCCTGGTCATCATCCAGATCTCAGCTTAGACATCACTTCCTCCAGGAAGCCCTCCTTAACTTCTCACCCTAAGGTCTAAATGAAGTTTGCCTTTTCCAGGTTCCCAGAGAACCTCCATTCTCTGCTTGTCCCAGCACTTGTTTCACTATTATAATCATCAAAAATAATCATAAATATCTAGTTCCCCCACCAGAATAGAAGCTTCCTGAGGGCAGGGAGTGTACTATAGTATTCACGATCTAAGCCCCGTCGTGAACTAGCAGGGCGCAAAAGTTTTACTGAATGAGCAAGTATCTCAGTCTTTCCATTTCCTCCTCTGTGTAACGGACATCACTGTAGCCAGCCTCGCAGGACTGCTTGGAGATTTAATTCAGTATGTAGATAGCCCAGCACACACCTGGCACACAGTAGGTGCTGAATAAATGTTAATTCCCTTCTACTTCGTTTACCCTTTCCAAGAAATGTGCGTGTTAAGGACTCATTCTTTGCTAATCAATAACTTGATCTCCCTGAGTGCCATTAATAAAACTAATAAAATCCTCACTATTTCCTCAAAAGACCAAGGCAACTCAGGGGTCAATGATCATCTGTCTCAGCTTGACAGTAATTCCTGGGTCACACTCACCGTGGAAAGCTCTTTTTCTCTCAGTAGCTGTCAACATGGAATAAAGTGATTAAAAGTGTTAAAAATCATATATAATAAATGGCGCCAATATAAAACTTAATGCCCCTAATATTTCCTCAGAGTTGCTACCTTTTCATTAATTGAAGCAAGAAATGTTCCACTTAGTTAAAATAGCTACTTAGTATCCTGCTCATAAACACATCTGCAGCCCCAGTTCACTGGTTCAGTGGGTTTAAATTAGTTGGTATCAATGTTATTGATGATATGAGGATTCAGAGCGCGTGCTGAGGCTGTGAGGAGGGTGATGCTCTGGGCTTCCGTATTCTCCGCACGCACGGACTCGGGGCTCTGCCGGGGTGTGCTGGCGAGCTGACCGCAGGGTCTTATAACAAAAGCTGCAAGGAGGACAACCACAGGCCACCTGATGGAGACCCTGGCATCACAGTAGATCCTTTGCTCCAATGAATGGAAACTGATCCTGCTGTGTGCCTGAGGGAGAACAACACTGTTATTGAACATCTATCTAATATACAAGGCAAGGCAGAGCCCAGTGGTTAAAGGCACTGACCCCAGAGTCAGGCAGCTTTGGGTTTCAATCTGGCTCTGCCACTCCCTACACATCCTTGGGCACAGCAGTTAATCTCGCTGAGCTGCTGTCTTTATCTGCAAAATGGAGATAGTAACAGCACCTGAGTCCCGAGGTTATTGTGAGGATGAAGTCCACCTGTCACTTAGCACAGCGCCAGGCACGTGCCAAAGCTTAGATATTCTCCTTTTCCTAATACATGTGTGATGTCATTTCACCTTCACACTGGTCCTATTAGATACGCATTATTATCCCACTAGAAGGTTCACTGGATTTAGAGCCAAAACATCTGGGTTCAAAAGTTTTTTAGACTGGCCAAAATCCAGACCACTGACACCACCAAATGCGAGTGAGGATGAGGAGCAGCAGGAACTCTTGTTCATTGCTGGTGGGAATGCAAAATGGTCCAGCCACTGTGGAAGACAGTTTGGCGGCTGCTCACAAAACTAAGCATACTCTTACCAAGGACCCAGCAGTTGTGCTCCTTGGTATTTACGCAAAGGAGCTGAAAACTTATGTCCACACAAAAACCTGCACGTGGATGTTTACAGCGGCTTTATTCATAACTGCCGAAACCTGCAAGCAATCAAGATGTCGTTCCACAGGTGAATGGATAAATAAGCTGTGGGACATCCAGACAATGGAATATTATTCTGTGCTGAAAAGAAATGAGCTATTAAGTCATGAAAAGACACGGAGGAAGCTTAAATGCATATTACTAAGTGAAAGGAGCCAATCTGAAAAGGCTACATACTGTATAATTCCAACTATATGACATTCTGGAAAAGGGAACACTACGGAAACAGTAATAAGATGCGTGTTTCACAGGGTTGGGGGGCCGGGAGAGAAACAGGCAGAGCACAGAGATTTTTTAGAGCAGTGAAAATATTCTGTATGATACTACGATGGTGGGTATATGTCTTGAGAAATGTGTCCAAACAAATTTATGTTGTACACAGAATGTACGACACCAAGAGTGAACACTAATGTATACTCTGGACTTTTGATGACTAAACAAAAAACCTGTCCCAGAGATAAAGTAGCTGTGTCACCTTAGCTCATGCATTCAAGCTCTCCCAAAGTCATGTTCTTATCCATAAAATGGGAATAAATAACCCAGGTGAGGTCACTATGAGTTTAACTGAGGTCATGCCTTAGAAAGGGTAAGGGGACCAATAGGTCACTGGTAGACCCAAAATAAAAGGCACCCACAGTTCCATGGGGCCTCAGCTTGGGGAGGGCACCTGTTTCAGGAGGCACAGCCTGGGGCTGGGAGACCTGGAAGCAGGCACAGAGCCAGCGCTGATGGGAGGAAGCTGGAGTTGTTTACATTCCTAATTACAGGAATCAAGGCTTCAGCACAGCCAGGTGTCATTCCAACAGACAAGGTTGATAGGATGTGAACGGGCCCAGCTGCCACCACTCTGCTCGCGGACGACAGGCGTGGCGATGAAGTCAGATGAATTACCCTGCAGCCTGGCCGTGCTGGTCAACTTCAGCTGCTTGGAGGCACAGATTAAAATTCAGTCTTGCAAATTCTACGTTTCTCCCAAAACCTCCTCGCGGTTGCCTTAGGTCTGTTCCCCAGAAAGGCGCCGCCACGGGGAGCAGTGTGCAAGTCAGACATTTGGCCGGTGGCCTCAAATGTGGTCCCCTTTCCCCCTCCAATGGTGAAGTTCAGGAAGGAGGAATGTACTAAGAGCACCAGCTTCAGAGTCCAAACCCTGCCACGTGCAAGGTGTGTGAAGTGCCGCCAATCATTTAAGCATTTTGGAATTCAATTTCCTCATCTGTAATATGGGAATAGTCCTTTTAGGGTTGCTGTGAGGATAAAGCACTTACAGGCACATAGGAATCTAACTCAATAAATAGTAGTGAAAATTATTAGCAGTATTGCTTTAATGGGCTACCTGGGCAAGTTCTGAGCCCAGGCATCCATCAATTTATAGTCCGCGCCCTACCAGCCGGCAGCCGCTTTAACTAGACCGATTAACAACCTGTTTCTGATCAATGATTTATCACTTATGTTTCCCTGTTAATGAAATGTAATTGCCAAGCCCGAGATGTAACACGGCAGCAAAACAAACCACCATCTGAAAATTATATCCCTGGTCCCATAAGTAAAGCGGCAGCAACATGCTGGAATGCCTTATGATCAGAGGGAGCGTCACCAGGCCTGGCCTTCGAGGCGCTTGTTCTGTTTGAAGGTGGAAGAGGTACTCCTCGCCAGTGTATTCTTCTCCATAAAAATTAACGCTGTAACAGGATGCCAAATGGCTTCAGCTAATGTGCTTTTGAATGAGGACTAAATTTTATTCATAAGCATCAGTGTCAGGACTAAAATAACATTTTTATGGACGCTGCAAGCATAAACAGCAGTGCTGACTGAAACAGGACTGCCACTGAACTGACTTGTTTCCCTCCGCGTGGCTGCTCAGACAGCAGAGGACTGGGAACCAGAGACCCTGGCCACGGGTCTCGCTTCTGGTCTCTCCTGTTTTGTGACATTGGGGGCAAATTAACTAAAAACGAAAATGAAAACAAAGCACTCCCCCTAACCTTCAGCCTCATCGTCTGTAAAGTGGGGTAGTAATACAACTGACCTCCCAGAGATATTGTGAATATTAAGCTCATTTATTCATTCATCCATAATGCCAGTTTCCAGGCTTGGTTCTGGGCACACGGAAGTAATCAAAACAGAAACAACTGCTTGTGTGGAACTTACATCCCAGTGGGAGAAGACAGACACTAGGAAATGAATAATTACGTTGGATGCTACGTTAGGGAGAGGTAACTGTTACTGAGAAAAATTAACTGAAAGAAGGAGACTGGGGATGCTAATGGGCGGTGGAGGATGCAGGCAATTTTAAATAGAGTGGTCAAGAAGGTCATACTGAGAAGGTGACATTTAAACAACCTGGTGGGTCTACATGCATCAGGACTTGAGCAGAGAGCCAGACTCACACAGTAAATATCCAATAGATGGTAGGTATTGCTGTTCCCAGGAGAATGGTATGAAAATACATATATGAGAGAGCTTTCAAAACGGCAGAGCTATATAATCCAGATGAGTGGGTTAATGTGTGTGAATGACTGAGTAGACTTCTGACACCCCATCCTGCAATCAAGAGTGACCCTAAGATGGATGCCATGGGCAGGAAAAGCTGCGTTTGACCCCAGGAAGGCCAGAGGGTCCTGGGTCATGTGTTGAACAACAGGCGGCCTCCTACCTCCTACAGTGTCCACATGTGGTGGGCGCTCAGCTGTTGGCCCAGAGACTGAACGAGGCCAAGGGGTGTGGAGAGACAAGGAGGGGCCTTGGTTTCCCCAAGAGCTACCTGAATTCCTAAGGGCTTTTATGGATGGAGGAGGATGCTACCGTGTCATTTTAGCCCTTGAATTTCTAGAGATTCCTAGAGTTGAACTTCCTAGATTGTGATTTCCCCTGTCTGGAATCAGAAGACCAACATTCAAATCTGGGCTTTGAATCTTCTTAACTGTGTGATATTGAAAGATGTCACGTATCCTAAAATGTGCACCGTGAGAGTAGCTCATGAGTCACAAAACCAGTACAGGGTAGAAGTGGGACCTAAAGGCAGGTGTTTCTGACTCAAAACCCCACATTGACATGGATTTGGGATGGTGGGAGCACAGCTCTGTTAGGACGAGGTAAGACTCCACACGATTCAGCCCTGCCTTAGCTATCTAATTGTCTTTCCCCCCAACAAAGAGCTTTCTGATAAAAGGAGGGCCATGTCTCCGGATTCAGAGCACATTACACGTGTTACTTACCTTCATCTGAAAGGGGGGAGTCAAACTAACCTCATGTCACTGAGGGAAATAAAAATAATACGTTTATCGAATATTAATGTGACAGACACAATGCTAAGCACTCTCTGGGCATCACTGGCTTTAATTCTTTTTTTTTTCTTTCTTTTTTGTTTTTTTTTGAGGAAGATTAGCCCTGAGCTAACTGCTTCCAATCCTCCTCTTTTTTGCTGAGGAAGCCTGGCCCTGAGCTAATATCTTTGCCCAGCTTCCTCTACTTTATACATGGGACGCCTACCACAGCATGGCTTGCCAAGCTGTGCGATGTCTGCACCCGGCATCCGAACTGGCAAAGCCCCGGCCACCGAGAAGCAGAAGGTGCGCACTTAACCGCCGTGCCACCGGGCTGGCCCCCACTGGCTTTAATTCTTACAGCGAGGTGGTACTATTATTCCCATTTTTCAGAACAGGAGACTGAGCCCTGGAACGTGAAGATTTTGCCCAACATCACACAGCTTGAAAATGACGATGAAACTCAAGCATCCGCCTCCAGAGACTGTGCGATGACTCTCGACTATCCATAGCCCTTCGAGGAGCTCGATCACTTGTGGGCACACAGCAGGGACCTAATCAAGAGACACTAGCCCTAACCTTTCTGTGAGGGCAAACCCTCTCCTCAGTGCCCCTGCACACATCTTCCCACATCTAAGTCTTTGCGAAGAAGGGGCTCCCTGCCTGAAATACCTTTCCTGTTTCTCTCCTCACCACAATACCCTCCATGTTTATCAAGGCCAAAGGGAAGATCTGCCTCCTCCAGGAAGCCAACAGGGATCACACCGGGACAAACGGGTTAATCTGAAACTCCAAATATTCTATCTGTAGTGAAAGTATGTTTTCTCTTTTATTGCCTGCCTATGTCATTAATCACTCCTTCTGGAAGTAACCTCCAATCTTCTTTTGAGGGAGCCAGCACATCCAAATTATCAGTCCAGGTGATTTACCTGAAGCTCAACTCCAACCCCAGGCTCCAAGAATGAGATACCACCAAACCTGGGCCAACTACCGGACCTCAGGATGTTTGTTAAACCTATGTTGGGAAATAGACACAATTTTTATTCTGGGGAGGACAAGCTGGTAGGGTGTAGACCCTGGAGATGCCTGTGCCCATCTTTTCCCTTACTGAGGAGAGACTGGTTAAGAATCAAGAATAAAACAAAAGGAGACATATGCCCAATGGCATTATTTGAACTCATTGATAAAGCTATATCTGAATCAGTTAAGTGTTCCAATACATGTATTCTTGTCTCCTGAAGCCATTTTGAGTTGAGTTTCTACCACTTGCAACTAAAAGACTCTTAATGCACACACACTCTTCAACATTTTAGCCCTGCAGACTCACCCTTTCATAATTTTCTATTACAAACAATGTATTCTATAACCCCAGAAATCTTACAGGCTCCTTAAGGACAGCAGCAGATTCCTTTTCTAAGGGACCAAGAACTTATACCAGAGTTCAGGGTACTTTGTGCCTGATCACGTTAATTGAAATAACCTGTTTAGCACCTATGGCACTATGCACAGAGATGGGGATATAAAGTCAGGTTCTAATACTGATTCTACACTTTACTACGTGGGTGACCTTGGCAAAGGCCTTTCATCCACCTAAGTCTCAGTGTCCTCATATAAACTGGAGACAATAATGTCCAGGACTTTGGGTGTAAGAATCAAGTGATCTAGGCTACTGAAAAGGCTTTTATTTCCCTGGGATAATTTTGACAGCATTAGATTGTTTTCCCAAGAGCAGCCAAGTCGAGGGAGATTATTTCGAATTCCACGGTGCTACAGATGCGGTCAGTAGCAACTGCAAGCTGGAAAGGAAACAAAGTTGGGTGTAATCCATTCAAGTTCACACGTTTCACCAGGGACAGCCTCCGAGCCTTTAATACTTATGTATGCATTTATCCATTTATTTAATCAACCACTACTAACGCCTACTACAGGCCAGACGCTGCTCTAAGTACTTTACGGCTATGAAATATCCTCTCACCTTTACACTCACCTATGGAGTGTGTATGATAATCATCCCCGTTTGACAGATCAGGAAACTGACACACACAATGGTACGGTAACTTGCCCAAGTTCACACAGCCCGTAGGTGGCAGAGCTAGGACCCGTTTGACAGAGTCTGGCTCCAGAGTCCACGCTCCGAATCACCACGCTTAGTCTCCAAAAACCTATAGAAAGCGCCAGCCTTAACCGAAAAGTTTTGTTTTCCCCACCCTACAGTCCCTACGCGGCCCCAGGCTCCAGGGCACTCTTTCAGCTCCTCTGACAGGCCATACTCCTCCCTTGCCCCGTCCCAACGCTCTCCCGCACAAGTCCTCCTTTTCTTGTAGGCATCTGCTCTCAGCTTCAACATCACTGCCTAAGCCACAAAGTCTATCAGTAAATGCCGTATTTCTCAGCACCCAACACGAAATAGTTTTTACGTATCTCCTAGGTAACTAGTCGCTGCCTATCTGTCCTTTCCAACTAGGCTGTGAGGCCCAGTACGTCAAACACCCTGTCAGTCTTGCTCACCAAGTGTCCAGACCACTGAACAACGCACCGACCAGAGGAAAGGAAGGACTTGTCCCAAGGTCAGCTCTCCAGACTTTCTGTGGAAGGAGGCAACGAACGGAGCACCCTCGAGCCTCACGCTTTCTCTGCCAGACTTTCAAGTGTGGGACACATACCTGTGCTCACAATGCTCCCCGGACAGCCCCCACCGCACCCCTAACAGCTAGACTTCCGCACAGTCAAGGGCTTTGGAAAGCACTGGCTCTGCACACAAACGTTACGTGGCCCTCGACAGGCCACTTCCCCTGAACCGGCCTGAGCTTCAGGGGCACAACAGGCTTCATGAAAACCCCAACGGAACGTAGCCTCTAAAGGAGGGAGACCTGCACTCCTCAGAACGCATCGAGACCAGTGTCCTTATCGACTTCGCGTCTGTCCCTCCAAGAAGCCAAGACCCCGGGGGCCGCTTCAGCGCCCGACTCCCGGGCACCGCGTCCCCAGGCTGGCCCCGTGCCCGGCACACACCGCCCGTTCCATGAACGAGTGACGCGCACGAAGAGACCCCCCCACCCCCCCGCCCCCCCCCCCGCTCCACGCGCCGCACAGCTGTCCCGCGACCTGACGGGCACCTCTCGGCGCACAAGCCTATTCCTCAGAAACACGCTCGCCTCCCACCAGCCCCCAGGCCCACGCCCCCAGGTACCTCTCCCAGATGGCATCATCTTCGCAGGCGCCCTGGTCGTCCGTGTCCGGCGAGCAGGAAGAGCGGGAGCTGAAGGAGGGCCACCTCAGGCCAGCGGCCGTGGCTGTGGAGGGCCCGGGCTGCTGTGCCCAGCGGGGACACGGAGCGGCGTCCACGGACGAGCCCGGCCCGGGAGAGAGCCGCAGAGCGCGGCCGGACTCCGCGGGGCTCGGCTCTGGCCAGGCAGGCGCGGCTCGCCGACGCCTCCCACGCCTCCCGCGACGGTGGCCCGGCAGCCGCGCGCGCTCCTCTCCTCGCGGGCGCGCGCCGCCGCCCAGACGCTCCCAGGCCGTTGCCCCGCCCCCTCCGGCGGTGGACTGCGGACAGCCACAGGGACACCCTCCTGGGAGAACTCCTGGGGCCCCGCCCACACGCTTCGGACCTTCGCGGAGCGGGAAGGTGCGCTGACAGGGACGCAGGGTCCCCGCCAAGCTCGCTCTCGGGGAACTGCAGCCTCCTCCCTCGGGTTTTACTCGAACGTCAGACCCGAAACCACGCAACGTCTACAAGCAAACCCTTTGACATCAGTCTTAGCAGCCTATGTTCAAGTACCACGTCTGACTGGGCAATGGAAACAAAATACAAAATGAACAAACGGGACTACATCAAAGTAAAAAAATCTTCTGCACGGCAAAGGAAACCATCCACAAAACCAAAACGCAACCTAACACCTGGGAGAAGATACTTGCAAACCGTATGTCGGATAAGGGGTTAATACCCAAAATACAGAAAGAACTCATACACCTCAACAACAAAACAAATCAACAACCCAATTAAAAAAACGGGCAAAAGATCTGAGCAGTGACTTCTCCAAAGAAGACATCCGGATGGCCAACAGGCCTATGGAGAGGTGCTCAACATCATTAGCGATCAGACAAGTGCAAATGAAAACTACCATGAGACGTCACCTTACTCTGGTCAGAATGGCTCTAAGTAGCAAGACAAGAGACAAGTGTCGGAGAGGATGTGGAGAGACGGGAACTCTCCTGCACTGCTGGTGGGGGCGCAGACTGGTGCAGCCACTATGGAAAGCAGTAGGGAGTATCCTCAGAAAACTAAGAATAGATCTACCGTTATGATCCCGCTATCCCACTGCTGGCTATTCATCCAAAGAACTCGAAGACACAAATGCAGAAAGACACGTGCACCCCTAGGTTCACTGCAGCATTATTCACAACAGCCAAAACTTGGAAGCAACCTAGGTGCCCATCAAGGGAGGAATGGATAAAGAAGATGTGGTACGTATACACAATGGAATACTACTCGGCCATAAGAAATGATGAGACCCGGCCATTTGTGACAACCTGGATGGACCCTGAGGGTATTATGTGAAGTGAAATAAATCAGAGGGAGAAAGTCAAACACCGTGTGATCTCACTCATGAGCAGAAGATAAAAACAATCACAAACACACACAGAGCCACGGAGATTGGATTGCTGGTTACCATAGGGGGAGGGGGGGGAGGGGAGAGAGCAAAAGGGGTGATGAGGCTCACATGGGAGGTGACGGACTATAATTAGTTTTTGGGTGGTGAACACGATGTAATCTACACAGAACTCGAAATATATTACAACGTACATCTGAAAGCTATATGATGTTAGAATCCACTGTTACTGCAATAAAATAAAATACAATACAATAAAATACAATACAATAAAGAAGTGTAGGAGCCTCAAGAGGCTGACAGGCTTTTGAAAAGTTATTCTAGGGATTTTTACGGCTTAGCTCAGGGCGGCAGACACCAGCCTGAGACACAGCTGTGACACAGTCACTAACTTCAACTAAATTATATTCCGACCGGAGGAAAATCAAAACTACTATAATAATAATAATTTATCAAAGGCCTCACTTTGTGCCAGATCCTGTGCTCACTGCTTTGCACCAACTATCTCATTTAATCCTCACATCCCAAAGCTAGGTTACCGCTACTCTCCCCATTTTAAAGGTGAGGAGACGGAAGCAGAATGATGGCAATCTGCCTGGAATTCACAGAAGGATTCTCTATGTAATGACGTGACTTTTGGACAAGACTTAAAGGTTTAACACATTACAGTGAAGATGCAGATCCCAGTATCACAGAACGCGAAAAACACTGAGTCCTGCCAAGTGCATTAAAACACTAATTATGGATCCTCACAATCTCTTGGCCTGTTTTCTCAGATGAGGGAAAACCCAGTGTGAAAAACCCTTGATGAGAGGTCTGCAGAGGAGGACTACGTCTGGTCTTTAAAGCCGGGAACTATCCCAGTAGATTCAGAGTCAGTGGGCCCAGAGGAGGCCTTGAGCGTCTCTGTTCTTTGAAAAAGCCCCACAGGCTACACTTCCGTGCCCTTGGAGTTGGGCAGTTCAGTCATGCCCTACATCGGGACGTTTCAGTCAACAACGGGGCTCCCATAAGATTAGTCCCATGCGGCCTAGGTGTGTAGGAGGCTCTGCCATCTAGGATTAGGAACTCCGTGGTGTTTGCACAGTCTCGAGATTGCCTGACTGTGACACACTCCTCAGAACTGATCCCCACTGTTAAGCAAAGCATGACTGGACTGCCTTAGATTCTCCACGGTTCCAGACCCTGCACTGTTTACATGACTGCACACGCAGAGGGCACCGTGTCTGAGGCAGAGAGCAGCTGGAATCACACAAGCTCTCGACAGAGAGTCAGGGAAAGGCGTGCTCTGCTTACACGACTCTCTACTTTTCTCTGTGTCTGAACCATTTCATAGCTAATCTGCTCTTTTTAACCGAACAGCTTTGCAGAAAAGAAAAAAAAAAAAAAAAGGTTACCAACAAATACTAAACAAACCAATATAAACAATACATATTAAATAAGCCTAACCCTACTATGCTACTGAAAAGGCGTTTATTTCCCTGGGATAATTTTGACAGCATTAGATTGTTTTCCCAAGAGCAGCCAAGTCGAGGGAGATTATTTCGAATTCCACGGTGCTACAGATGCGGTCAGTAGCAACTGCAAGCTGGAAAGGAAACAAAGTTGGGTGTAATCCATTCAAGTTCACACGTTTCACCAGGGACAGCCTCCGAGCCTTTAATACTTATGTATGCATTTATCCATTTATTTAATCAACCACTACTAACGCCTACTACAGGCCAGACGCTGCTCTAAGTACTTTACGGCTATGAAATATCCTCTCACCTTTACACTCACCTATGGAGTGTGTATGATAATCATCCCCGTTTGACAGATCAGGAAACTGACACACACAATGGTACGGTAACTTGCCCAAGTTCACACAGCCCGTAGGTGGCAGAGCTAGGACCCGTTTGACAGAGTCTGGCTCCAGAGTCCACGCTCCGAATCACCACGCTTAGTCTCCAAAAACCTATAGAAAGCGCCAGCCTTAACCGAAAAGTTTTGTTTTCCCCACCCTACAGTCCCTACGCGGCCCCAGGCTCCAGGGCACTCTTTCAGCTCCTCTGACAGGCCATACTCCTCCCTTGCCCCGTCCCAACGCTCTCCCGCACAAGTCCTCCTTTTCTTGTAGGCATCTGCTCTCAGCTTCAACATCACTGCCTAAGCCACAAAGTCTATCAGTAAATGCCGTATTTCTCAGCACCCAACACGAAATAGTTTTTACGTATCTCCTAGGTAACTAGTCGCTGCCTATCTGTCCTTTCCAACTAGGCTGTGAGGCCCAGTACGTCAAACACCCTGTCAGTCTTGCTCACCAAGTGTCCAGACCACTGAACAACGCACCGACCAGAGGAAAGGAAGGACTTGTCCCAAGGTCAGCTCTCCAGACTTTCTGTGGAAGGAGGGAACGAACGGAGCACCCTCGAGCCTCACGCTTTCTCTGCCAGACTTTCAAGTGTGGGACACATACCTGTGCTCACAATGCTCCCCGGACAGCCCCCACCGCACCCCTAACAGCTAGACTTCCGCACAGTCAAGGGCTTTGGAAAGCACTGGCTCTGCACACAAACGTTACGTGGCCCTCGACAGGCCACTTCCCCTGAACCGGCCTGAGCTTCAGGGGCACAACAGGCTTCATGAAAACCCCAACGGAACGTAGCCTCTAAAGGAGGGAGACCTGCACTCCTCAGAACGCATCGAGACCAGTGTCCTTATCGACTTCGCGTCTGTCCCTCCAAGAAGCCAAGACCCCGGGGGCCGCTTCAGCGCCCGACTCCCGGGCACCGCGTCCCCAGGCTGGCCCCGTGCCCGGCACACACCGCCCGTTCCATGAACGAGTGACGCGCACGAAGAGACCCCCCACCCCCCCGCCCCCCGCCCCCCGCCCCCCCCCCCCCCCCCCCGCTCCGCGCGCCGCACAGCTGTCCCGCGACCTGACGGGCACCTCTCGGCGCACAAGCCTATTCCTCAGAAACACGCTCGCCTCCCACCAGCCCCCAGGCCCACGCCCCCAGGTACCTCTCCCAGATGGCATCATCTTCGCAGGCGCCCTGGTCGTCCGTGTCCGGCGAGCAGGAAGAGCGGGAGCTGAAGGAGGGCCACCTCAGGCCAGCGGCCGTGGCTGTGGAGGGCCCGGGCTGCTGTGCCCAGCGGGGACACGGAGCGGCGTCCACGGACGAGCCCGGCCCGGGAGAGAGCCGCAGAGCGCGGCCGGACTCCGCGGGGCTCGGCTCTGGCCAGGCAGGCGCGGCTCGCCGACGCCTCCCACGCCTCCCGCGACGGTGGCCCGGCAGCCGCGCGCGCTCCTCTCCTCGCGGGCGCGCGCCGCCGCCCAGACGCTCCCAGGCCGTTGCCCCGCCCCCTCCGGCGGTGGACTGCGGACAGGGACAGGGACACCCTCCTGGGAGAACTCCTGGGGCCCCGCCCACACGCTTCGGACCTTCGCGGAGCGGGAAGGTGCGCTGACAGGGACGCAGGGTCCCCGCCAAGCTCGCTCTCGGGGAACTGCAGCCTCCTCCCTCGGGTTTTACTCGAACGTCAGACCCGAAACCACGCAACGTCTACAAGCAAACCCTTTGACATCAGTCTTAGCAGCCTATGTTCAAGTACCACGTCTGACTGGGCAATGGAAACAAAATACAAAATGAACAAACGGGACTACATCAAAGTAAAAAAATCTTCTGCACGGCAAAGGAAACCATCCACAAAACCAAAACGCAACCTAACACCTGGGAGAAGATACTTGCAAACCGTATGTCGGATAAGGGGTTAATACCCAAAATACAGAAAGAACTCATACACCTCAACAACAAAACAAATCAACAACCCAATTAAAAAAACGGGCAAAAGATCTGAGCAGTGACTTCTCCAAAGAAGACATCCGGATGGCCAACAGGCCTATGGAGAGGTGCTCAACATCATTAGCGATCAGACAAGTGCAAATGAAAACTACCATGAGACGTCACCTTACTCTGGTCAGAATGGCTCTAAGTAGCAAGACAAGAGACAAGTGTCGGAGAGGATGTGGAGAGACGGGAACTCTCCTGCACTGCTGGTGGGGGCGCAGACTGGTGCAGCCACTATGGAAAGCAGTAGGGAGTATCCTCAGAAAACTAAGAATAGATCTACCGTTATGATCCCGCTATCCCACTGCTGGCTATTCATCCAAAGAACTCGAAGACACAAATGCAGAAAGACACGTGCACCCCTAGGTTCACTGCAGCATTATTCACAACAGCCAAAACTTGGAAGCAACCTAGGTGCCCATCAAGGGAGGAATGGATAAAGAAGATGTGGTACGTATACACAATGGAATGCTACTCGGCCCTAAGAAACGATGAGCTCCGGCCATTTGTGACAACGTGGATGGACCTTGAGGGTATTATGCGAAGTGAAATAAATCAGAGGGAGAAAGTCAAACACCGTGTGATCTCACTCATGAGTACATGATAAAAACAATGACGAACACGCACAGAGCAACGGAGATTGGATTGGTGGTTACCGTAGGGGGAGGGGGGGAGGGGAGAGAGCCGAAGGGGCGATGAGGCTCACATGTGAGGTGACGGACTATAATTAGTTTTTGGGCGGTGAACACGACGTAATCTACACAGAATTCGAAATGTATTACAACGTACCTCTGGAAAGCTACGTGATGTTAGAATCCACTGTCACTGCAATAAAGTAAAATAAAATAAAATAAAACAAAATAAAATAAAGAAGTGTAGGAGCCTCAAGAGGCTAACAGGCTTTTGCAAAGTTATTCTAGGGATTTTTACGGCTTGGCTCAGGGCGGCAGACACCAGCCTGAGACACAGCTGTGACATAGCCACGAACTTCAACTCGACTATATTCCGACTGGAGGGAAGTCAAAACTACTGTAATCATAATTTATTGAAGGCTTCGCTTTGTGCCAGATCCTGCGCCGACTGCTTTGCACCAACTGTCTCGTTTAATCCTCACATCCAAAAGGTAGGTTACCGTTATTCTCCCCATTGTAAAGGTGAGGAGAGGAGGCGGAAGCAGAAAGATGGCAACCTGCCTGGAATTCACAGAAGGATTCTCTAGGTAATGACATGACTTTTGGACAAGACTTAAAGGTTTAACACATGACAGTGAAGACGCAGATCCCAGTATCACAGAACGTGAAAAACACTGAGTCCTGCCAAATGGATTAAAACACTAACTATGGATCCTCACAATCTCTTGGCCTGTTTTTTCAGAGGAGGGAAAACCCAGGGTGAAAACCCGTTGAGGAGATGTCTGCAGATGAGGACTATGTCTGGTCTTTAAAGCCGGGAACTATCCCAGTAGATTCTGAGTCAGTGGGTCCAGAGTAGGCGTCGAGCGTCTCCGTTCTTTGAAAAAGCCCCACAGGCTACACTTCCGTGCCCTTGGAGTTGGGAAGTACAGTCAGGCCCTACATCGGGACGTTTCAGTCAACAACGGGGGTCCCATAAGATTAGTCCCATAGAGCCTAGGTGTGTAGGAGGCTCTGCCGTGTAGGTTTGTGAACTCCGTGGTGCTTGCACGATCACGCGATTGCCTGACCGTGACGCACTCCTCACAGCTTAGCCCCACTGTCAAGCAAAGCATGACTGTACTGCCTTAGATTCTCCACGGTTCCAGACCCTGCGCTGTTTAGATGACTGCACACGCAGAGGGCACCGTGTCTGAGGCAGAGAGCGGCTGGAATCACAACAGCTCTCGACGGAGAGTCAAGGAAAGGCGTGCTCTGCTTACACGACTCTCTACTTTTCTCTGGGTCTGAACTATTTTACAGCTAATCTACTTTTTTTAACCAAGCAGCTGTGCCAAAAGAATGTTACCAAGCAATACTAAACAAACCAATATCAACCATACATATTAAATAAGCCTAACCCTACTAGGCTACGGAAAAGGCTTTTATTTCCCTGGGATAATTTGGACAGCATTAGATTCTTTCACCAAGAGCAGCCAAGTCGAGGGAGATTATTTCTAAGTCCACAGTGCTGCAGATGCGGTCAGTAGCAACCGCAAGCTGGAAAGGAAACAAAGTTGGGTGTAATCCATTCCAGTTCACACGTTTCACCAGGGACAGCCTCCAAGCCTTGAATACTTATGTACGCATTTATCCATTTCTTTAACCAACCACTACTAACGCCTACCAAAGGCCAGACACTGCTCGAAGTACTTTACGGATGTGAAATATCCTCTAACCTTTACGCTCGCCTACGGAGTGTGTATGATAATCATCCCCGTTCTACAGATCAGGAAACTGACACGCAGAATGGTACAGTAACTTGCCCAAGTTCACACAGCCCGTAGGCGGCAGAGCCAGGACCCATTTGACAGAGTCTGGCCCCAGAGTCCACGTGCTGAATCACCACGCTTAGTCTCCAAAAACCTGTAGAAAGCGCCAGGCTTAATCGAAAAGTTTGGTTTTCCCCACCCCAGCCTACAGTCCCTACGCGGCCCCAGTCTCCAGGGCATTCTTTCAGCTCCTCTGACAGGCCATGCTCCTCCCTTGCCCTGTCCCAACACTCTCCCGCACAAGTCCTCCTTTTCTTTTAGGCATCCGCTCTCGGCTTCCACATCACTGCCTAAGTCACAAAGTCTAACAGTAAATGCTGCATTTCTCAGCACTCAACACAAAATTGCTTTTACGTATCTCCTAGGTAATTAGTTGCTGCCTGTCTGTCCTTTCCAACTAGGCTGTGAGGTCCAGTACGTCAAACAGCCTGTCAGTCTTGCTCACCAAGTGTCCAGACCACTGGACACGCACCGACCAGAGGAAAGGAAGGACCGGTCCCCAAGTCAACTCTCCAGACTTTCTGTGGAAGGAGGGAACGAACGGAGCACCCTCGAGCCTCACGCTTTCTTTGCCGGACTTTCAAGTGTGGGACACACACCTGTGCTCACAATGCTCCCCGGACAGACCCCACTGCACCCCTATCAGGTAGACCTCTGCACAGGCAAGGCCTTTGGAAAGCACCGGCTCTGCACACAAATATTATGTGGCCCTCGACAGGCCACTTCCCCTGAACCGGCCTGAGCTTCAGGGCCACAAGAGGCTTCGTGAAGACCCCAACGGAACGTAGCCTCGAAAAGAGGGAGACCTGCACTCCTCAGAACGCATGGAGACCAGTGTCGTTACCGACGTCGCGTCTGTCCTTCCAAGAAGCCAAGACCACGGGTGCCGCTTCAGCGCCCGACTCCCGGGCACCGCATCCCCAGGCTGGCCCCTGGGCAGGTGCCCGGCACACACCGCCCGTTCCACGAACGCGTGAAGGGCACGAAGAGACCCCCTCGCTCCCCGCGCCGCACAGCTGTCCCGCCACCTGACCGGGCACCTCTCGGCGCACAAGCCTATTCCTCAGGGACACGCTCGCCTCCCACCAGCCCCCAGGCCCACGCCCCCAGGTACCTCTCCCAGACGGAATCCTCTTCGCAGGCGCCCTGGTCGTCCGTGTCCGGCGAGCAGGAAGAGCGGGAGCTGAAGGACGGCCTCCTCAGGCTAGCGGCCGGCCGTGGCTGTGGAAGGCCCGGGCTGCTGTGCCCAGCGGGGACACGGAGCGGCGTCCACGGACGCCGGGGCAACGGACGAGCCCGGCCCGGGAGAGAGCAGCAGAGCGCGGCCGGACTCCGCCGGGCTCGGCTCTGGGCAGGCAGGCGCGGCTGGCCGACGCCTCCCCGGACGGCGGCCCAGCAGCCGCGCGCTCCCCGCGCGCGCCGCCGCCCCCACGCTCCCCGGCCGCTGCCCCGCCCCCCCTCCGGCGGTGGACTGCGGACAGCCACAGGGACACCCTCCTGGGAGAACTCCTGGGGCCCCGCCCACACGCTGCTTCGGCCCTCCGCGGAGCGGCCAGGTGCGCTGACAGGGACGCAGGGGCCCCGCTACGCTCGCTCTCGGGGAACTGCAGCCTCCTCGGGTTTGACTTGAATGTCACACCCGAAACCATGCAACGCCCACAAGAAAGCATAGGCAGTATGCTCTTTGACATCAGTCTTAGCAGCCTAGTTTCAAGTACCACGTCTGACTGGGCAATGCAAACAAAACACAAAAGGAACAAATGGGACTACGTCAAAGTAAAAGAAATCTTCCGCACGGCAAAGGAAACCCTCCACAAAACCAAAACACAACCTAACAGCTGGCAGAAGAGACTTGCAAACCATATATCGGATAAGGGGTTTCTAGCCAAAATACAGAAAGAACTCACACAGCTCAACAACAACAAAAATCAACAACCCAATTAAAAAGACGGGCAAAAGATCTGAGCAGTGATCTCTCCAAAGAAGACATGCGGATGGCCAACAGGCAAATGGAAAGGTGCTCAACATCATTAGCCATCAGAGAAAGGCAGATCAAAACTACAAGGAGAGGTCACCTTCCTCTGCTCAGAACGGCTCTAATTAACGACACAAGAGACAAGTGTGGGAGAGGATGGGGAGAGACGGCAACTCTCCTACACTGCTGGTGGGAGTGCAGACTGGTGCAGCCACTATGGAAAGCAGTATGGAGCATCCTCGGAAAAACGAAGAATCCGTCTACCATATATATGATCCAGCTAGCCCACGGCTGGGTATTTATCCAAAGCACTCGAAAACACCAATGCAGAAAGACACCTGCACCCCTAGGTTCACTGCAGCATTGTTCACAACAGCCAGAACTTGGAAGCAACCTAGGTGCCCACCAAGGGAAGAATGGAGAAAGAAGACGTGGTATGTATACACAATGGAATGCTACTCAGCCCTAAGAAATGGTGAGCTCCGGCCATTTGTGACAACGTGGATGGACCTGGAGGGTATTATGTGAAGTGAAATAAACCAGAGGGAGAAAGTCAAACACCACACGGTGTTTGTGATCTCACTCATAAGTAGAAGATAAAAACAATGACAAACGCACACAGAGCCACGGAGACTGGATTGGTGGTCACCAGAGGGGGAGGGGGGAGGGGAGAGAGCCAAAGGGGTGATGAGGCTCACATGTGAGGTGACGGACTATCATTAGTTTTCGGGTGGTGAACACGATGTAATCCACACAGAATTCGAAATACACTACAACGTACCTCTGAAAGCTACATAATGTTAGAATCCGCTGTTACTGCAATAAAATAAAATAAAATAAAATAAAATAAAATAAAATAAAATAGAGAAGTGTTGCAGCCTCAAGAGGCTAACAGGCTTTTGAAAAGTTATTCTAGGGATTTGTATGGCTTAGCTCAGGGCGGCACACACCAGCCTGAGACACAGCTGTGACATAGCCCCTAACTTCAACTAAACTCTATTCCGCCTGGAGGGAAATCAAAACTACTGTAATCATAATTGATTGAAGGCTTCACTTTGTGCCAGATCCTGTGCCAACTGCTTTGCACCAAGTGTCTCATTTAATCCTCACATCCAAAAGGCAGGTTACCGTTATTCTCCCCATTTTCAAGGTGAGGAGGCGGAAGCAGAAAGATGGCCATCTGCCTGGAATTCACACAAGGCTTCTCTAGGTAATGACATGACTTTTGGACAAGATTTAAAGGTTTAACACATTCCAGTGAAGACGCAGATCCCAGTATCACAGAACGTGAAAAACACTGAGTCCTGCCAAATGGATTAAAACACTAACTATGGATCCTCACAATCTCTTGGCCTGTTTTTTCAGAGGAGGGAAAACCCAGGGTGAAAACCCGTTGAGGAGATGTCTGCAGATGAGGACTATGTCTGGTCTTTAAAGCCGGGAACTATCCCAGTAGATTCTGAGTCAGTGGGTCCAGAGTAGGCGTCGAGCGTCTCCGTTCTTTGAAAAAGCCCCACAGGCTACACTTCCGTGCCCTTGGAGTTGGGAAGTACAGTCAGGCCCTACATCGGGACGTTTCAGTCAACAACGGGGGTCCCATAAGATTAGTCCCATAGAGCCTAGGTGTGTAGGAGGCTCTGCCGTGTAGGTTTGTGAACTCCGTGGTGCTTGCACGATCACGCGATT
This sequence comes from Equus caballus, assembly GCF_041296265.1. Classification (NCBI taxonomy): domain Eukaryota; kingdom Metazoa; phylum Chordata; class Mammalia; order Perissodactyla; family Equidae; genus Equus; species Equus caballus. The sequence goes on from NC_091702.1 coordinate 516,136, forward strand.
GCCTGACCGTGACGCACTCCTCACAGCTTAGCCCCACTGTCAAGCAAAGCATGACTGTACTGCCTTAGATTCTCCACGGTTCCAGACCCTGCGCTGTTTAGATGACTGCACACGCAGAGGGCACCGTGTCTGAGGCAGAGAGCGGCTGGAATCACAACAGCTCTCGACGGAGAGTCAAGGAAAGGCGTGCTCTGCTTACACGACTCTCTACTTTTCTCTGGGTCTGAACTATTTTACAGCTAATCTACTTTTTTTAACCAAGCAGCTGTGCCAAAAGAATGTTACCAAGCAATACTAAACAAACCAATATCAACCATACATATTAAATAAGCCTAACCCTACTAGGCTACGGAAAAGGCTTTTATTTCCCTGGGATAATTTGGACAGCATTAGATTCTTTCACCAAGAGCAGCCAAGTCGAGGGAGATTATTTCTAAGTCCACAGTGCTGCAGATGCGGTCAGTAGCAACCGCAAGCTGGAAAGGAAACAAAGTTGGGTGTAATCCATTCCAGTTCACACGTTTCACCAGGGACAGCCTCCAAGCCTTGAATACTTATGTACGCATTTATCCATTTCTTTAACCAACCACTACTAACGCCTACCAAAGGCCAGACACTGCTCGAAGTACTTTACGGATGTGAAATATCCTCTAACCTTTACGCTCGCCTACGGAGTGTGTATGATAATCATCCCCGTTCTACAGATCAGGAAACTGACACGCAGAATGGTACAGTAACTTGCCCAAGTTCACACAGCCCGTAGGCGGCAGAGCCAGGACCCATTTGACAGAGTCTGGCCCCAGAGTCCACGTGCTGAATCACCACGCTTAGTCTCCAAAAACCTGTAGAAAGCGCCAGGCTTAATCGAAAAGTTTGGTTTTCCCCACCCCAGCCTACAGTCCCTACGCGGCCCCAGTCTCCAGGGCATTCTTTCAGCTCCTCTGACAGGCCATGCTCCTCCCTTGCCCTGTCCCAACACTCTCCCGCACAAGTCCTCCTTTTCTTTTAGGCATCCGCTCTCGGCTTCCACATCACTGCCTAAGTCACAAAGTCTAACAGTAAATGCTGCATTTCTCAGCACTCAACACAAAATTGCTTTTACGTATCTCCTAGGTAATTAGTTGCTGCCTGTCTGTCCTTTCCAACTAGGCTGTGAGGTCCAGTACGTCAAACAGCCTGTCAGTCTTGCTCACCAAGTGTCCAGACCACTGGACACGCACCGACCAGAGGAAAGGAAGGACCGGTCCCCAAGTCAACTCTCCAGACTTTCTGTGGAAGGAGGGAACGAACGGAGCACCCTCGAGCCTCACGCTTTCTTTGCCGGACTTTCAAGTGTGGGACACACACCTGTGCTCACAATGCTCCCCGGACAGACCCCACTGCACCCCTATCAGGTAGACCTCTGCACAGGCAAGGCCTTTGGAAAGCACCGGCTCTGCACACAAATATTATGTGGCCCTCGACAGGCCACTTCCCCTGAACCGGCCTGAGCTTCAGGGCCACAAGAGGCTTCGTGAAGACCCCAACGGAACGTAGCCTCGAAAAGAGGGAGACCTGCACTCCTCAGAACGCATGGAGACCAGTGTCGTTACCGACGTCGCGTCTGTCCTTCCAAGAAGCCAAGACCACGGGTGCCGCTTCAGCGCCCGACTCCCGGGCACCGCATCCCCAGGCTGGCCCCTGGGCAGGTGCCCGGCACACACCGCCCGTTCCACGAACGCGTGAAGGGCACGAAGAGACCCCCTCGCTCCCCGCGCCGCACAGCTGTCCCGCCACCTGACCGGGCACCTCTCGGCGCACAAGCCTATTCCTCAGGGACACGCTCGCCTCCCACCAGCCCCCAGGCCCACGCCCCCAGGTACCTCTCCCAGACGGAATCCTCTTCGCAGGCGCCCTGGTCGTCCGTGTCCGGCGAGCAGGAAGAGCGGGAGCTGAAGGACGGCCTCCTCAGGCTAGCGGCCGGCCGTGGCTGTGGAAGGCCCGGGCTGCTGTGCCCAGCGGGGACACGGAGCGGCGTCCACGGACGCCGGGGCAACGGACGAGCCCGGCCCGGGAGAGAGCAGCAGAGCGCGGCCGGACTCCGCCGGGCTCGGCTCTGGGCAGGCAGGCGCGGCTGGCCGACGCCTCCCCGGACGGCGGCCCAGCAGCCGCGCGCTCCCCGCGCGCGCCGCCGCCCCCACGCTCCCCGGCCGCTGCCCCGCCCCCCCTCCGGCGGTGGACTGCGGACAGCCACAGGGACACCCTCCTGGGAGAACTCCTGGGGCCCCGCCCACACGCTGCTTCGGCCCTCCGCGGAGCGGCCAGGTGCGCTGACAGGGACGCAGGGGCCCCGCTACGCTCGCTCTCGGGGAACTGCAGCCTCCTCGGGTTTGACTTGAATGTCACACCCGAAACCATGCAACGCCCACAAGAAAGCATAGGCAGTATGCTCTTTGACATCAGTCTTAGCAGCCTAGTTTCAAGTACCACGTCTGACTGGGCAATGCAAACAAAACACAAAAGGAACAAATGGGACTACGTCAAAGTAAAAGAAATCTTCCGCACGGCAAAGGAAACCCTCCACAAAACCAAAACACAACCTAACAGCTGGCAGAAGAGACTTGCAAACCATATATCGGATAAGGGGTTTCTAGCCAAAATACAGAAAGAACTCACACAGCTCAACAACAACAAAAATCAACAACCCAATTAAAAAGACGGGCAAAAGATCTGAGCAGTGATCTCTCCAAAGAAGACATGCGGATGGCCAACAGGCAAATGGAAAGGTGCTCAACATCATTAGCCATCAGAGAAAGGCAGATCAAAACTACAAGGAGAGGTCACCTTCCTCTGCTCAGAACGGCTCTAATTAACGACACAAGAGACAAGTGTGGGAGAGGATGGGGAGAGACGGCAACTCTCCTACACTGCTGGTGGGAGTGCAGACTGGTGCAGCCACTATGGAAAGCAGTATGGAGCATCCTCGGAAAAACGAAGAATCCGTCTACCATATATATGATCCAGCTAGCCCACGGCTGGGTATTTATCCAAAGCACTCGAAAACACCAATGCAGAAAGACACCTGCACCCCTAGGTTCACTGCAGCATTGTTCACAACAGCCAGAACTTGGAAGCAACCTAGGTGCCCACCAAGGGAAGAATGGAGAAAGAAGACGTGGTATGTATACACAATGGAATGCTACTCAGCCCTAAGAAATGGTGAGCTCCGGCCATTTGTGACAACGTGGATGGACCTGGAGGGTATTATGTGAAGTGAAATAAACCAGAGGGAGAAAGTCAAACACCACACGGTGTTTGTGATCTCACTCATAAGTAGAAGATAAAAACAATGACAAACGCACACAGAGCCACGGAGACTGGATTGGTGGTCACCAGAGGGGGAGGGGGGAGGGGAGAGAGCCAAAGGGGTGATGAGGCTCACATGTGAGGTGACGGACTATCATTAGTTTTCGGGTGGTGAACACGATGTAATCCACACAGAATTCGAAATACACTACAACGTACCTCTGAAAGCTACATAATGTTAGAATCCGCTGTTACTGCAATAAAATAAAATAAAATAAAATAAAATAAAATAAAATAAAATAGAGAAGTGTTGCAGCCTCAAGAGGCTAACAGGCTTTTGAAAAGTTATTCTAGGGATTTGTATGGCTTAGCTCAGGGCGGCACACACCAGCCTGAGACACAGCTGTGACATAGCCCCTAACTTCAACTAAACTCTATTCCGCCTGGAGGGAAATCAAAACTACTGTAATCATAATTGATTGAAGGCTTCACTTTGTGCCAGATCCTGTGCCAACTGCTTTGCACCAAGTGTCTCATTTAATCCTCACATCCAAAAGGCAGGTTACCGTTATTCTCCCCATTTTCAAGGTGAGGAGGCGGAAGCAGAAAGATGGCCATCTGCCTGGAATTCACACAAGGCTTCTCTAGGTAATGACATGACTTTTGGACAAGATTTAAAGGTTTAACACATTCCAGTGAAGACGCAGATCCCAGTATCACAGAACGTGAAAAACACTGAGTCCTGCCAAATGGATTAAAACACTAACTATGGATCCTCACAATCTCTTGGCCTGTTTTTTCAGAGGAGGGAAAACCCAGGGTGAAAACCCGTTGAGGAGATGTCTGCAGATGAGGACTATGTCTGGTCTTTAAAGCCGGGAACTATCCCAGTAGATTCTGAGTCAGTGGGTCCAGAGTAGGCGTCGAGCGTCTCCGTTCTTTGAAAAAGCCCCACAGGCTACACTTCCGTGCCCTTGGAGTTGGGAAGTACAGTCAGGCCCTACATCGGGACGTTTCAGTCAACAACGGGGGTCCCATAAGATTAGTCCCATAGAGCCTAGGTGTGTAGGAGGCTCTGCCGTGTAGGTTTGTGAACTCCGTGGTGCTTGCACGATCACGCGATTGCCTGACCGTGACGCACTCCTCACAGCTTAGCCCCACTGTCAAGCAAAGCATGACTGTACTGCCTTAGATTCTCCACGGTTCCAGACCCTGCGCTGTTTAGATGACTGCACACGCAGAGGGCACCGTGTCTGAGGCAGAGAGCGGCTGGAATCACAACAGCTCTCGACGGAGAGTCAAGGAAAGGCGTGCTCTGCTTACACGACTCTCTACTTTTCTCTGGGTCTGAACTATTTTACAGCTAATCTACTTTTTTTAACCAAGCAGCTGTGCCAAAAGAATGTTACCAAGCAATACTAAACAAACCAATATCAACCATACATATTAAATAAGCCTAACCCTACTAGGCTACGGAAAAGGCTTTTATTTCCCTGGGATAATTTGGACAGCATTAGATTCTTTCACCAAGAGCAGCCAAGTCGAGGGAGATTATTTCTAAGTCCACAGTGCTGCAGATGCGGTCAGTAGCAACCGCAAGCTGGAAAGGAAACAAAGTTGGGTGTAATCCATTCCAGTTCACACGTTTCACCAGGGACAGCCTCCAAGCCTTGAATACTTATGTACGCATTTATCCATTTCTTTAACCAACCACTACTAACGCCTACCAAAGGCCAGACACTGCTCGAAGTACTTTACGGATGTGAAATATCCTCTAACCTTTACGCTCGCCTACGGAGTGTGTATGATAATCATCCCCGTTCTACAGATCAGGAAACTGACACGCAGAATGGTACAGTAACTTGCCCAAGTTCACACAGCCCGTAGGCGGCAGAGCCAGGACCCATTTGACAGAGTCTGGCCCCAGAGTCCACGTGCTGAATCACCACGCTTAGTCTCCAAAAACCTGTAGAAAGCGCCAGGCTTAATCGAAAAGTTTGGTTTTCCCCACCCCAGCCTACAGTCCCTACGCGGCCCCAGTCTCCAGGGCATTCTTTCAGCTCCTCTGACAGGCCATGCTCCTCCCTTGCCCTGTCCCAACACTCTCCCGCACAAGTCCTCCTTTTCTTTTAGGCATCCGCTCTCGGCTTCCACATCACTGCCTAAGTCACAAAGTCTAACAGTAAATGCTGCATTTCTCAGCACTCAACACAAAATTGCTTTTACGTATCTCCTAGGTAATTAGTTGCTGCCTGTCTGTCCTTTCCAACTAGGCTGTGAGGTCCAGTACGTCAAACAGCCTGTCAGTCTTGCTCACCAAGTGTCCAGACCACTGGACACGCACCGACCAGAGGAAAGGAAGGACCGGTCCCCAAGTCAACTCTCCAGACTTTCTGTGGAAGGAGGGAACGAACGGAGCACCCTCGAGCCTCACGCTTTCTTTGCCGGACTTTCAAGTGTGGGACACACACCTGTGCTCACAATGCTCCCCGGACAGACCCCACTGCACCCCTATCAGGTAGACCTCTGCACAGGCAAGGCCTTTGGAAAGCACCGGCTCTGCACACAAATATTATGTGGCCCTCGACAGGCCACTTCCCCTGAACCGGCCTGAGCTTCAGGGCCACAAGAGGCTTCGTGAAGACCCCAACGGAACGTAGCCTCGAAAAGAGGGAGACCTGCACTCCTCAGAACGCATGGAGACCAGTGTCGTTACCGACGTCGCGTCTGTCCTTCCAAGAAGCCAAGACCACGGGTGCCGCTTCAGCGCCCGACTCCCGGGCACCGCATCCCCAGGCTGGCCCCTGGGCAGGTGCCCGGCACACACCGCCCGTTCCACGAACGCGTGAAGGGCACGAAGAGACCCCCTCGCTCCCCGCGCCGCACAGCTGTCCCGCCACCTGACCGGGCACCTCTCGGCGCACAAGCCTATTCCTCAGGGACACGCTCGCCTCCCACCAGCCCCCAGGCCCACGCCCCCAGGTACCTCTCCCAGACGGAATCCTCTTCGCAGGCGCCCTGGTCGTCCGTGTCCGGCGAGCAGGAAGAGCGGGAGCTGAAGGACGGCCTCCTCAGGCTAGCGGCCGGCCGTGGCTGTGGAAGGCCCGGGCTGCTGTGCCCAGCGGGGACACGGAGCGGCGTCCACGGACGCCGGGGCAACGGACGAGCCCGGCCCGGGAGAGAGCAGCAGAGCGCGGCCGGACTCCGCCGGGCTCGGCTCTGGGCAGGCAGGCGCGGCTGGCCGACGCCTCCCCGGACGGCGGCCCAGCAGCCGCGCGCTCCCCGCGCGCGCCGCCGCCCCCACGCTCCCCGGCCGCTGCCCCGCCCCCCCTCCGGCGGTGGACTGCGGACAGCCACAGGGACACCCTCCTGGGAGAACTCCTGGGGCCCCGCCCACACGCTGCTTCGGCCCTCCGCGGAGCGGCCAGGTGCGCTGACAGGGACGCAGGGGCCCCGCTACGCTCGCTCTCGGGGAACTGCAGCCTCCTCGGGTTTGACTTGAATGTCACACCCGAAACCATGCAACGCCCACAAGAAAGCATAGGCAGTATGCTCTTTGACATCAGTCTTAGCAGCCTAGTTTCAAGTACCACGTCTGACTGGGCAATGCAAACAAAACACAAAAGGAACAAATGGGACTACGTCAAAGTAAAAGAAATCTTCCGCACGGCAAAGGAAACCCTCCACAAAACCAAAACACAACCTAACAGCTGGCAGAAGAGACTTGCAAACCATATATCGGATAAGGGGTTTCTAGCCAAAATACAGAAAGAACTCACACAGCTCAACAACAACAAAAATCAACAACCCAATTAAAAAGACGGGCAAAAGATCTGAGCAGTGATCTCTCCAAAGAAGACATGCGGATGGCCAACAGGCAAATGGAAAGGTGCTCAACATCATTAGCCATCAGAGAAAGGCAGATCAAAACTACAAGGAGAGGTCACCTTCCTCTGCTCAGAACGGCTCTAATTAACGACACAAGAGACAAGTGTGGGAGAGGATGGGGAGAGACGGCAACTCTCCTACACTGCTGGTGGGAGTGCAGACTGGTGCAGCCACTATGGAAAGCAGTATGGAGCATCCTCGGAAAAACGAAGAATCCGTCTACCATATATATGATCCAGCTAGCCCACGGCTGGGTATTTATCCAAAGCACTCGAAAACACCAATGCAGAAAGACACCTGCACCCCTAGGTTCACTGCAGCATTGTTCACAACAGCCAGAACTTGGAAGCAACCTAGGTGCCCACCAAGGGAAGAATGGAGAAAGAAGACGTGGTATGTATACACAATGGAATGCTACTCAGCCCTAAGAAATGGTGAGCTCCGGCCATTTGTGACAACGTGGATGGACCTGGAGGGTATTATGTGAAGTGAAATAAACCAGAGGGAGAAAGTCAAACACCACACGGTGTTTGTGATCTCACTCATAAGTAGAAGATAAAAACAATGACAAACGCACACAGAGCCACGGAGACTGGATTGGTGGTCACCAGAGGGGGAGGGGGGAGGGGAGAGAGCCAAAGGGGTGATGAGGCTCACATGTGAGGTGACGGACTATCATTAGTTTTCGGGTGGTGAACACGATGTAATCCACACAGAATTCGAAATACACTACAACGTACCTCTGAAAGCTACATAATGTTAGAATCCGCTGTTACTGCAATAAAATAAAATAAAATAAAATAAAATAAAATAAAATAAAATAGAGAAGTGTTGCAGCCTCAAGAGGCTAACAGGCTTTTGAAAAGTTATTCTAGGGATTTGTATGGCTTAGCTCAGGGCGGCACACACCAGCCTGAGACACAGCTGTGACATAGCCCCTAACTTCAACTAAACTCTATTCCGCCTGGAGGGAAATCAAAACTACTGTAATCATAATTGATTGAAGGCTTCACTTTGTGCCAGATCCTGTGCCAACTGCTTTGCACCAAGTGTCTCATTTAATCCTCACATCCAAAAGGCAGGTTACCGTTATTCTCCCCATTTTCAAGGTGAGGAGGCGGAAGCAGAAAGATGGCCATCTGCCTGGAATTCACACAAGGCTTCTCTAGGTAATGACATGACTTTTGGACAAGATTTAAAGGTTTAACACATTCCAGTGAAGACGCAGATCCCAGTATCACAGAACGTGAAAAACACTGAGTCCTGCCAAATGGATTAAAACACTAACTATGGATCCTCACAATCTCTTGGCCTGTTTTTTCAGAGGAGGGAAAACCCAGGGTGAAAACCCGTTGAGGAGATGTCTGCAGATGAGGACTATGTCTGGTCTTTAAAGCCGGGAACTATCCCAGTAGATTCTGAGTCAGTGGGTCCAGAGTAGGCGTCGAGCGTCTCCGTTCTTTGAAAAAGCCCCACAGGCTACACTTCCGTGCCCTTGGAGTTGGGAAGTACAGTCAGGCCCTACATCGGGACGTTTCAGTCAACAACGGGGGTCCCATAAGATTAGTCCCATAGAGCCTAGGTGTGTAGGAGGCTCTGCCGTGTAGGTTTGTGAACTCCGTGGTGCTTGCACGATCACGCGATTGCCTGACCGTGACGCACTCCTCACAGCTTAGCCCCACTGTCAAGCAAAGCATGACTGTACTGCCTTAGATTCTCCACGGTTCCAGACCCTGCGCTGTTTAGATGACTGCACACGCAGAGGGCACCGTGTCTGAGGCAGAGAGCGGCTGGAATCACAACAGCTCTCGACGGAGAGTCAAGGAAAGGCGTGCTCTGCTTACACGACTCTCTACTTTTCTCTGGGTCTGAACTATTTTACAGCTAATCTACTTTTTTTAACCAAGCAGCTGTGCCAAAAGAATGTTACCAAGCAATACTAAACAAACCAATATCAACCATACATATTAAATAAGCCTAACCCTACTAGGCTACGGAAAAGGCTTTTATTTCCCTGGGATAATTTGGACAGCATTAGATTCTTTCACCAAGAGCAGCCAAGTCGAGGGAGATTATTTCTAAGTCCACAGTGCTGCAGATGCGGTCAGTAGCAACCGCAAGCTGGAAAGGAAACAAAGTTGGGTGTAATCCATTCCAGTTCACACGTTTCACCAGGGACAGCCTCCAAGCCTTGAATACTTATGTACGCATTTATCCATTTCTTTAACCAACCACTACTAACGCCTACCAAAGGCCAGACACTGCTCGAAGTACTTTACGGATGTGAAATATCCTCTAACCTTTACGCTCGCCTACGGAGTGTGTATGATAATCATCCCCGTTCTACAGATCAGGAAACTGACACGCAGAATGGTACAGTAACTTGCCCAAGTTCACACAGCCCGTAGGCGGCAGAGCCAGGACCCATTTGACAGAGTCTGGCCCCAGAGTCCACGTGCTGAATCACCACGCTTAGTCTCCAAAAACCTGTAGAAAGCGCCAGGCTTAATCGAAAAGTTTGGTTTTCCCCACCCCAGCCTACAGTCCCTACGCGGCCCCAGTCTCCAGGGCATTCTTTCAGCTCCTCTGACAGGCCATGCTCCTCCCTTGCCCTGTCCCAACACTCTCCCGCACAAGTCCTCCTTTTCTTTTAGGCATCCGCTCTCGGCTTCCACATCACTGCCTAAGTCACAAAGTCTAACAGTAAATGCTGCATTTCTCAGCACTCAACACAAAATTGCTTTTACGTATCTCCTAGGTAATTAGTTGCTGCCTGTCTGTCCTTTCCAACTAGGCTGTGAGGTCCAGTACGTCAAACAGCCTGTCAGTCTTGCTCACCAAGTGTCCAGACCACTGGACACGCACCGACCAGAGGAAAGGAAGGACCGGTCCCCAAGTCAACTCTCCAGACTTTCTGTGGAAGGAGGGAACGAACGGAGCACCCTCGAGCCTCACGCTTTCTTTGCCGGACTTTCAAGTGTGGGACACACACCTGTGCTCACAATGCTCCCCGGACAGACCCCACTGCACCCCTATCAGGTAGACCTCTGCACAGGCAAGGCCTTTGGAAAGCACCGGCTCTGCACACAAATATTATGTGGCCCTCGACAGGCCACTTCCCCTGAACCGGCCTGAGCTTCAGGGCCACAAGAGGCTTCGTGAAGACCCCAACGGAACGTAGCCTCGAAAAGAGGGAGACCTGCACTCCTCAGAACGCATGGAGACCAGTGTCGTTACCGACGTCGCGTCTGTCCTTCCAAGAAGCCAAGACCACGGGTGCCGCTTCAGCGCCCGACTCCCGGGCACCGCATCCCCAGGCTGGCCCCTGGGCAGGTGCCCGGCACACACCGCCCGTTCCACGAACGCGTGAAGGGCACGAAGAGACCCCCTCGCTCCCCGCGCCGCACAGCTGTCCCGCCACCTGACCGGGCACCTCTCGGCGCACAAGCCTATTCCTCAGGGACACGCTCGCCTCCCACCAGCCCCCAGGCCCACGCCCCCAGGTACCTCTCCCAGACGGAATCCTCTTCGCAGGCGCCCTGGTCGTCCGTGTCCGGCGAGCAGGAAGAGCGGGAGCTGAAGGACGGCCTCCTCAGGCTAGCGGCCGGCCGTGGCTGTGGAAGGCCCGGGCTGCTGTGCCCAGCGGGGACACGGAGCGGCGTCCACGGACGCCGGGGCAACGGACGAGCCCGGCCCGGGAGAGAGCAGCAGAGCGCGGCCGGACTCCGCCGGGCTCGGCTCTGGGCAGGCAGGCGCGGCTGGCCGACGCCTCCCCGGACGGCGGCCCAGCAGCCGCGCGCTCCCCGCGCGCGCCGCCGCCCCCACGCTCCCCGGCCGCTGCCCCGCCCCCCCTCCGGCGGTGGACTGCGGACAGCCACAGGGACACCCTCCTGGGAGAACTCCTGGGGCCCCGCCCACACGCTGCTTCGGCCCTCCGCGGAGCGGCCAGGTGCGCTGACAGGGACGCAGGGGCCCCGCTACGCTCGCTCTCGGGGAACTGCAGCCTCCTCGGGTTTGACTTGAATGTCACACCCGAAACCATGCAACGCCCACAAGAAAGCATAGGCAGTATGCTCTTTGACATCAGTCTTAGCAGCCTAGTTTCAAGTACCACGTCTGACTGGGCAATGCAAACAAAACACAAAAGGAACAAATGGGACTACGTCAAAGTAAAAGAAATCTTCCGCACGGCAAAGGAAACCCTCCACAAAACCAAAACACAACCTAACAGCTGGCAGAAGAGACTTGCAAACCATATATCGGATAAGGGGTTTCTAGCCAAAATACAGAAAGAACTCACACAGCTCAACAACAACAAAAATCAACAACCCAATTAAAAAGACGGGCAAAAGATCTGAGCAGTGATCTCTCCAAAGAAGACATGCGGATGGCCAACAGGCAAATGGAAAGGTGCTCAACATCATTAGCCATCAGAGAAAGGCAGATCAAAACTACAAGGAGAGGTCACCTTCCTCTGCTCAGAACGGCTCTAATTAACGACACAAGAGACAAGTGTGGGAGAGGATGGGGAGAGACGGCAACTCTCCTACACTGCTGGTGGGAGTGCAGACTGGTGCAGCCACTATGGAAAGCAGTATGGAGCATCCTCGGAAAAACGAAGAATCCGTCTACCATATATATGATCCAGCTAGCCCACGGCTGGGTATTTATCCAAAGCACTCGAAAACACCAATGCAGAAAGACACCTGCACCCCTAGGTTCACTGCAGCATTGTTCACAACAGCCAGAACTTGGAAGCAACCTAGGTGCCCACCAAGGGAAGAATGGAGAAAGAAGACGTGGTATGTATACACAATGGAATGCTACTCAGCCCTAAGAAATGGTGAGCTCCGGCCATTTGTGACAACGTGGATGGACCTGGAGGGTATTATGTGAAGTGAAATAAACCAGAGGGAGAAAGTCAAACACCACACGGTGTTTGTGATCTCACTCATAAGTAGAAGATAAAAACAATGACAAACGCACACAGAGCCACGGAGACTGGATTGGTGGTCACCAGAGGGGGAGGGGGGAGGGGAGAGAGCCAAAGGGGTGATGAGGCTCACATGTGAGGTGACGGACTATCATTAGTTTTCGGGTGGTGAACACGATGTAATCCACACAGAATTCGAAATACACTACAACGTACCTCTGAAAGCTACATAATGTTAGAATCCGCTGTTACTGCAATAAAATAAAATAAAATAAAATAAAATAAAATAAAATAAAATAGAGAAGTGTTGCAGCCTCAAGAGGCTAACAGGCTTTTGAAAAGTTATTCTAGGGATTTGTATGGCTTAGCTCAGGGCGGCACACACCAGCCTGAGACACAGCTGTGACATAGCCCCTAACTTCAACTAAACTCTATTCCGCCTGGAGGGAAATCAAAACTACTGTAATCATAATTGATTGAAGGCTTCACTTTGTGCCAGATCCTGTGCCAACTGCTTTGCACCAAGTGTCTCATTTAATCCTCACATCCAAAAGGCAGGTTACCGTTATTCTCCCCATTTTCAAGGTGAGGAGGCGGAAGCAGAAAGATGGCCATCTGCCTGGAATTCACACAAGGCTTCTCTAGGTAATGACATGACTTTTGGACAAGATTTAAAGGTTTAACACATTCCAGTGAAGACGCAGATCCCAGTATCACAGAACGTGAAAAACACTGAGTCCTGCCAAATGGATTAAAACACTAACTATGGATCCTCACAATCTCTTGGCCTGTTTTTTCAGAGGAGGGAAAACCCAGGGTGAAAACCCGTTGAGGAGATGTCTGCAGATGAGGACTATGTCTGGTCTTTAAAGCCGGGAACTATCCCAGTAGATTCTGAGTCAGTGGGTCCAGAGTAGGCGTCGAGCGTCTCCGTTCTTTGAAAAAGCCCCACAGGCTACACTTCCGTGCCCTTGGAGTTGGGAAGTACAGTCAGGCCCTACATCGGGACGTTTCAGTCAACAACGGGGGTCCCATAAGATTAGTCCCATAGAGCCTAGGTGTGTAGGAGGCTCTGCCGTGTAGGTTTGTGAACTCCGTGGTGCTTGCACGATCACGCGATTGCCTGACCGTGACGCACTCCTCACAGCTTAGCCCCACTGTCAAGCAAAGCATGACTGTACTGCCTTAGATTCTCCACGGTTCCAGACCCTGCGCTGTTTAGATGACTGCACACGCAGAGGGCACCGTGTCTGAGGCAGAGAGCGGCTGGAATCACAACAGCTCTCGACGGAGAGTCAAGGAAAGGCGTGCTCTGCTTACACGACTCTCTACTTTTCTCTGGGTCTGAACTATTTTACAGCTAATCTACTTTTTTTAACCAAGCAGCTGTGCCAAAAGAATGTTACCAAGCAATACTAAACAAACCAATATCAACCATACATATTAAATAAGCCTAACCCTACTAGGCTACGGAAAAGGCTTTTATTTCCCTGGGATAATTTGGACAGCATTAGATTCTTTCACCAAGAGCAGCCAAGTCGAGGGAGATTATTTCTAAGTCCACAGTGCTGCAGATGCGGTCAGTAGCAACCGCAAGCTGGAAAGGAAACAAAGTTGGGTGTAATCCATTCCAGTTCACACGTTTCACCAGGGACAGCCTCCAAGCCTTGAATACTTATGTACGCATTTATCCATTTCTTTAACCAACCACTACTAACGCCTACCAAAGGCCAGACACTGCTCGAAGTACTTTACGGATGTGAAATATCCTCTAACCTTTACGCTCGCCTACGGAGTGTGTATGATAATCATCCCCGTTCTACAGATCAGGAAACTGACACGCAGAATGGTACAGTAACTTGCCCAAGTTCACACAGCCCGTAGGCGGCAGAGCCAGGACCCATTTGACAGAGTCTGGCCCCAGAGTCCACGTGCTGAATCACCACGCTTAGTCTCCAAAAACCTGTAGAAAGCGCCAGGCTTAATCGAAAAGTTTGGTTTTCCCCACCCCAGCCTACAGTCCCTACGCGGCCCCAGTCTCCAGGGCATTCTTTCAGCTCCTCTGACAGGCCATGCTCCTCCCTTGCCCTGTCCCAACACTCTCCCGCACAAGTCCTCCTTTTCTTTTAGGCATCCGCTCTCGGCTTCCACATCACTGCCTAAGTCACAAAGTCTAACAGTAAATGCTGCATTTCTCAGCACTCAACACAAAATTGCTTTTACGTATCTCCTAGGTAATTAGTTGCTGCCTGTCTGTCCTTTCCAACTAGGCTGTGAGGTCCAGTACGTCAAACAGCCTGTCAGTCTTGCTCACCAAGTGTCCAGACCACTGGACACGCACCGACCAGAGGAAAGGAAGGACCGGTCCCCAAGTCAACTCTCCAGACTTTCTGTGGAAGGAGGGAACGAACGGAGCACCCTCGAGCCTCACGCTTTCTTTGCCGGACTTTCAAGTGTGGGACACACACCTGTGCTCACAATGCTCCCCGGACAGACCCCACTGCACCCCTATCAGGTAGACCTCTGCACAGGCAAGGCCTTTGGAAAGCACCGGCTCTGCACACAAATATTATGTGGCCCTCGACAGGCCACTTCCCCTGAACCGGCCTGAGCTTCAGGGCCACAAGAGGCTTCGTGAAGACCCCAACGGAACGTAGCCTCGAAAAGAGGGAGACCTGCACTCCTCAGAACGCATGGAGACCAGTGTCGTTACCGACGTCGCGTCTGTCCTTCCAAGAAGCCAAGACCACGGGTGCCGCTTCAGCGCCCGACTCCCGGGCACCGCATCCCCAGGCTGGCCCCTGGGCAGGTGCCCGGCACACACCGCCCGTTCCACGAACGCGTGAAGGGCACGAAGAGACCCCCTCGCTCCCCGCGCCGCACAGCTGTCCCGCCACCTGACCGGGCACCTCTCGGCGCACAAGCCTATTCCTCAGGGACACGCTCGCCTCCCACCAGCCCCCAGGCCCACGCCCCCAGGTACCTCTCCCAGACGGAATCCTCTTCGCAGGCGCCCTGGTCGTCCGTGTCCGGCGAGCAGGAAGAGCGGGAGCTGAAGGACGGCCTCCTCAGGCTAGCGGCCGGCCGTGGCTGTGGAAGGCCCGGGCTGCTGTGCCCAGCGGGGACACGGAGCGGCGTCCACGGACGCCGGGGCAACGGACGAGCCCGGCCCGGGAGAGAGCAGCAGAGCGCGGCCGGACTCCGCCGGGCTCGGCTCTGGGCAGGCAGGCGCGGCTGGCCGACGCCTCCCCGGACGGCGGCCCAGCAGCCGCGCGCTCCCCGCGCGCGCCGCCGCCCCCACGCTCCCCGGCCGCTGCCCCGCCCCCCCTCCGGCGGTGGACTGCGGACAGCCACAGGGACACCCTCCTGGGAGAACTCCTGGGGCCCCGCCCACACGCTGCTTCGGCCCTCCGCGGAGCGGCCAGGTGCGCTGACAGGGACGCAGGGGCCCCGCTACGCTCGCTCTCGGGGAACTGCAGCCTCCTCGGGTTTGACTTGAATGTCACACCCGAAACCATGCAACGCCCACAAGAAAGCATAGGCAGTATGCTCTTTGACATCAGTCTTAGCAGCCTAGTTTCAAGTACCACGTCTGACTGGGCAATGCAAACAAAACACAAAAGGAACAAATGGGACTACGTCAAAGTAAAAGAAATCTTCCGCACGGCAAAGGAAACCCTCCACAAAACCAAAACACAACCTAACAGCTGGCAGAAGAGACTTGCAAACCATATATCGGATAAGGGGTTTCTAGCCAAAATACAGAAAGAACTCACACAGCTCAACAACAACAAAAATCAACAACCCAATTAAAAAGACGGGCAAAAGATCTGAGCAGTGATCTCTCCAAAGAAGACATGCGGATGGCCAACAGGCAAATGGAAAGGTGCTCAACATCATTAGCCATCAGAGAAAGGCAGATCAAAACTACAAGGAGAGGTCACCTTCCTCTGCTCAGAACGGCTCTAATTAACGACACAAGAGACAAGTGTGGGAGAGGATGGGGAGAGACGGCAACTCTCCTACACTGCTGGTGGGAGTGCAGACTGGTGCAGCCACTATGGAAAGCAGTATGGAGCATCCTCGGAAAAACGAAGAATCCGTCTACCATATATATGATCCAGCTAGCCCACGGCTGGGTATTTATCCAAAGCACTCGAAAACACCAATGCAGAAAGACACCTGCACCCCTAGGTTCACTGCAGCATTGTTCACAACAGCCAGAACTTGGAAGCAACCTAGGTGCCCACCAAGGGAAGAATGGAGAAAGAAGACGTGGTATGTATACACAATGGAATGCTACTCAGCCCTAAGAAATGGTGAGCTCCGGCCATTTGTGACAACGTGGATGGACCTGGAGGGTATTATGTGAAGTGAAATAAACCAGAGGGAGAAAGTCAAACACCACACGGTGTTTGTGATCTCACTCATAAGTAGAAGATAAAAACAATGACAAACGCACACAGAGCCACGGAGACTGGATTGGTGGTCACCAGAGGGGGAGGGGGGAGGGGAGAGAGCCAAAGGGGTGATGAGGCTCACATGTGAGGTGACGGACTATCATTAGTTTTCGGGTGGTGAACACGATGTAATCCACACAGAATTCGAAATACACTACAACGTACCTCTGAAAGCTACATAATGTTAGAATCCGCTGTTACTGCAATAAAATAAAATAAAATAAAATAAAATAAAATAAAATAAAATAGAGAAGTGTTGCAGCCTCAAGAGGCTAACAGGCTTTTGAAAAGTTATTCTAGGGATTTGTATGGCTTAGCTCAGGGCGGCACACACCAGCCTGAGACACAGCTGTGACATAGCCCCTAACTTCAACTAAACTCTATTCCGCCTGGAGGGAAATCAAAACTACTGTAATCATAATTGATTGAAGGCTTCACTTTGTGCCAGATCCTGTGCCAACTGCTTTGCACCAAGTGTCTCATTTAATCCTCACATCCAAAAGGCAGGTTACCGTTATTCTCCCCATTTTCAAGGTGAGGAGGCGGAAGCAGAAAGATGGCCATCTGCCTGGAATTCACACAAGGCTTCTCTAGGTAATGACATGACTTTTGGACAAGATTTAAAGGTTTAACACATTCCAGTGAAGACGCAGATCCCAGTATCACAGAACGTGAAAAACACTGAGTCCTGCCAAATGGATTAAAACACTAACTATGGATCCTCACAATCTCTTGGCCTGTTTTTTCAGAGGAGGGAAAACCCAGGGTGAAAACCCGTTGAGGAGATGTCTGCAGATGAGGACTATGTCTGGTCTTTAAAGCCGGGAACTATCCCAGTAGATTCTGAGTCAGTGGGTCCAGAGTAGGCGTCGAGCGTCTCCGTTCTTTGAAAAAGCCCCACAGGCTACACTTCCGTGCCCTTGGAGTTGGGAAGTACAGTCAGGCCCTACATCGGGACGTTTCAGTCAACAACGGGGGTCCCATAAGATTAGTCCCATAGAGCCTAGGTGTGTAGGAGGCTCTGCCGTGTAGGTTTGTGAACTCCGTGGTGCTTGCACGATCACGCGATTGCCTGACCGTGACGCACTCCTCACAGCTTAGCCCCACTGTCAAGCAAAGCATGACTGTACTGCCTTAGATTCTCCACGGTTCCAGACCCTGCGCTGTTTAGATGACTGCACACGCAGAGGGCACCGTGTCTGAGGCAGAGAGCGGCTGGAATCACAACAGCTCTCGACGGAGAGTCAAGGAAAGGCGTGCTCTGCTTACACGACTCTCTACTTTTCTCTGGGTCTGAACTATTTTACAGCTAATCTACTTTTTTTAACCAAGCAGCTGTGCCAAAAGAATGTTACCAAGCAATACTAAACAAACCAATATCAACCATACATATTAAATAAGCCTAACCCTACTAGGCTACGGAAAAGGCTTTTATTTCCCTGGGATAATTTGGACAGCATTAGATTCTTTCACCAAGAGCAGCCAAGTCGAGGGAGATTATTTCTAAGTCCACAGTGCTGCAGATGCGGTCAGTAGCAACCGCAAGCTGGAAAGGAAACAAAGTTGGGTGTAATCCATTCCAGTTCACACGTTTCACCAGGGACAGCCTCCAAGCCTTGAATACTTATGTACGCATTTATCCATTTCTTTAACCAACCACTACTAACGCCTACCAAAGGCCAGACACTGCTCGAAGTACTTTACGGATGTGAAATATCCTCTAACCTTTACGCTCGCCTACGGAGTGTGTATGATAATCATCCCCGTTCTACAGATCAGGAAACTGACACGCAGAATGGTACAGTAACTTGCCCAAGTTCACACAGCCCGTAGGCGGCAGAGCCAGGACCCATTTGACAGAGTCTGGCCCCAGAGTCCACGTGCTGAATCACCACGCTTAGTCTCCAAAAACCTGTAGAAAGCGCCAGGCTTAATCGAAAAGTTTGGTTTTCCCCACCCCAGCCTACAGTCCCTACGCGGCCCCAGTCTCCAGGGCATTCTTTCAGCTCCTCTGACAGGCCATGCTCCTCCCTTGCCCTGTCCCAACACTCTCCCGCACAAGTCCTCCTTTTCTTTTAGGCATCCGCTCTCGGCTTCCACATCACTGCCTAAGTCACAAAGTCTAACAGTAAATGCTGCATTTCTCAGCACTCAACACAAAATTGCTTTTACGTATCTCCTAGGTAATTAGTTGCTGCCTGTCTGTCCTTTCCAACTAGGCTGTGAGGTCCAGTACGTCAAACAGCCTGTCAGTCTTGCTCACCAAGTGTCCAGACCACTGGACACGCACCGACCAGAGGAAAGGAAGGACCGGTCCCCAAGTCAACTCTCCAGACTTTCTGTGGAAGGAGGGAACGAACGGAGCACCCTCGAGCCTCACGCTTTCTTTGCCGGACTTTCAAGTGTGGGACACACACCTGTGCTCACAATGCTCCCCGGACAGACCCCACTGCACCCCTATCAGGTAGACCTCTGCACAGGCAAGGCCTTTGGAAAGCACCGGCTCTGCACACAAATATTATGTGGCCCTCGACAGGCCACTTCCCCTGAACCGGCCTGAGCTTCAGGGCCACAAGAGGCTTCGTGAAGACCCCAACGGAACGTAGCCTCGAAAAGAGGGAGACCTGCACTCCTCAGAACGCATGGAGACCAGTGTCGTTACCGACGTCGCGTCTGTCCTTCCAAGAAGCCAAGACCACGGGTGCCGCTTCAGCGCCCGACTCCCGGGCACCGCATCCCCAGGCTGGCCCCTGGGCAGGTGCCCGGCACACACCGCCCGTTCCACGAACGCGTGAAGGGCACGAAGAGACCCCCTCGCTCCCCGCGCCGCACAGCTGTCCCGCCACCTGACCGGGCACCTCTCGGCGCACAAGCCTATTCCTCAGGGACACGCTCGCCTCCCACCAGCCCCCAGGCCCACGCCCCCAGGTACCTCTCCCAGACGGAATCCTCTTCGCAGGCGCCCTGGTCGTCCGTGTCCGGCGAGCAGGAAGAGCGGGAGCTGAAGGACGGCCTCCTCAGGCTAGCGGCCGGCCGTGGCTGTGGAAGGCCCGGGCTGCTGTGCCCAGCGGGGACACGGAGCGGCGTCCACGGACGCCGGGGCAACGGACGAGCCCGGCCCGGGAGAGAGCAGCAGAGCGCGGCCGGACTCCGCCGGGCTCGGCTCTGGGCAGGCAGGCGCGGCTGGCCGACGCCTCCCCGGACGGCGGCCCAGCAGCCGCGCGCTCCCCGCGCGCGCCGCCGCCCCCACGCTCCCCGGCCGCTGCCCCGCCCCCCCTCCGGCGGTGGACTGCGGACAGCCACAGGGACACCCTCCTGGGAGAACTCCTGGGGCCCCGCCCACACGCTGCTTCGGCCCTCCGCGGAGCGGCCAGGTGCGCTGACAGGGACGCAGGGGCCCCGCTACGCTCGCTCTCGGGGAACTGCAGCCTCCTCGGGTTTGACTTGAATGTCACACCCGAAACCATGCAACGCCCACAAGAAAGCATAGGCAGTATGCTCTTTGACATCAGTCTTAGCAGCCTAGTTTCAAGTACCACGTCTGACTGGGCAATGCAAACAAAACACAAAAGGAACAAATGGGACTACGTCAAAGTAAAAGAAATCTTCCGCACGGCAAAGGAAACCCTCCACAAAACCAAAACACAACCTAACAGCTGGCAGAAGAGACTTGCAAACCATATATCGGATAAGGGGTTTCTAGCCAAAATACAGAAAGAACTCACACAGCTCAACAACAACAAAAATCAACAACCCAATTAAAAAGACGGGCAAAAGATCTGAGCAGTGATCTCTCCAAAGAAGACATGCGGATGGCCAACAGGCAAATGGAAAGGTGCTCAACATCATTAGCCATCAGAGAAAGGCAGATCAAAACTACAAGGAGAGGTCACCTTCCTCTGCTCAGAACGGCTCTAATTAACGACACAAGAGACAAGTGTGGGAGAGGATGGGGAGAGACGGCAACTCTCCTACACTGCTGGTGGGAGTGCAGACTGGTGCAGCCACTATGGAAAGCAGTATGGAGCATCCTCGGAAAAACGAAGAATCCGTCTACCATATATATGATCCAGCTAGCCCACGGCTGGGTATTTATCCAAAGCACTCGAAAACACCAATGCAGAAAGACACCTGCACCCCTAGGTTCACTGCAGCATTGTTCACAACAGCCAGAACTTGGAAGCAACCTAGGTGCCCACCAAGGGAAGAATGGAGAAAGAAGACGTGGTATGTATACACAATGGAATGCTACTCAGCCCTAAGAAATGGTGAGCTCCGGCCATTTGTGACAACGTGGATGGACCTGGAGGGTATTATGTGAAGTGAAATAAACCAGAGGGAGAAAGTCAAACACCACACGGTGTTTGTGATCTCACTCATAAGTAGAAGATAAAAACAATGACAAACGCACACAGAGCCACGGAGACTGGATTGGTGGTCACCAGAGGGGGAGGGGGGAGGGGAGAGAGCCAAAGGGGTGATGAGGCTCACATGTGAGGTGACGGACTATCATTAGTTTTCGGGTGGTGAACACGATGTAATCCACACAGAATTCGAAATACACTACAACGTACCTCTGAAAGCTACATAATGTTAGAATCCGCTGTTACTGCAATAAAATAAAATAAAATAAAATAAAATAAAATAAAATAAAATAGAGAAGTGTTGCAGCCTCAAGAGGCTAACAGGCTTTTGAAAAGTTATTCTAGGGATTTGTATGGCTTAGCTCAGGGCGGCACACACCAGCCTGAGACACAGCTGTGACATAGCCCCTAACTTCAACTAAACTCTATTCCGCCTGGAGGGAAATCAAAACTACTGTAATCATAATTGATTGAAGGCTTCACTTTGTGCCAGATCCTGTGCCAACTGCTTTGCACCAAGTGTCTCATTTAATCCTCACATCCAAAAGGCAGGTTACCGTTATTCTCCCCATTTTCAAGGTGAGGAGGCGGAAGCAGAAAGATGGCCATCTGCCTGGAATTCACACAAGGCTTCTCTAGGTAATGACATGACTTTTGGACAAGATTTAAAGGTTTAACACATTCCAGTGAAGACGCAGATCCCAGTATCACAGAACGTGAAAAACACTGAGTCCTGCCAAATGGATTAAAACACTAACTATGGATCCTCACAATCTCTTGGCCTGTTTTTTCAGAGGAGGGAAAACCCAGGGTGAAAACCCGTTGAGGAGATGTCTGCAGATGAGGACTATGTCTGGTCTTTAAAGCCGGGAACTATCCCAGTAGATTCTGAGTCAGTGGGTCCAGAGTAGGCGTCGAGCGTCTCCGTTCTTTGAAAAAGCCCCACAGGCTACACTTCCGTGCCCTTGGAGTTGGGAAGTACAGTCAGGCCCTACATCGGGACGTTTCAGTCAACAACGGGGGTCCCATAAGATTAGTCCCATAGAGCCTAGGTGTGTAGGAGGCTCTGCCGTGTAGGTTTGTGAACTCCGTGGTGCTTGCACGATCACGCGATTGCCTGACCGTGACGCACTCCTCACAGCTTAGCCCCACTGTCAAGCAAAGCATGACTGTACTGCCTTAGATTCTCCACGGTTCCAGACCCTGCGCTGTTTAGATGACTGCACACGCAGAGGGCACCGTGTCTGAGGCAGAGAGCGGCTGGAATCACAACAGCTCTCGACGGAGAGTCAAGGAAAGGCGTGCTCTGCTTACACGACTCTCTACTTTTCTCTGGGTCTGAACTATTTTACAGCTAATCTACTTTTTTTAACCAAGCAGCTGTGCCAAAAGAATGTTACCAAGCAATACTAAACAAACCAATATCAACCATACATATTAAATAAGCCTAACCCTACTAGGCTACGGAAAAGGCTTTTATTTCCCTGGGATAATTTGGACAGCATTAGATTCTTTCACCAAGAGCAGCCAAGTCGAGGGAGATTATTTCTAAGTCCACAGTGCTGCAGATGCGGTCAGTAGCAACCGCAAGCTGGAAAGGAAACAAAGTTGGGTGTAATCCATTCCAGTTCACACGTTTCACCAGGGACAGCCTCCAAGCCTTGAATACTTATGTACGCATTTATCCATTTCTTTAACCAACCACTACTAACGCCTACCAAAGGCCAGACACTGCTCGAAGTACTTTACGGATGTGAAATATCCTCTAACCTTTACGCTCGCCTACGGAGTGTGTATGATAATCATCCCCGTTCTACAGATCAGGAAACTGACACGCAGAATGGTACAGTAACTTGCCCAAGTTCACACAGCCCGTAGGCGGCAGAGCCAGGACCCATTTGACAGAGTCTGGCCCCAGAGTCCACGTGCTGAATCACCACGCTTAGTCTCCAAAAACCTGTAGAAAGCGCCAGGCTTAATCGAAAAGTTTGGTTTTCCCCACCCCAGCCTACAGTCCCTACGCGGCCCCAGTCTCCAGGGCATTCTTTCAGCTCCTCTGACAGGCCATGCTCCTCCCTTGCCCTGTCCCAACACTCTCCCGCACAAGTCCTCCTTTTCTTTTAGGCATCCGCTCTCGGCTTCCACATCACTGCCTAAGTCACAAAGTCTAACAGTAAATGCTGCATTTCTCAGCACTCAACACAAAATTGCTTTTACGTATCTCCTAGGTAATTAGTTGCTGCCTGTCTGTCCTTTCCAACTAGGCTGTGAGGTCCAGTACGTCAAACAGCCTGTCAGTCTTGCTCACCAAGTGTCCAGACCACTGGACACGCACCGACCAGAGGAAAGGAAGGACCGGTCCCCAAGTCAACTCTCCAGACTTTCTGTGGAAGGAGGGAACGAACGGAGCACCCTCGAGCCTCACGCTTTCTTTGCCGGACTTTCAAGTGTGGGACACACACCTGTGCTCACAATGCTCCCCGGACAGACCCCACTGCACCCCTATCAGGTAGACCTCTGCACAGGCAAGGCCTTTGGAAAGCACCGGCTCTGCACACAAATATTATGTGGCCCTCGACAGGCCACTTCCCCTGAACCGGCCTGAGCTTCAGGGCCACAAGAGGCTTCGTGAAGACCCCAACGGAACGTAGCCTCGAAAAGAGGGAGACCTGCACTCCTCAGAACGCATGGAGACCAGTGTCGTTACCGACGTCGCGTCTGTCCTTCCAAGAAGCCAAGACCACGGGTGCCGCTTCAGCGCCCGACTCCCGGGCACCGCATCCCCAGGCTGGCCCCTGGGCAGGTGCCCGGCACACACCGCCCGTTCCACGAACGCGTGAAGGGCACGAAGAGACCCCCTCGCTCCCCGCGCCGCACAGCTGTCCCGCCACCTGACCGGGCACCTCTCGGCGCACAAGCCTATTCCTCAGGGACACGCTCGCCTCCCACCAGCCCCCAGGCCCACGCCCCCAGGTACCTCTCCCAGACGGAATCCTCTTCGCAGGCGCCCTGGTCGTCCGTGTCCGGCGAGCAGGAAGAGCGGGAGCTGAAGGACGGCCTCCTCAGGCTAGCGGCCGGCCGTGGCTGTGGAAGGCCCGGGCTGCTGTGCCCAGCGGGGACACGGAGCGGCGTCCACGGACGCCGGGGCAACGGACGAGCCCGGCCCGGGAGAGAGCAGCAGAGCGCGGCCGGACTCCGCCGGGCTCGGCTCTGGGCAGGCAGGCGCGGCTGGCCGACGCCTCCCCGGACGGCGGCCCAGCAGCCGCGCGCTCCCCGCGCGCGCCGCCGCCCCCACGCTCCCCGGCCGCTGCCCCGCCCCCCCTCCGGCGGTGGACTGCGGACAGCCACAGGGACACCCTCCTGGGAGAACTCCTGGGGCCCCGCCCACACGCTGCTTCGGCCCTCCGCGGAGCGGCCAGGTGCGCTGACAGGGACGCAGGGGCCCCGCTACGCTCGCTCTCGGGGAACTGCAGCCTCCTCGGGTTTGACTTGAATGTCACACCCGAAACCATGCAACGCCCACAAGAAAGCATAGGCAGTATGCTCTTTGACATCAGTCTTAGCAGCCTAGTTTCAAGTACCACGTCTGACTGGGCAATGCAAACAAAACACAAAAGGAACAAATGGGACTACGTCAAAGTAAAAGAAATCTTCCGCACGGCAAAGGAAACCCTCCACAAAACCAAAACACAACCTAACAGCTGGCAGAAGAGACTTGCAAACCATATATCGGATAAGGGGTTTCTAGCCAAAATACAGAAAGAACTCACACAGCTCAACAACAACAAAAATCAACAACCCAATTAAAAAGACGGGCAAAAGATCTGAGCAGTGATCTCTCCAAAGAAGACATGCGGATGGCCAACAGGCAAATGGAAAGGTGCTCAACATCATTAGCCATCAGAGAAAGGCAGATCAAAACTACAAGGAGAGGTCACCTTCCTCTGCTCAGAACGGCTCTAATTAACGACACAAGAGACAAGTGTGGGAGAGGATGGGGAGAGACGGCAACTCTCCTACACTGCTGGTGGGAGTGCAGACTGGTGCAGCCACTATGGAAAGCAGTATGGAGCATCCTCGGAAAAACGAAGAATCCGTCTACCATATATATGATCCAGCTAGCCCACGGCTGGGTATTTATCCAAAGCACTCGAAAACACCAATGCAGAAAGACACCTGCACCCCTAGGTTCACTGCAGCATTGTTCACAACAGCCAGAACTTGGAAGCAACCTAGGTGCCCACCAAGGGAAGAATGGAGAAAGAAGACGTGGTATGTATACACAATGGAATGCTACTCAGCCCTAAGAAATGGTGAGCTCCGGCCATTTGTGACAACGTGGATGGACCTGGAGGGTATTATGTGAAGTGAAATAAACCAGAGGGAGAAAGTCAAACACCACACGGTGTTTGTGATCTCACTCATAAGTAGAAGATAAAAACAATGACAAACGCACACAGAGCCACGGAGACTGGATTGGTGGTCACCAGAGGGGGAGGGGGGAGGGGAGAGAGCCAAATATAGTAACCAAAGAATATAGTAACTAAGGATAATTTAACCAAGGAGGTGAAAGACCTGTATACTCTGAAAACTATAAAACACTGATGAAAGAAATTGAAGATGACACAAATAAATGGAAAGACATATCGTGCTCATGGTTTGGAAGGATTAATATTGTTAAAATGTCCATACTATGCAATGCAATCTACAGATTTAATGCAATCCTATCAAAATTCCAATGGCATTTTTCACAGAACTAGAACAAACAATCCTAAAATTTGTATGGAACCACAAAAGAGCCCGAATAGCCAAAGTAACCTTGAGAAAGAAGAACACAGCTGGAAGTATCAAGCTCCTTGATTTCAAAGTATACTACAAAGCTATAGTAGTCAAAATAGTATGATACTGGCACAAAAACAGGTACCTAGGTCAACAGAACAGAGAACCCAGAAATAAACCCATGAGTTTATTTCATTGTCATTTAATCTATGACAAAGAAGGCAAGAATATATAATGAAGAAAAGACAGCCTTTTCAATAAATGGTGCTGGGAAAACTGGACAGCTACATGCAAAACAAAAAGAAACTGGACCACTATCTTACACCATATACAAAAATATATTTGAAATGGATTAAAAGTTTGAATGTAAGACCTGAAACCATTAAACTCCTAGAAGAAAACATAGGCAGTATGCTCTTTGACATCGGTCTTAGTAATATTAGTAATATTTTTTTAGACCTGTCTCCTCAGGCAAGGGCAACCAAAGAAAACATAAACAAATAGGACTAAATCCAACTAAAAAGCTTTCAAACAGTGAAGGAAACCATCAACAAAATGAAAAGGCAAGCTACTGAATGGGAGAAGATATTTGCAAATCATATATCCGATGGGTTAATATCCAAAATACATAAAGAAGTTATACAACTTAATATCAAAAATCAAACAACTTAACAAAAAATGGGCAGAGGGCCTGAAAAAACATTTTTCCAAAGAAGACATACAGACAGCTAACAGGCACATGAAAAGATGCTTAACATCACTAATCCTCAGTGAAATGCCAATCAAAACCACAATGAGATATCACCTCACATCTTTTACAATGGCTATCATCAAAAAGACAAAAAATAACAAGTGTTGGCAAGGATGTGGAGAAAGAAAACCCTCATGCACTGTTAATGGAAATGCAAATTGGTGCAGCCACTGTGGAAAACAATATGGAGGTTCCTCAAAAAATTAAAAATAGAACTACTATATGATTCAGCAGTTCCACTGCTGGGTATCTATTAGAAAACAAAAACATTAATTTGATAAGATATATGCACCCCTATGTTCACTGCAGCATTATTTACAATAGCCAAGATACGAAAGCAACCTAAATGTCCATTGATAGATGAATGGATAAAGATGATGGGGTATATATACAAAGAAATATTATGCAGCCATAAAAATGAATGAAATCTTACCGTTTGTGACACCATGGATGGACTCAGAAGGTATTATGCTAAGTGAAATAAGTCAGACAAAGATAATTCCTTTACAACTTCAGTTATAGCGGAATCTAAAAAACAAAACAAGCAAACCAGCAAAACAAAAGAGGAACAGACTTATAAACAAACTGGTGGTTGCCAGAAGGGAGGAGGGTTGGGGGTAGGTGAAATAAGTGAATGAGATTAAGAGGTGTAAACTTTCACTTATAAAATAAAGTCATGGGCATATAATGTATAGGGAATATAGTCAATTATATTGGAATAACTTTGTATGGTCACAGATATTTCAGTTAAATATGTGTTGGAGCTCCTTACTCTATTCTCCTTATTAACTCTCTCTCATATTTTCTACTACTTTTTCTCTCCTGCATTCTGGATAATTTATTCTGATGTATATTTCATTTCACTAATTCTTTCTTCATTTATGTCTAATATGCTGCTAGACCCACTTATTGAGTCTTCAGCAGGTGGCAGAAATGGAAAACTGGGACTAGAGACTTGTAAAAGTGAAAAAATTAGCAATGTTAACATCTGAGTTATACCTATAAAAACAATTCATTCATCCATTTGTCATGGTTCCTAACCTGTCAACGTGGATTACACCAGGAGCAAACCCTAAGTCAAGTATTCAAGTGCAGGTAGTTTATTTGGGGTGAAACACTGGACTGGAATTAGAGAAGTTAAACAGGAAAGGAAGGAAGTTAATAAAGGGTTTATTATCAAGAAAGTTAACACTGTAAGCAAGTGAAGCTTAATCCTTGTGGAGAACTCTGGAAGAATGGTGTTTCTCCAACTTCAAAGTGCACAACATCACCTATTTAAGCAGAGATTCCTAGACCTCACTCCCAGAGATCCTGATTCAGTAGTTTTGGGGTGGGTTTTGTGAAAATAAATACAGGAAACCAAATTTAAAATGGAGCTGGGGAGCCCTGAAGGGGAGCTTTCATGCACTATCACTTGCCATACCTTACAGACCCCAAACAGGAAAAAGCATACCTCACAATCCCCAACAGGAAGAGGCTTACCTGACACACCCCAGCAGGAGGAAGGAAGAATTTCTCTTTGCCCAGCAACAGCGTGGCCAATGAGAAACCATCACACTCAGTCAATGAGAAGTCATTACCACCATGAACTCAGTCTCCTCCAAAAGACTTTTGTTCAAAACAGCCCCTCCCAGCTTTCATCTTTCCTCTGTAAAAGCAAGCCCATCTCCTCTCTTCTCTGGACTTGCCTATGGGTAGCCATAGTTTGCATGTCCCAAATTACAAGTCCTCCGCTCTTCCCAAATACATTCATTTTGCTGGTAAAATAACAGGCTCTTTTGTTTTTTAAGGTCAACAGTTCTAAGAATTTGTATTTCTAACCAACTCCCAGGCAGTAGTGATGTTAATGCTACAGGTCAGTGGATCACACTTTGAGTAAGCAGTAGTATAGAACACACTTCTGAGGGAGTTATCTTGCCCAAGAGGCAAGGAAACTGGGGTATTTATCCAACAACTCCCAACAGTCATTGTTTTACAAGGCTGCTCTCAAACAGCATTAATTCCCTGGTACTTCCTGCCTGACTGCACATTGGCAGAGCAGGTGTCTGCAGCCAAGAGAAACCCCTCAGGAAATGAGTCACATGTGCTGGCAGCTGAAATCAGTTTGGCATGTGTTGACATGGAAAATGCCAAGGAAATGTGAGCAGATCATTGACACCATTTGCTACACTGCTATGTATAGTGTCATGGGGAAAATACACATTAAGCAAGAAATTACACAAATAAATTACAATGATAAGTGGTATAAAAGTAAATTACATGAGGCTCCCACTAAAGATAACCTCATATTATTTCAGATGGCAACCTCCTAGAGTAGTTGATGCTGACCAAAACAATGCACTTTTACAACTCTGTTAAACACCAACTCCAGATCGGTATTGTATACATCTGCCATTACTGAATGCACAGTATCTTATTTGAAGTCACTGTGATTGGCAGTTTACATTACAAATGTGTGCGTAATTATTATTAAGTTTTCCATTTGTTTCATTTGGATAAACCTTAGCTAAGATTTACTTTGTTTTATAAACCTTAAATTGCAAATATGAAAAGCAAGCTATGTTTATTTACTTCAATTATTTTTTTTATTAAATGGTTTCACCAAGAGAAAACCTAAACCAGTATTGTATTTTGAGAAGTATGTTATAACTTATTCTATGTCTTTTTTATTTTGTAAATCTATACTCACTTTCCTTCCTAAATATATTTATCTCCTTAAAGCATCTAAAGAGTTAGCAACTGCAAAGTTAGGGAACAGTCCACAAAACTATCCTTACTTCAGTGGTTTCAAGCGCACACTCAGATTTGATAATTTGCTGGAAGCACTCACTGAAAGCTGTTGTACTCACAGTTACAGTTTATGACGGGGAACGGATATAGATTAAAATCAGCCTAGGTTAGAAACACATAGGACAGAGCCTAGGAAAGGAATAAGTGTGGAGCTTCCAGTTGGCCTCTTCTATGGACAGTGTTATTTTCATGGTATCAATGTGTGACAACACCCACAGAGTACTGCCAAACAAGGAAGCTCATCTGAGCCTTGGTGTCCAAAGCGTTTATTGAGGCTCCGTAACAGTCCCATGGCTGATTGCCCACATGGCTGATCTCATTTTCTAGCTCCTTAAGAAGTCAAGCTGATACCGCTTGACTCTAAGTACCATCCTAAATCACACTGTTACTATCTGGCTTGGCCCAAGGTCCCCCCGCAAACAAAAACATTTCTGTCAGGCATGATATCCCAGGGCTTAGCAATTACCTCCCAAAAGCCAAGAGTTCAGGCCAGATTTCTTTTTGGGCAAGTTTAAATTCTCTACTACACTGTGCCTTACTCATTTACATGTAAGTAGCTAAGAAAATCTTATAATGAGGTTAGAAAACATATTTGATATTTAGTATTATTTTGTGTCTTAAAATCTTGGAAGAGAACATTTTGACTAAAACATGCAAATGCACCAAATCTAACAATAAATGTGACAAGAAAGCAAGTAAACATATTTTTAATCCACAAACAGCAGCATATCATAGTATAATGAATAATCACCATAAGAATGATAGTAAATTTACATATATATTATTTTCTAAAAACTTGAAGATACTAAAGAAATATCTATGCAAAGCAAATGGATAAATTAATAATATTAAAATGTTTAAAAATAAACCATAAATATATCTTGTGACTACTTCCACCTTGTGCTTAGCTGCATTTTCTCATTCCTTATTATGTTAATGAAATTCTGAACATTAAGTGAAATGCTAAATCTCAGGCTGAGATCTTAGCATATTAGTTGTTCTTAAGGATTTCCTGCCCTCCAGTGGTATCTGCCTTAATATTTTCACTGCACCTTTCAACATTACAAAGAGAAGACACATCACTTATACATTTACATTTTGAAATTATATCACACTGTATGGCAGCATCTAACTTTTCTTTCATT
The DNA here is from genome assembly GCF_041296265.1 of Equus caballus. Classification (NCBI taxonomy): domain Eukaryota; kingdom Metazoa; phylum Chordata; class Mammalia; order Perissodactyla; family Equidae; genus Equus; species Equus caballus. The sequence goes on from NC_091702.1 coordinate 546,531, forward strand.
ACAGGTTCACTCTCAGTTTGTACCCATGCATCACATCTTGCAACTTGTACAGTGCAATTACTGCTTTTGTTTTGCACAATGTGTGCTGAATCACACTGAGACTGTGGAAACTGATCTGTCTTATCTTTAAGTGAGAACTGGTGAAAATTCTCATTTTGTTTATGAATTTTGGCATTGTTTTTAGCAATCCTATCATGTGGAAGTTTTGCCATCCTTTCTAAATAAAAACTGTTAGTTGTTTCTTTGGTTTTGATGGATCTCCTATTTGAATCTTCAATTTGCTGCAATATTTGATCTTCATCTTCAGACAGCTAAAAGAAATTTAGTAATTTTGCTGTAAATGATGCTTTAATTTTAAAAAATCATTCAATGACTTCAAAGCAGACATTCTTAAATTCACATCATGGAAAATTTCAAAATACAGAAGAGACTTTGGCAGGTGGCAAGTCAACCTGGACTTTTGATTTTTAAAAATCATGGAGGTTATGGATTTTTTAAATAACAAGAACAATAATGATAATGACAATCCTTGTATTACAAATTCAAAAGAAAGGGTCGGCCCTGTAGTGTAGTGGTTAAGTCAGGCGGGCTCCACTTCAGCAGCCCAGGTTCATGGGTTCAGATCCCATGGACCTACACTACTGCCAAGCCATACTGTCTTGGCAACCCATATACAAAATAGAGGAAGATCGGCACAGATGTTAGCTCAGGGCTAATCTTCCTCAGCAAAAAAAAAAAAAAAAAACCAAAGAGGAAGATTAACAACCGATGTTAGCTCAGAGAGAATCTTCCTCACCAAAAAAAAAAAAGGAAAGAAAGCAAAAGAGCTAAAAAAGAGAAGGGGAATTTTGTCTCTTATCAGTCTCTATAATCACAGGCTACATCATCCCCCTACCCTTTCACACAGAGGAAACGATATACACCACACTCTTCAACCACTTAAAAAGAATGGAGTAGAAGTAATAACTTCGAAAGAAACAGTTGACACATATAACTTGTTCAACTATTCACTCATTGACTTTAGTCAAAAAATATCTATATTGTATCTTTTATGGGCCCAGTCTCATAAAAGAAACAACTTAAGGAGAGTATCGGCTAAGAGAAAATCAAATAGACAAAAGGAAAATTAAACAGCAATAAATATCACAACTGCTACATAAAAAGTCAAATTTTAAGTACTTTTAATAGGTTTATATTTCAATTTACTAGCTTGAATTTTTCAACTTCACAAAAAATTTATCTCTTAATTACTGCACTAACCAAAATATTCTTTTAGTGAAAATCTTATATAAAAGTACTGATTAGCCAAGCTAAAAAAAAAAAAAAAAAAGAGGCAGAGTTAACATTAAAAACCAAAATGAGGTATACGTCTCAGTTGTTTGGCACTGAAATAGGAAAAGTAAGCCCAAGAAACAGCATTAAGACTGGCTGCACACAAATTAGAGAAAACAAGCTCAATACATTTGTTTATTCAAGAAACAAGTATTTTTTAGCATCTGCAATGCAAGTGAAGCAGACACAGTTGCTGCCCTCTTAAAGCACACGTTCTCATTGGTGGAAGTGGCATTAACCAAATAATCACACGCGTGCATATGTAATGACAGAATGAGAAAAGCACTATGAAAAACAAGCATGAAGGACCTTGAGAGGATAATTGAGGGGCCTAATTTAGATTGAGGAACCAAAGAGGGGCTTTCAGAAGCAGCGACATATTTACGCTAAGACCTAAAGGATGAGTAACAGCAAGGCAGAGGAAACAGGATATATAAATAAATGCCCTGAAGCAGAAAAGAGACTGATAAACTAAGGAAAGTGAAATGTCGTACGTGTGGAGTGTGGTGAGAGAGGGAGAACACCAGAAGTTGAAGATGTAGCCAGACTCTAAAGTAAAATAGAAATCCACTCATAGGAATAACATGATTCAATTTAAGTTTTCAAAAGATCACGATGACTGCTAACTGGAGAAAAAGTGGAACAAGAGTGGAAAATAGATCTCTTAGGAAACAACCACAATAGTTCAAGAACAAGATGATGGTACCTTAACTAGGGTATTGACACCAGAAGTTGAGGAAGTAGATAAATATGCCAAGTATTTCGGAAGTACAATTGACTGAATGAAGTGATGGAATGAATGGGGTTAAGGAAGGCAGATGAGGCAGAAAGAAATGACAGTTAATTACTAAGTTTCTAGAGTGAGCAATTGAGTGGACAAAAAGGTATCACTAATATAGGAAATATCAATAAAACTGACTTGGGGAGAAGAACAGGGGAATTCAGTTTGAGGAATAAAAATAAGGAGATTTTTGTGAAACATCCAAGAAGAGGTATCCGCTAGGAAACTGGACATCTAAATAAGGATCTGGGCTAAAGTCATAAAGCTGAGAACTGTCATCAACTAGACAGTATATAAGTCATTGGAGCACATAACATCATCTAGAGTTTGGAATGTAGGTTAAGAGAAGAAAAGGATCCTGCAGCAAACCATAAACACTATGACATTTATATAGGAGGAAGGGTGGAAAAGAAGTAGACAAAGGCATAAAGTAGCACTCAAAGAGGTATGAAAAAACCAAAAGAGTGTGTTATCATAAAAGCAAAGAGAAGAAAATGTTTCAAAAAAAAGAACATAATTTCTATTAATATTACTAAAAGTTCTTGTAAAATAAAAACTTTAGTGTCCAACGAATTTGACAAAATAGAAATCACTGGGGTCCTTCCTTAGCAAGAGCAGTTCAGATGGAAAGTGAGAGACAAAAGGTGGACGAAATGAATACGGAAGAATTGATGGAGGAGAATTCCATTAAATGTGATTTATGAGAAATGCAGCATTCCCACTCAGAACATAGCATGTCATTCCAATTATTCAGACGACAGTCTTCAGTAACACTTTAGTGTTTTCTTCATATAAGCCTTAAGGTTTTCTTTTTTCTATGTATTTTTGGTTGTTTTAGGGTTTCAATTCTTATGAGTGGGTTCTTTTAAAAACTCTTTTAAAAGAAACACAACTTTATCATATACACACACACATATCCTGATAAGATTGGCTTTTGTCAATAATAATGAACACATTCATTTATACTTTAATTTTATATTTCTGTTTACGTTCTTACATTTTTAATATTTTTCATTTTTCGTTTACATTTATATTTCCACTAGTTATTGTCTCAACTATTTGTTTCAGAATGTAAAGGTACACTATGAGATATACAAAGAATTCTAAACTAGTATAGCATATATTAATAAGCAAAAAAACGAAAAGCATACCTTACCATCTCTGAACTAGAACTGAAACAACTATCTGTGGGCCTTGGAGAGTAACTGGTAGACCAACTACTCTGTGAAGACTCAAGATCTGAAAACGAACATTTAACTCATGAAGAATGGTATTTATTAATACTCTACTAATTATATACACAGGCAGCAGATATCAGCTGGTAAAATAAGTTTAGCTAACATACTGCAGAGCATTTTAAAAGTGTGCCAAAACTAGTTAAAACTTGAGAAACTCCGCATCTTGGATTTCTGACAGAGTATTACGGGTTTATTCTACACTTAAAAGTTTTTCATCTACAAGTAAAATAAGGGTACATAAGGCAAGAAAGGAGAACAGAGAAAATTCAATTGATTTTTTCTAATATACGAACAATGTTTTATGAACAAATAATTTAAATAATAATTTAAAGTGTCAACCTACAGGAAGGAGGAATAAGGCAATTTATTAAGTCCAAAAGCACCAGATATTTGCTAATCTAATAAACGAAGCTTCCTTGTACAATAAAAGCTGTATTTAAAAAATCAACTCAAAGCATCCAGTCCGATATTCTTTCATTATGTGCTTAATGTGTTCTCTTATGATAGCAAGTAAAGTTTAAAAATAGGCCTGAGAAGTAGGTCATGACTCCTCACAATGCATAAATACTGTAGACCAAGAGGGACGTACATTCACACGAAAGTAGCAACAAAAACAACAAAAAGTACCTACCACCAAATCTAACAAGAGACATGCAGAATCTACTTGAGGAAAACCTTAAAGTGCTTAAAGGTGTTCTAAACAACTATTAAAGATACAAAATTAGGCTGAATTAACAAAAAGACATCCCTTGTTCTTAGATAGGTCTACTCAACATCATTAGTATGATAATCCACACTAAATCAATATATACACTTAGCATTTTCCTGATAAAACTAAAATATTTCTTTGGAGCTACACAAGTTGATTTTAAAGTTTATATAAAAAATAATCAAAATTAGCCAGAAAAATTCTTTAAAAAGTACAAAGGGAGGTGTAACTGTTTTAGAAATTAAGCATACTATAAAGCACTTACCATAAAAATAGTACAGTATTAGCACACAAAGATTAGGAAAGACCAGTAGAACAGTAAAGAAAGCCCAGCACATATGAAAAGTTAGTACATAAAAAAGGTGGTATCACAAATGCCTAGGGAAAAGACGCATTTTAAAAACCTGAATCAATGCACATCTCACACCTTTAATCACAATAAACTCTAAACGGATTAAAGATTTAAGCGTAAAAATATAAAATCATACTAACACTAGAAGAAAACATTAAGTGAATTCATTTAACCTGGGAGTGTAGAGTCTTTCTAATCAAATCCAGAAGTATAAAAGAAAAGATGAATAAAATCAACCACATAAAAAAATACATTAATCCTTTGGCAAAGCAGGAGATATCATAAGCAAAGTCAAAACAAATCAAAAACCAATAATAAACTAGGAGGAAATATTTGTGACATATCACAAAGACCTAAATCTCTTTAATATATAAAGAGTTCTTAAATATCAAGAAAAAAAATACCAAAAATTCAATTGGTCAAAAGACATGAATGGAGACTTTAAAGAAAAAGAAATGAAAACAGACATTAAATATTTTTAAAAGACGCTCAACTTCACTTATAGAAAAAGAAAAGCAAACTTAAACTGCCATCTATCCGTCTGTCTACCTATCTATTTTTATAAAACTCACAAAAATTCCCAAGTTTGAACACAATCCCTATTGGTGAGGCTGTGGAATAAAAAGGCACATTTCTGGTGAGATTGCCAAATGATGCAACAGGGAATTTGGTAATATCTATCAAAATTGAATTTTGGCAATAATAACTACACAAAAAAACAATGTATCCCCCCTTTGACACAGCAATCCTACTCCTAGAAATTATCCTGAAAATGTACCTCCACAATTAAGAAACATATACACAAAGTTGTTCACCAAGCATTGTTTATAAGAACGCAATACTGGAAACAAGCCAAATGTCCACCAACAGGGCATGACTGAATAAACTATAGCCCATCCACATAATAGATTACCAAAATTGTCATAAATAAGGGATGAAGAAATGTCTAGTACTAAGATGGAGAAATCTATAAGAAACTTACTAATAAATGAATCCATTTAATTCATCTATAAAATATCCTATATTATACAAAATATCCTATACTACATTTAAGTGAGAAAAGTGGAGAACTAAGACCCATGTGAATATGTGTGTTTATATATTCTTAGGCTTTATTTTGAAGAAAAACAGAACACAACAAAACATAGTAAAACGATAAACCATAAACCAATAAAAAAGTTACTCATATGAGGCAAAAGGAAACAGGGCAGACAAGATAGGATAGAAACCAGACTACTGGTTTACACTTCAAAAATTTAAATTAAATCCAAAAGAAAAAAGTTGATAAAGATTTCTAGGTATCCTAGCAAAGTAGATATCCGAAAGAATCATTCCATCACAGAATATCTAAAAAGTACCACAAACTATTTTTCATAAAAAGACAGTATAGACTAAAATGACCACTCAAATATGAAGTATTTGCTACACACAGCCTACAAGCAATTAGAATCTAGTATATATATATGAAAGATATATAGGATATATACATATATATCTACATATAGAAAAGATATATCCTATAAGGAAAGCCAAACTTTCTAAAAGAAATATGACCAATAGACATGAAAGGTATTTCACAGATAAACAGGGGTGGCAAATCAACCTAATTAATAATGGGAAATATAAATTAAAATTACAATGAAATACCAGATTCCAACAATGATAAAAAGCTGATCCAGTGTTAGTGAGAATATGGAACAACTAAGAGTCTTAGCTCCTGCAAGTGGGAGTTTAACCTGGCACAACTACTTTATAAAACAATTTTGTATTACCTAGAATAGATGAAGATGCGCATAACATTTGAACTAGCCAATTCTACTCCTTGACTCATATTCAAGAGAAATTTTTTATACATGTGTGCCAGGAGAAATGTCAAGAATTGTCCAAGTAGCATTGTTTATTATAGCAAAATATTCAAAACAATCTAAATAACCAATGCCAGAAAATGTATAAATTGAGGTACATTCACACAACAGAAGGTTGCATAGCAGTAAATAAATAATCAAGTATATTAGAGTCACAAATATCAGAGTGGGTGAACAAAGAAAAGCAAGTTGAAGCAAAATATATAGCATTTGCCTCAATCTGTGAACAGTTCAAAACCAAGCAATGTAAAAGTCTATGTGTGATACCATAAAAACAAATTCAGGATAATAGTTACCTCTAGGGGGCAGGATAGGAAATGCAATTGAGAAGATCTTCAAATGTACTGATTACGTATTATTTCTTAAGCTACAAAGTGAGTACAAGGGTATCTATTTTACTACTATTCGCTAAAATGTACATATATGTTACATATATTCATCATGTATAACACATTTTATAAAAGATAAAAGTAGTTTTGAAGACAATTGCATTACTAGTACATTCTAAGATATCTAGGAAACATATTTGCCGGCAAAAACCTAAAAAAAAAGCACTTAAAACAATTTCCACTTAAATGTTAGTTTTTTTTAAAGAAAAAAATTCACTTATACTGACAGACTTTCATAGTAGAGGTTGGCCTGCCTTTTAAAGAACACATTCCTCCTTTTTCCATCAGAATCTAAAAGAAAAATAAAATTTAAGAACTCCTAAGTATACACAATAATATCCACTTATAGCTCCCTTTTCACCCCAACAAATCATTTTACAGTACTCTTCCTTCATATTACTTTAATTCCACAAAGATAATTTTAAACTCCCAAAGAAAAATTTGCCTATGACAAACAATAAAACAAAACAAAATTGAAATTCATTTAGAAACAGCAAGCAACAGAAGAGACACTTGATAATAAATGAATTGACAAAAAAGAAAGGATTCAGGTAATCATAACAAATGCAGCTGAAAAAAGGAAAAGATACTAAAGCAATTTGGAGATTTATTCTGTTTTTCTTTTTCTAATTTGTTAAGTTGGATATCAGTTCATTTATTTTCAGGTTTTTTAAATAGTAAAAGCTCTTAGAGGTATCAATTTTCTACAGAACACACCATTGGTTTTGGTTTTCATCAATTTCTATGTAATTTGTGATTTATTTTCATTTCCTTTTCTTTTTTTCTTTTTCAAAACCAGAGTGTTTCTTAATTTTCAAGAAGATAAGGGAGGTTAAGCAACTTCTTTTCCTCTTCTTTAGTTCTAATTTAATGAATTTTTTATTAGAGAATATGGCTATGAATCTCTCCTTAGATAAATCTCTTAGACTTTCTTTGTGGCTTACTACATGAATTAGGTTTGCAAATATAGTAGGGACTTAAAGAACACATATATTCTCTGTTGGTGGGATATACAGTTTTTGATAGACAGATAGGTAGCATAAAGGAGAAACCATCTAGTTGTTCACCAAACATGTTTCCCTTTCCTTTTAAGCATACAGCTAAAACACATTTCCTACCCTCCCTTGGAGTTGGTTTGGACACGTGATTTAAGTCCTGGTCATGGGCAAAGTGGTGTACACCACTGCCAGTGCTGGCCCATAAAAATTTTCTCCACAATCCTCCACTTCCTTTTCCCTTCCGCTATATCCAGTATCAACAAGTTGGAAACCTACCAGTTGAAGATACCAGAGTCCCTACCAGCTTGGAGCCCTGAATAACTTTGTCGAGCAAAGCCTCTTTTCTAACCTCACTATTTAATCATTTAAAAAGCCTTGTACATTCAACTCTTAGAATATTCAAGCCCCAAACCTGCACCAGTAAGACACAAGCTGAGAAAGCTATATAGACCCCCAAGACAGGCAAACACTCCAATATCCACTTCAGATCTGTTGATAGAGGATAACAGACAAATAAAATGGTCCCAAAGAGAAGAAACTAAATTATTTAAGGAATTTCCCCATCCTCTAGGATAGCAAGATTTTCACACAATGTCTGCCCAGCAGGATTTCATGATCGGTATGGATCAGTAACTCTGTATCACCTCTTCTTCTCCTTTCTGAATGGGCTTTTCATTGAATTTTTACTCTCCTTGTTTCAATAATATATATTTTATTTATATATATCTTGCCATCTTTTTATTTTTAACCTCTATTATTATGTTCTACATGTTTCTTGAAAAACTATAAAGATTATTTTTTCTTCTCAATTTGATATTCTTTGAATCTTGTTAAGAAAAATCAACCTCTTTATATTTCACATATTAATTGCTAAGCAGGTTTCATTCCTTACATTTTACCTTTCCCATTTATCTAAACGTTATTTCATTCTTTCCCATCTTGATCAGGTTTCCTAGTGTGACATCCCCACTCCCTTGAATTCTGAATATCTTCTACGTGTCTTTATTTCTCTAGTGATTACCTTCCCATTGGTAACAACCATAATTTAAATCTTATTCCTCTACTACTTTAAAATTAAATAAGTTCCAGTTCAAGATGGCAATGTAGGAGGATCCTGAACTCACCTCCTCCCACAGACACACCAAATCTACAGCTACATACAGAACAATTTCCTCTGAAAGAAACCCCAAAACAAGCTCAGAGACTCCTATACATCAGGGGAATGAGAAAAAACCCACAGTCAAATGGGTAGGAGAGGCCGAGACACAATCTTACCATAACCCCACCCTGGGCATGGTGATCCACAACCAGGAGGGAACCCACAACTCTGAGCTTCTCCCCAAGGAGTGAATGGCTTGACCCTCATATCTGGTACTTGAACTTTTAAGACCTTCACCAAAGAGATAAGCCCCCAAAACGTCAAGTTGTGAAAGCCAACAGGGCTTGTGTCCATGAGACCCACAAGGCTACACGGAACTGAAAAACAGTTCCTAAAGGGCTCGCACAGGCTCACCATGCTGCACCCCAGGGCCTAGAGCAGAGGCAGCTCACTGACTATCCAGTCTTTCTGTGAAACAAGCCTATTAGCTTATCCTCATAGCTGCAAACTAAGAGTCAGGCTTCTAATTAAATTCACATCTAAGGGCTGACTGTAATCCTCTCCAGTGAACTCGGAGGCTGGGTACCATCTTTCCACTCTCCCGCTGCCTCGCTCATGGTCACCAGTACCTTGCAGAATGGAGCTTACATTGGAGGGTCCCACAGGACTGTAACAAATGGAGAAAGAGTTCCTAACTGGCTACCCTCCAGGGCAAAGCAAAGAGACAGTAGATTGAATCGCACCCCAATCCTTCTGTGAGAGAAGCCTATTTGCTTATCTTAAATCTTTGGCCTAAGGAGCAGGCTTCTAATTTAACACACATCTACAGGCCTACTGAAATATTCTCCAAAGACCATAGAGCCCAGCGGGCACCATCTTCACAGTCCAACTCTGCCTTGCTCCAAGTCACCAGTATCTCCCAGAAAAGAGCTTGTGCACATTGTCTGGAGGCCCAGTTTTCGCAGCTGCCACCCATGGGATGCCCCTTGATCAGCTGGCTCTGGTAGCCAGCAAGGCTTTGAAGGGGATCAGAATTGGCCATCTGAGCCAGCCCTGATGGCCTAGTGGTTGAAGTTCGGTGTGTTCCACTTTGGTGGCCTGGGTTTGGTTCCCGGGCATGGAACCACATGACTCGTCTGTCAGCAGCCATGCTGTGGTGGCAGACCACATAGAAGAACTAAGACTTACAACTAGAATATACAACCATGCACTGAGGCTTTGGGGAGGGGAAAAAAAATGAAAGAGAGAGGAAGATTGGCAATAGATGTTAGCTCAGGGCAAATCTTTCCCAGAAAAAAAAAAAAAAAGAATTTGCCACCCCAAAATGTGTCTCTTTGCCTTGATTATTTTAAGGACAAAAGAGTCTTTCACTCTTTGAAAGAAATTCAGACCTTCCCCCTAACTGCCTGAAAGAATTTAAGATAGAAGGGCCTGTCCCAGGAAGGAGATATCACCATAGATAATTCTAGGTGTGGTAGACAGAAAGACATCTAGCAAGGGCCATTTTATCAAAAGATCTCTTTCAGTTCCCATTGTCTACAGATGGCCCAGCAAACACTTGTTTATCAAACATTTCCATTTCCATCGTCATGTAAATTGCCTTCCTCTCCTTTGAAGTCCCAAACCACTACCCCCAATATCCTCCTTTATCTTTAGCTGAAGATGGTATTCAGGTGGCAATTTCAGCCACTCCAGCAAGATTTTCCTGGGTTTCTCCCATGTACATATGTTATCAAACTTTGATTTTCTCCTCTTATTCTGTCTCATGTCAATTTAATTCTTAGACCAGCCAGAAGGACCCAGAGGGTAGAGGAATTGTTTTCCTCCCCTACAGTTTACGTTCACAGGTCCCACAGGACTATAATGAACAAAGAAAGAGTTCCTAACCAGCTACCGGTCCAGGGCGCAGCAGTGAGGCAGCAGACTGAAATGCCAGTCTTTCTGTGAAAGAAGCCTATTAGCTTATCTTCATACCTGTGGCCTGAGGGACAAGCTTCTAACTAAGCACAGACCTAGGGGCTAATTGCAATCCTCTCCAGAGACCAGGAAGCCCAGTGGTTACCATCTTCACACTCTCCATCTGTCCCACCCTAGGTTGCTAATGTCTCCAAGAAAGGAGATTGTGCACATATCTAGCACCAGGGTTTCTGTGTCAGCTGCCCAAAAGACACATCCCTTGATAGCCTGGCTCTGGTGGCCAGCAGGGCTTGTGTTCATAGATTCAACAGGATGTCAGCAAACAAACAGTTCTTATATGGCTATCACACCAGGGCTCAGTGCAGACGAGCACACAGAAATGCTCATGTCAAAGTCTTCCCATGAATGAGGTATATTTACATACTTCAAAAGCTGCTGCATCAGGGTCCAGTTTCCAATTAGACTGAATCTAGATGTTGACTGAGATCTTCCCTATTGGGACAGCGGCAGGTTTTTGCACACCCTCAAATACTGGGAGCCACTAAAAATAAAGTAGACTGCTTGAACAAGCACAAAGGTTTGAGAGACAACCAAGAGCTACAGCAGGGTTGAAACATAAGGTTCATCTCCTGCACGAGGCCACTTCTTCAAGACTAGAGAGGTGGCTGTTTTACAGAATGCATGGAAACCAACACAGAGAATCAAGGAAAATAAAGAAACAGAAGATGACATTCCATATGAAAGAACAAGATAAAGCCTCAGAAAAAGACCTTAATGAAATAAGTGATTTACCTGATAAAGAGTTCAAATTAGCCATCATAAAGATGCTCACCAAGGTCAGGAGAAAAATACACGAACAAAGTGAGAATTTCAACAAAGAGAACATAGCGTAGAAAGTATAAGAAAAACACCAAAAATAAATCACAGAGCTGAAAAATACAATGGAAAGGTACAAAAGAAGACTAGATGAAGCCAAAGAAAGGATCAGTGAACAAAAAGACAGGGCAGTGGAATTTACCCAATCAGAGGAGCAAAAAGAAAAAGGAATGAAAAAGAATGAAGATAGCACAAGGAACTTATTGACAACATCAAGTGGACTAATATTTGTATTATAGGGGTCCCAAAAGAAGAAAGGGGCAGAAAATTTATCTAGAGAAATTATGACTGAAAATTCCCTAACGTGGGGAAAGAAACAGACATCCAGATCCAGGAAGCCCAGAGAGTTCCAAATGAGATGAACTCAAAGAGACCTCACCAAGACACATTATAATTAAGTTATCAAAAGTTAAAGACAAGGAAAGAATCTTAAAAACAGCAAGATAAAAACAACTTGTTACATCCAAGGAAACCCTCATAAGACTATTAGCAGATCTTAAGCAGAAACTTTGCAGGCCAGAAGGGAGTGGCACAACATATTCAAAGTGCTGGAAGAAAAAAACTGCTAGTCAAGAATACCCTATCCAGCAAAGCTGTCCTTCAGAATAGAAGGAAAGATAAAAAGTTTTCCAGACAACCAAAAGCTAAAAGAGTTTATCATCACTAGACTGGCCTTACAAGAAATGTTAAAGGGACTTTAAGCTAAACCGAAGGGCCCTAAATCAGTAACAGGAAAACATATAAAATTATAAATCTTACTGGTAAAGGTAACTATATAGCAAAATTCAGAATAATCTAATGTTGTAGGTGATGGGTTAATCACTTATAAAGCTAGTATGAAGGTTAAAAGACAAAAGTACTAAAAATAACAACTACAATGATTTGTTAATAAATACACAAGATAAAAAGATATAAGTTGTGACATCAAAAACATAAAACTTGGGAGGGCAGTAAAAATTTAGATCTTTAGAATGCATTCAAACTTAAGTTTTTAAGAACTTAGAATGTTATAAGTTGTTTTACAGAAGCCTCATGGTAACACAAAGCAAAAACCTACAGTAGATACACAAAAGATAAAGAAAAAGGAATCCTAAGCACACCATTACAGAAAATCATCAAATCACAAAGAAAGAAAAAAAGAAAAAACAAAGGAATTACAAAACAGTCAGAAAAAAATGAACAAAATGGCAATAAGTCCACACCTATTAATAATTACTTTAAATGTAAATGGACTAAATTCTCCACTCAAAAAATATGGAGTGGCTAAATAGACTGAAAAAACAAGATCCATCTATATGCTGCCTATAAGAAACTCACTTCAGAGGTAAGGACACACACAGTCTGAAAGTAAAGGGACAGAAAAAGATATTCCATGCAAATGAAAACCAAAAAAAAACCTGGCATAGCTATACGTATATCACACAAAATAGACTTTAATACAAAGAGACTTGGAGACAAAGAGAGTAATAAGAGACAAAGAAGGTCATTATATAGTCATGCACCACATAAAAACGTTTCAGTCAACAACAGACTGTGTATACAACAGTGATCCTTTAAGAAAAGTAACATATAGTCTAGGTGTGTAGCAGGCTATACTGCTGGGAGCCGTGGCTACATCATTTGATCGGCTGTTTGACAGGGTCCAGCTGATTAACGCTGAGGGGTGCAGGGTCGCCCCTTGGTGAAGAATAACCGGCCAGCCCCTCACATAGTTCTGAAACCTGTGCTGCTTCTAATTGCCCTTCATTCCTTTTCCTTTCTTAACCTCCAGTTTTCACTCCTTTGGGTGGCTGCTTGGGAGGCACTACCTCCTGGGAAAATTAGATATAGTAAGAGAATGTGACCACCTGCAGGTAACTTTCAAGATATTTTTCAGTTAATTAATGGAGGAGCACACAGTCCCATTTGAGACAATCAGAAAGGAATCCTGCCCAGATAAGATGTCGAATTAGGTTTATGGCCTCCATCTGGTTAATGTTTCCTTCTCCCTCCAGTTCTTTGTCTAAATATACATATGCATCGTCCTTCTAAGTTTGTTGGCTAATTGGTTGATCAAGAAGTATCTATATATTATTCTTGACCTTCTGCTTTCTGTTAAAATGTTATAGAGGTTTTCTCCTAAAAGCAATAAATAATAAATAATTGGTGAGTAGAAGGGCCGAGGGGTGCAAGAATGCCCCTCGGTGAAGGATGGCCGGCCAACACCCCCAATATTTTCTGAATTATATGCATGCTTTCTATCAAGGTTATGTGTATACTTATTTCTCTTTTTTATTCTTGAAGATATATAGTTTAGTTTAGCTTTTCAGCCCTTTACTTTACTAACAATATGATACTTTCTCCGGCAGTGTACTTAAGGGACCGTTAGCTCTACAATCTAAAAGACAAAGGAATGCTTCCACCCCCTAAAGGGCGCGGAAAAAGTAAAGATGTTTAACTGCCCGCTGAGAATGCAGATAGCCCTGGGGATAAGACACCCTGGAGTCGCCTTTTGTTCCCATTAACCATCTACACTAATGGCGTAAATGATTGAGGGAGGCAGGGATGGCTCCACCAGGATGTAACCAGAGGGGCTGCTGTCCTGTCTGGAGGCCTGGACCTTCTCTCTTTGATTTAACTTTACCATGAATTACAACAGACGCCTAGGTACCTATCTCCTTTAGCTTAGAGACAACAAACACTAGTTAATTGCAGAGAAGACGATCATTAACCTTATACTCTATAGAATGGAATGCTAATAAATATTCTTGTGCTCGTTTCTTACTTCCTTATCTCTCTGAGAATATCTGTAAAACTATTTCTGTACTAATCCTGAAAAATATATAAACGACACTTGTGCACAGTAAAGTCAGACTTGCTAACACCAACCCAAGTCTCACGTCCCCTTTATTTTCCCCCTCCCTCATCGCGCCGACACCATCCATCCCTCAGGAACCTGGACTCCACCGGGGCGGGACCCCGGCACTATACCATTGAGGTTTGTGTAAGTACTGTAAGAGAGGAAGAAATTTTCCTCTACTCTTCTAGGTTTTTCTGGCTGATCTAAAAATTAAATTGACACGAGACAAATTAACAGGAGAAAAACAAAAGTTTAATAACATGTACACATGTGAGAAACACAATAAAACCAAGTAACTAGCCAAAGCCTTCAACTTAAATATCATCTTCAGGTAAAGACAAAATAAGATGTTGGAGATGAAGAGAGTCAGGGACTTGAAAGGGAAAGAAGGCAATTCACAGGTAAGTGAAAAGGAGCAAATGCTTAGAAAACAAGTGTTTGGCCACAGAAACAGAAGAACACAGAAGGGAGTCCAAAAATCAGGCTTTTCTAGGTGCCTTCCTGTCTATCACCTAGTTCATGTTATGCTAAGGTGATAGCTTGCTTCCTGAGACAGCTTTTTTTAATCTGAATTCTTTTAGGAAGTTAAGGGGTAGGTTACAAGACAAACTTTCTAAGTCTTTTTTTCTCAGAAATAGTCAGCCTAAAACAATCCTCACGTGGGGCTGGCCCCGTGGCCGAGTGGTTAAGTTCGCGCGCTCCGCTGCAGGCGGCTCAGTGTTTCATTAGTTCGGATCCTGGGCGCGGACATGGCACTGCTCATCAGACCACGCTGAGGCAGCGTCCCACATGCCACAACTAGAAGAACCCACAACGAATTAATACACAACTATGTACCAGGGGGCTTTGGGGAGAAAAAGGAAAAAATAAAATCTTTAAAAAAAATAAATAAATAAATAAAAAAAAATAAAACAATCCTCACGTTAAAGAGACATATTTTGGGATGGCAAATTTTGTTCCCCTTTAGTATGCTCTATGAGGTTCTCACAATGATGAAATTGCCTACTGACATATTTCTCAGAATGTATCCCGTCAGTAAGCAATGCATGACTGCATAATAATAAAGGGGTGAATCCAACAAATGGATATGACATTTGTAAATATTTATGCACTCAACACAGGAACACCAAAATAAATAAAACAAATATTAACAGACCTAAAGAGAGAAAATATACAACAATACAACAGTAGGGGACTTTAATACCCCACTTTCATCAAAGGATACATCATCCAGTCAGAAAATCAATAAAAACATATTGGCCTTACATGGCACTTTAGACCAGATAGACCAAACATACATACACAGAACATTCCATCCACAAGCAACGGAATACACATTCTTCTCAAGCACACAAGGAACATTCTCCAGGATAGACCATATGTTAGGCCACAAAACAAATCTTAATAAATTTAAGAAGACTGAAATCACATTAAACACGTTTTCTAACTGCAATGACGTGAAACTCAAAATCAATTACAAGAAGAAAACTGGAAAATTCACAAATATGTGGATATTAAATAACATGCTCCTGAACAACTAATGGGTCAAAGAAGAATCAAAAAAGAAATTTAAAAAATATCTTGAGACAAATGAAAATGGAAATACAACATACCAAAACTTATGGGATGCAACAAGAGCAGTTCTAAGATGGAAGTTCCTGGTGATAAATGCCCACATTAAGAAACAAGAAAGATCTCAAATAAACAACACAGCTTTACACCTCAAGGAACAAGAAAATGAACAAACTGAACCTAGTTAGTAAAAGACGGAAATAACAAAGATCAGAGTGAAAATAAATGAAACAGACACTAAAAGACACTAGAAAAGATCAATGAAACTAAGAGCTGGTTTTTTGAAAAGATAAACAAAATTGACAAACCATTAGCTAGACTTAACAAGAAAAAAGAGAGAGGACTCAAATAAATAAAATCAGAAATGAAAGAAAAGCCGTTACAACTGATATCACAGAAATAAAATGCATCATAAGACACCATTATGATTAATTATACAACAACAAACTGGACAATCTAGAAGAAAAAGATAAATTTCTAGAAACATACGACCTACCAAGACTAATTCATGAAGCAATAGAAAATATGAATAGACTTATTACTAGTAAAGACATCAAACCAGTAATCCAAAACTTCCCAATGTCAAAAGTCCAGGACCAATGGCTTCCACTGGTGAATGCTGCCAAACATTCAAAGAAGAATTAATACCTATCCTTCTCAAACTATTTCAAAAAAGAGAAGAGGAGACAAGTCTTCCAAACTCCTTTTATGAGGCCAGCATTACCCCGATATCCAAACTAGTCAAGGACACCACAAGAAAAGAAAATCACAGGACAATATCCCTGATGAACATACATACAAAAATCCTCAATAAAACATTAACACTTCAATCTAGGTGAATGGCACTATCGCATCAACTACCCATTTACCCAAATAATAAATCCAGGTCTCCTTCAATGTGTTCCTTCTCCCTTAACTAATCAACAACAACTATCAAATCAAGATCTTCTAAATCTTTGTGATAGCTCTTCCCTCATTTCCATCCTTACTTACACTGCTCAACTTCAAGCCCTCATTATTTTTTGCCCTGCCTTGAGTCATGCCACTTCTCAAATCTCTCATTGTTGCTAGAGTCAACTTTTTAATACTCAGATGTCATCAAACTCCTCTACTAAAATTTTTTCAGTGGCTCTGTTTGGTGACAGAAAATAAAACTGGTATATGTCATGTAAAGTCTTTTATGACCTAGCCCTTTATATTGTCTAGAATTATCTTTTGCCATTCCGCCATCGCTTGTAATTTACACTATAGTAGTACCAATAACAACAACTGGAATGAAGTTACTTTGCAGCTTCTAAAATAAGCTATACTCTCTCACTTGTTAGTTTCTATCTATGTTGCTTCTTCATAGTATGAAGGCAGTTTGTCCATTTGGTAAACTTATTAATTGATATCCAGATCAAAAGTTTTCTCCTCTATTACATCTTCCTCCTGACTAGCCATGAAACTTAGAATTATTTTTTACTTGTCTCCCACTGCCCTTTGTACAAACCCCAATTGGAGCAATTTATCTAAATGTATTATATTTTTTTCTGTTTCTGTCTAGACCATAGCTTCCTAAAAACAGGTCCCATGTCCCTTCATCTCTGTACCTTGCAGAGTCTAGTGCATAACACAATATAAGCTTCATAAGAACAAAAACTGTTTCTTCACCACTGAATCTTCAGTGTCTAGCATATAGGAGAACGACAATAAATTCTATTAAATGAATTCATGATATGTACTCAATGTACATACTGAAGACAAAAAGACAAAACAATTAATATAGTTGAAAATATACAGTCAGATAAGACAAAAGTTTGAATCCTGGCTCAAATGTGTAACTGTGAACAAGTTATTTAATCTTTCTGAACTTGAGTCTCTTTTGCTGTGAAGAGCTTACAGGATCCGGCTCTTGTAGATTAGAACTAAGTGAAACAGAAACTAGTGACCTACTCAACAAGGAATTCAAACAAAATATCATGAGGATGCTCACAGATATGTGGAGAAGAATGGATGAACACAGTGAGCACATCAGCAAAGACTTGGAAGATATAAAAAAAAAACAATCAGAAATGAAGAATACAATACTCAAAATGAGAAATTCACTCGAGGGACTCAATAACAGAGTAGAGGAAGGAGAAGAACGGATCAGCGAACTAGATGAAAGACTAGAGGAAATCACCCAAGCAGAACAGAAAAGAGAAAAAAGAATTAGACAGAATGAGAAGAGAGTAAGGGAACTCTGGGACAATATCAAGCGTGCTAACATTCGGATTATAGGGGTCCCAGAAGGAGAAGAGAGAGACAAAGGGACAGAAAGTTTATTTGTAGAAATAATAGAGGAAAATTTTCCTAACCTGAGGAAGGAAACAGACATCCAACTTCAGGAAGCACAGAGAGCTCCAAACAAGAGAAGCCCAAAGAGGCCCACACCAAGACATATTATAATCAAAATTCTAAAATTAAAGACAAAGAGAGAATCCTAACAGCAGCAAGAGAAAGGCCGCAAGTGCCATATAAAGGGAAGCCCATCAGACTATCAGTGGACTTCTCAGTCGAGACCCTACAGGCAAGAAGAGACTAGCACGACATATTTAAAGGCTAAAGGGAAAAAAACCTACAACCAAGAATACTCTATCCATCAAGGTTGTCATTCAGAATGGAAGGAGAGATAAACAGCTTCCCAGACAAGCAAAAATTAAAGGAGTTTATCACCAAGAAACCAGTTCTGCAAGAAATGCTGAAGGGACTTATTTAAGCGGGAAAGCAATAACCACAAATAGAGATAAAAAAAAATTATCAAAAAACCCCAAAACAACAACAACAAAAGACAGGCAATAAAATCACTAGTAAGGTAAAAGGACAGTAAAGGCAGCAGATCAACTACCTGTGAAGATAATATGAAGGTTAAAAGACAAATGTACTAAAATCACCTATTTCAATGATAAGAGGGTAATAGATAGACACACACTAAACACAAGACTATATATAATGTGAAAAACATAATGTGGGAGGAGGGGAGTGAAAAAGTAGAGCTTTTAGAAAGAGGTCAAGCTAAAGAGTCTATCTACTCAATATAGACTGTTACATGCACAGTATATTAAATAGGATCCTCATGGTAACCACAAACCAGAAACCTACAACAAGCAGGACAAAAAGTAAGACAAAAGAAATCAAACACATTACTAAAGATAACCATCAAACCACAAGGGAAGAGAGCAAGAGAAAAAGAAAGGAACTGAGAAGAACTACTAAAACACCCAAAAAAAGAAAAAGTGACAAAATGGCAATAAATACATATTTATCAATAACTACTTTAAATGTCAATGGACTAAATGCTCCAATCAAATGCCATAGGGTGGCCAACTGGATAAAAAAACAAGATCCATGTATATGCCGCATACAAGAGACACACTTCAGACCTACAGACACTCACAAACTGAAAGTGAAAGGATGGGAAAAGATATTCCATGCAAATGGCAAAGAAAAGAAAGCAGGGGTAGCAATACTTATATCAGACAAAATAGACTTTAAATCAAAAACTGTAATAAGAGACAAAGACGGGCACTACATAAAGATAAAGGGAACAATCCAACAAGAAAATATAACACTTGTAAATATCTACGCACCCAACATAGGAGCACCTAAATATATAAAGCAACTATTAACAGACATAAGAGGAGAAATAGACAGTAACACAATAATAGTAGGGGACTTTAACACTCCACTTACACCAATGGATAGATCATCCAAACAGAAGATCAATAAGGAAACACTCGCCTTAAAGGACACATTAGACCAGATGGACTTAGTAGATATATACAGAACATTCCATCCAAAAACCACAGAGTACACATTCTTTTCAAATGCCCATGGAACATTCTCCAGGACTGATCACATATTAGGCCACAAAACAAGTCTCAATAAATTTAAGAAGATCGAAATAATACCGTGCATCTTTTCTGACCACAAAGGTATGAAACTGGAAATCAACTACAGAAAGAAAACCAGAAAAGCCACAAAAATGTGGAGATTGAACAAAACGCTACTGAACAATGATTGGGTCAATGAAGAAATCAAAGAAGATATCAAAAAATTCCTGGAGACAAATGAAAATGAAAACATGACACGCCAAAATCTGTGGGATACAGCAAAAGCGGTTCTACAAGGGAAGTTTATAGCAATTCAGGCCTACCTCAACAAAGAAGAAAAATCCCAAATAGACAATCTAAAAGCATACCTAAAGGTACTGGAAAAAGAACAACAAACAAAGCCCAAAATCAGAAGGAAGGAAATAATAAAAATCAGAGCAGAAATAAATGAAATAGAGACTAAGAAAACAATAGAAAAAATTAATGAAACCAAGAGCTGGTTCTTCGAAAAGATAAACAAAATGGACAAACCCTTAGCTAGACTCACCAAGAAAAAAAGAGAGAAGGCTCAAATAAATAAAATCAGAAATGAAAGAGCAGAGATTACAACGGACACCTCAGAAATACAAAAGATAATAAGAGAATACTATGAAAAGCTATACGCCAACAAATTGGATAATCTAGAAGAAATGGATAAATTCTTAGAAACATACAACCTTCCAAAACTGGACCAAGAAGATGTAGAAAATTTGAATAGACCGATCGCCAGTAAGGAGATCGAAACAGCAATCAAAAACCTCCCAAAAAGTAAAAGTCCAGGACCAGATGGCTTCCCTGGTGAATTCTACCAAACACTCAAAGAAGAGTTAATACCTATCCTTCTCAAACTCTTCCAAAAAATTGAAGAGGAGGAGAGGCTTCCTAACTCCTTCTACGATGCAAACATTATCCTGATACCAAAACCAGACAAGGACAACACAAAAAAAGAAAATTACAGGCCACTATCACTGATGACCATCGAGGCAAAAATCCTCAACAAAATACTAGCAAATCGAATACAACGATACATTAAAAAGATCATACATCATGATTAAGTGGGATTCATTCCGGGGATGCAGGGATGGTTTAACATCTGCAAATCTAACAACGTGATACACCACATTAACAAAATGAAGAATAAAAATCACATGATCATCTCAACAGATGCAGAGAAAGCATTTGACAAGATACAGCATCCATTTATGATAAAAACTCTAAATAAAATGGGTATAGAATACCTCAACATAATAAAGGCCATATATGACAAACCCATAGCAAATATCATTTTCAATGGAGAAAAACTGAAAGCTATCCCTCTAAGAACAGGAACCAGACAAGGATGCCCGCTGTCACCACTCTTATTTAACATAGTATTGGAAGTCCTAGCCAGAGCAATCAGGCAAGAAAAAGAAATACAAGGGATCCACATTGGAAAAGAAGAAGGGAAACTGTCATTCTTTGCAGACGACATGATTTTATATCTAGAAAACCCTAAAGAGTCCACTAAAAAACTTTCAGAAATAATAAAGGAATATAGTCAAGTTGCGGGATACAAAATCAATGTACAAAACTCAGTTGCGTTTCTATACACTAACAACGAAGTAGCAAAAAGAGAAATTCAGAATACAATCCCATTTACAATTGCAACAAAAAGAATAAAATACCTATGAATAAACTTAACCAAAGAGGTGAAAGATCTCTACACCGAAAACTATAAAACATTGTTGAAAGAAATCGAAGAAGACACAAAGAAATGGAAAGATAGTCCGTGCTCTTGGATTGGAAGAATTAACATCGTTAAAATGTCCATACTTCCTAAAGCAATCTATAGATTCAACACAATCCCTATCAAAGTTCCAACAACATTTTTTACAAAAATAGAACAAAGAATCCTACAAGTTATATGGAACAACAAAAGACCCCGAATAGCCACAGGATTCCTGAGAAAAAAGAACAAAGCTGGAGGTATCATACTCCCTGATTTCAAATTGTACTACAAAGCCATAGTAACCAAAACAGCATGGTACTGGCACAAAAACAGACACACAGATCAATGGAACAAAATTGAGAGCCCAGAAGTAAACCCACACGTTTATGGGAGCCAAGAGCATACGATGGAGAAAGGAGAGTCTCTTCAATAAATGGTGTTGGGAAAACTGGACAGCCACATGCAAAAGAATGAAAGTACACCATTCCCTTACACCATGCACAAAAATCAACTCAAAATGGATTAAAGACTTGAATGTAAGACCCGAAACCATGAGACTTCTAGAAGAAAACATAGGCAGTATGCTCTATGACATTGGTCTGAGCAGCATATTTTCAAGTCCCATGTCTGACCAGGCAAGGGAAACAAAAGAAAAAATGAACAAATGGGAGTACATCAAACTAAAAACCTTCTGCACAGCAAAGGAAACCATCAACAAAACGAAAAGAGAACCTAACAATTGGGAGAAGCTATTTGCAAACCATATATCAAATAAGGGGTTAATATCCAAAATATACAAAGATCTTATATAGATCAACAACAAAAAAAACCAACAATCCAATTAGAAAATGGGCAAAAGATCTGAACAGAGATTTCTCCAAAGAGGTCCAGATGGCCAACAGGCATATGAAAAGATGCTCAACATCATTAGCTATCAGGGAAATGCAAATCAAAACTACAATGAGGTATCACCTCACTCCGGTCAGAATGGCTATAAATAACAACACAGGAAACAACGAATGTTGGAAAGGGTGTGGAGAGAAGGGAACCCTTGTTCACTGCTGGTGGCAGTGCAAGTTGGTGCAGCCACTATGGAAAGCAGGATGGAGTATCCTCAGAAAATTAAGGATAGATCTACCATACGATCCAGCTATTCCACTGCTGGGTATTTATCCAAAGAACTTGAAAACACAAAGGGATAAAGATCCTTGCACCCCTAAGTTCACTGCGGCATTATACACAATAGCCAAGACTTGGAAGCCACCTAGGTGCCCATCAAGGGACGAATGGATAAAGAAGATGTGGTATTTATACACGATGAACTACTACTCAGCCATAAGAAATGACGAAATCCGGCCATTTGTGACAACATGGATGGACCTTGAGGGTATTATGCTGAGTGAAATAAGTCAGAGGGAGAAAGTCAAATACCATATGATCTCACTCATAAGTAGAAGATTAAAAACGACAAAAAGAAAAAAAAAACACATAGCATTGGAGATTGGACTAGTGGTTACCACTGGGGGAGGCAGGAGGGCAAAAGGGGTGATTAGGCTCACATGGGAGGGGATGCACTATAATTAGCGTGCGGGCGGGGAACATGATGTAATGTACACAGAATTCGAAATACGATGTACATCCGAAAAAAATAAAAATTTAAAGAAATAAAGAAATAAATGCATCTAGATTGGTTTTTCTCAAATAAACACATTATAGTTTCTGAAAAGGCAATAATTTTATTTCTAGACCTAAACTATAATTTCTCCAGAGTAAGGAAAAGTAGCCTAAAAAGAAATTTTTCAATAAAAGCTAACCTTAAATGAAAGTACACTGCAAATACTAAAATATGACATGAATTATCAACTGACTTAATTGGAAAGATAATGTAAAATGTACTTTACCTCACCAAGTCCAAAGTTCCACGACTGCTTAGAAGGCAATTCTTTCAAAGGGATGTTACCCCTAGGGTCACAAATAAGACAGTATTAAAGTTTGATTTATTCTCTCTGAAAATTATTGTTCTAAATTATGGTTCCCAAAGTTGGCTGCAGATCAGAATTATAAGGGAAGCTTTTTAAAAAATAAATAAGCTCCATCCTAAGGGTGTGGGTCAAATTTGGTATTTTGTATTTTAAAATCACCCCCTTGAGTGATTCAGTTCTGCACCCAGCTTTGAGAACCATGTTCTAAAATCACTTTCATAAAGTACATTTTAAAATTCAAGGTCTAACATGCTAATTTTTATTCATAAGTTTCTGAATACCTGGAAGTTTGACAGCAAAGAACCTAATTTTTTTATTTTATTAAATAAGTTCTGAATGTTTTATTCGTTGTGCCAATCCCATAAAAATGGCATATAGGTATTCTTTTTACAAATAGATATTTTAAATATTTCCATAAGAAAGTACTTCTAAAATAAAAACCTATTCTAATTCATGATTGTTAATTACCAAGATTTGACTAAACCACAATTATTACCAAGAAAGTTAGGACTATTCCGAAACTACAAGTTTTCTTTAATTAAGTATAACTGCAGTCCCATAAACTCTTGATATGTTTGCTTATGCCATTAGCATCTGAATTCTATTACTCCCTTGTTCTGATTCTATACTAACCAAGCCACCTTCCCATGGAGAGCTGCCAAAAATTAGAAAACATGCTTATCATGCCAGTAAACATTCCTATATAAGTAACCCTTCTATTTCTTACTGTAAATTAATAAATTGACATTCTGGTGAGTGTGTAAGTTTCTTGAACACATAAGTCAGTTTTCTCAAATCTAATTAACACTAAGATTCAGATAAGATGACGGCTTTGTGCTGGCAAATACGAGCACCATACTCTCAACTAGGATGATATTACTAAGATTCTGACAACTGGTAAGCCTTTGTAGAGGCCAGTCTGCCCACTCTGAGACAGCAACACCCCTACCTCACATTGCATCAATTCAACCCTTCAATACGCATTATACTAGATGCTGAATTGCATTCCCCAGATTTACCTGAAAACTTACAAACGGTTCACTGGATATATCTGGATTGTCTTCTGTGGTGCCTTCTCTTGGTAATCACTTTCAAATTTTCCTTTAAAAATAAAAGTATGCATTGAACTAAAACTCTAGCACAGACTAGTTCTTTTTTTTAAATTGGAAGCTTATTAGCATGACCCATATGGAACGAAATCACTGGTCCACACAATGTCACATAATAGACAGTCACTCTATTTTCAATTTTATACTCCTCCAAATACACACACACACACACACACACACACACACACACATATCTATATTATATATAAATATGTACTAAAAACAAAAAGACCAATAGATTATTACCCTTCTCGCGTATAACACCAACCTTTTTTTTCAGAGCTGGCTGGGAAACTATCCTTCTCAAAAGATGTACTAAGATTATTTCTTTCATGATCGTTATACTCTTTCTGATAGTTCTTGTTTGGCTGACACTTTTCTGGGTAACTTGTCTTATTAAAAGTAGAATTACTAAAAGTCAACTCTGGATTTGTAAAAGTACTTCTAATGCATCTCTCAGTGGAATGGTTTTTATCAGAACTAGTGACTGCACAAATATCTCCCATACTGTCAAAACCACACTTGTCAAAGGTTTTCTTTATACTCCACTGATCTATGTTTAATAAATTGATCACATTTTCACTAATAAAAGAGTCACAATTCTCTGACAGAAGGCTGGGTGTTGGCTGGTTCGCATCTTCAAGAAAACTTGAAATCTCTTTCCTATTTTCTTCCAAAATATGTTGTACTGACTGTTTTTCAATAATGAAGTCTGACTGTCTTCTCTCATCCATGGTTCCACAATCTTCACCTGTAACTATATCAGGTCTTTCAGTAAGGAAATTCCGATTTCCTGGACTTTGAGATAAATAAAAACATATTTAACAAGAAAAGCATAGAAAATTTTCATTTAGAAACTTAAAGTTAAATTCTTAGAGAACATACTGAGTAGCTACTAACATTTACCTGGACTATGTTTTCAGTTTTTTATTTGAATAAATAATATTTTTTTTGGGTGGAAATTTGTCTAATGTGCCTCAGTGAGTATGAAAATAATCTACACTTAGTTTTGTATTTCAACACAAAAAAATGTGTTGAAATGAAGTATGATGTGGTTCAATTCACTGTTATATTAACAAAATATGACCAACCTATATCATGTCTTCTGTAATAAGGTCTAGTGAATACCCTAGACAACCACTGCATGTAACTGCTGCTCTGTTTAATCAGAGAAAGATATTTTGAACACACTGCAGGGAAAAATTATCCCCAGTGTTAAAACATCAAATCAGAGTTATCAGAACACTATAACAGATATCTCTCAACCTAACAAGGATATAAAAACAACTCTGAAGTTCCCAAGGGAGAGCAATACAGATACAAATGCATATATATGTAATAAAGCCAAGAGATAAGACGAATTAGAAGAAAAGGTTAGCCTAGATAACTTATAAGTTCCCTTCTAATGTATAAATCATAATTCTAAGTTATGTCCAACTTGTATAAAAGAATCAAAGCTATTATACGAAATAATTAAAAATCAAGATATTCTGGGGCTGGCCCTGTGGCAGAGAGGTTAAGTTCACACGTTCCACTTCGGAAGCCCAGGGTTTCGCCAGTTCAGATCCTGGGTGCGGACCTAGCACACTGCTCATTAAGCCATGCTGACATGGCGTCCCATATAGCAGAAGCAGAAGGACCTAAAACCAGAATATACAACTATGTACTGGGGGGTTTTGGGGGTAAGAAGAAAAACAGAAATAAATAAAGATTGGCAACAGATGTTAGCTCAGGTGCCAATCTAACAAAAAAAAAAAAATCAAGATACTCTGGACTTTGTTGCCATTGACTATCCACAAATTTACTTAGGGGTGGGCTGTTCCAGAGATTGGAGGTACCAAAGAAATTTAGAAAAGAAACATAGACCGCTAAAACTGATTGATTTCCAATTTTATTTTTTAAGTTATTCATTAAACATCTAATGAGCAGGTCCACCTGCCGTGTTCCAGGCACTATGCCACGTATTGGGGACAGAGAGAGAAAAGAATTCAGTTTGGCATTAAGGAGAGAGAGAGATTTTGTCCAGGAATGTTCATAGACCGTGATCCTACACTGTTTCTCAATACGGGTCTTAGTGGTGTTTTGAGCAGAATAATGTTATTCTGTGATATCAAAGGCATAACCTATAGCACACAATAATATACACCATTCACACCAGAGAAACTGTATTACTTTAAATGAGAAAATAAATGTAAAAGCACTTCATAAATTAGAAAGCACACTACAAATGTAAATAATCATTTTTAAACAGCATTTTAAGCATTCTGACTCAGAAGAATCACTCACTGAGAGATCTGGAGAACAGAGAAATGTATAATGCACAGTTATTGCTCACAAGAAATAGTCCGGAAGGGGAAAGAAAAACTAGAAAGTGATAAGTGCTATTCTACAGTGTTACGACAGTAAATAAAAGAAATGCTTTTACTTGAGAAAAATCAAGTTGGTGGCATTTGAGTTGGGGACTGAATGTTGGGAAGGATTGCTACTTGTAAAGATGACAGAGAGAAATGATGCTAAAAATATAAAAGCCTTACTAAGATAAATCGATCCAACTTCTTTAACACTTTTTCCTATAGATAAAAGTTCATTCATTTACGGACTACAATATGGATAAATTCATTATCTAAATAAGCCTTTTATGTGCATTAAATAGATATTTAATGTATGCCTGCCATGTGGTAGGGAGATAATACAGCTTATATTCTAGTGAAGGAAGATAATAACAAATAAATAAGATAACTAACCATTAATAAGTACAATGGATAAAAGAAATAAACAAATAAAAAAGATAATTACAGCAGCTTTATAGGTGCTACAAGATCAGACGATGGAACAACTTGTGTTGGAGGTCCTTTTCAGATAGCTGGTCAGGAAAGTTCCTAGCAAAGAAGTGATAAATAAGCTAAAGATACAGAATGATTAGACATATAAAGAGAGGAGTATGCATACTGCAGGGGGATGGAATAAACACAAATACAAGATTTGCAGCACATGTGAGAAACAAAAAGAAGAGGAGTAAAGCTAGAATAGAATCAGTGAAAGAAAACTTACGGCCTAAGGCTTAAAAGGTACAAAAGGGCCCAGATCATGTAGAGCTTTATTTTGGAAAAGAGCAATAAGAAATATTGAAAATTGCTAAGTACAAAAGTAAAACTCTCTTGCTTTTTGCCTTAAAAAATATCAGTCTGACTGCTGGGTGAATACGAA
This sequence comes from Equus caballus, assembly GCF_041296265.1. Taxonomy (NCBI): domain Eukaryota; kingdom Metazoa; phylum Chordata; class Mammalia; order Perissodactyla; family Equidae; genus Equus; species Equus caballus. The sequence continues at coordinate 574,397 of NC_091702.1, forward strand.
TATGCTGATTTCCATCTGGCCAAAATGAAGTTAGAGAAACAAGATTTAGCCTCATTGACTGACAGAATTATAAAACTGGACAAACTGTATGAGACAATGGCTTTCAGACTTGGGCCATTGGATAGAATAGGATAACGATCCCTGACAGAGAGAAAACAAGTAAGGTGAATTCTATGACTGCTCCTAGCTTATTGCTTGGAGAGAGTATCCAAGCCACAGAACAGAGAGGGGAAATCCAGTTGGAGCCCACAGATTCCCTTTGTTGAGGAAAGAGCACTGGAAGGTCAGGAAGACTGCAGAGAACAGAGCATGCAGGGCAGAGTACCATGAAGGAGAGTGCTTCAAAGAGAGAGGGCTCCAGAGATCTACAGAAAGTTCTCAAATCTTCAGCTAAGTACTGATCAGCACATGCGTATGAAGTAATTACCCAAGGCTGGGAAAAGCAACACCCAAGATGAGAAGATTGAACAATTCCAGGAACTCAAACAGAAATGGGAAAATTTTGTGTTTCCACCAGTTAGAGTGGAAAACCTCTTAATTCAAAGGAACTCTAAGAATACAAGAAGGATATTGCCTTAGCAGGGGGCAAAATTAGCCACAGAGTGAAGGTGTATCTGGTCCTGTTTAACAAAGTTTAAAGCAAGCCTTAATAAGATCATACTGTTTCCAAGCAACTAAAATCCCAGAAAAACCTCAGGAAAATTTATAGGAATACAAAAATTTCCAGACCAAAAAGATGAAATTCATAATGTATACAATCTAAAAAAAAATTATCAGGAATGCAAAAAAGTAGAAAGTTACAACCCATAATGAAGAGAAAAATCAATTATTAGAAATAGACCAAGAAATGACACAAATGATAGAATTCGTAGACAAGGACATTAAAAGAGTTATCAGAACTATATTCCCTACGTCCAAAAAGATAGATGAAAGACTGAGGATGTTGAATAGAAACATGGAAGATATAAAGAAGAGTCAAAACAAACTTCTAGAGATAAAAAATATACTGAATAGATTTACACAGAGATTAGACACCAAAGAAGATACAACTAGAGAATCTGAAGAAAAAGCAATATAATCTATATAAAATGAAACAATGAGAGAAAAAAAGATGAAGATAAATAAACAGAGCATCAATAAACTGTGACACAACTTCAAATGGACTAACTTACATGTTATTAAGGTCCCCAAAGAAGAGAGGAGAGGAATAAAAAATATCCAAAAAATCAATGGCTGAATTTTCCACATTCGATAAAAACTAAGTTCACAGATCCAAGATGCTCAATGCAGCTCAAAGACAAGAAATAAAAAGAAAAGGAACATCCTAATCAATGGATAGAAATCTATGATAGAAAATCCACCATGGAGAATCTATGATAGAAAAATCTTAGAAACAGAGAAAAATTATATATTAGATATATAGATATTAAGATAAGAATGACAGCAACTTCTAGTAGGAAACAATGCAAAAGATACCTTTCAAAAAGAAAAGAATAAAAACTTACAAATACACAGAAGCTGAAAGAATTAATTACTAGCAGCCCCACACTATAAGAAATGTTAACAAAAGTCTTTCAAGGAAAATATCACCACACGGAAATCTAGATCTACACAAAATAACAAAGACCACCAAAAATGATAAATTTGTGCTTAAGTATAAAAAACATATTTTCTTAATTTTTAACTCTCTTTAAAGCAAAAGGAACAATAATATATTTTTGGATTTATAACATTTATATAAGTGAATGTATGAATACAACACCACAAAGGCCAGAGGGGAGAAACGGAAGCATACCATTACAGGGTTCTTACACAATACTTGAAGTAGTATAACACAACTAGAATATAGTCTGTCATAAATTAAAATATATACAATAAATTCTAAAGAAACCACTGAAAAACAAAACAGAGTTATAGATAACAAGCCAACAAAAGGATAAAGTAAGTCATAAAAAAGACTAAAATCAAATAAAGGCAGAAAAGAGGGAAAGGGAACAAAGATTATATGGGAGAAATAAAAAATAAATAGCAAGAGAACAGACAAATCCAATCATATATCAATTGTTGCACTAAATGTAAACTATATTCATAACCATAATACAAGTCTCAATAAATTTGAAAGGATTCAAATCACACAAAGGATGTTCCCTGTCCACAATGGAATTAATTTAGAAAGATAACAGAAAAGTCTTTAGGAACCAAATAACAAATTTCTAAATATCTCATGGAGTGAAGAAGAAATCAAAAGGAAAACTAGAAAGTTTTTTAACTGAATGAAAATAAAACAAAACATATCAAAATTTGTAGGATGCAGCAAAGCAGCAGTTATGGAAAATTTACAGCACTAAACACGTGCATTAGAAAAGAAAAATAGTCTCAAGTCAATGACCTCAGCTTTCACCTTAAGAAATCAGGAAAAAAGGAGTAAATTAAATCCAAAGTAAACAGACAAAAGGAAATAAAGATAAGAGCAGAATTCAATGAAATAAAAACAAAAGAAATACGTGACACTGAAAGATGATTCTGTGAGAAAATAAATAAAATTGGCAAGTCTCTAATCAGAATAATCACTGGGAAAAAGGGGAGAAGAAACAACTTACCCATATTAGTAATGGGAGAAAAGACATCACTACAGAAGTTAAAGATTTCATACGCATAATAAGGAGATATTATGAATAACTTTAAGTCAATAAATTTTACAACATAGATAAAATCGATACATTTTTTGTATGACACAAACTACCAAAGCTCACTAAAAAAATAATAATCCAACTAGCCTTCTATCTAGTAAAAAATGGAAATTATAGTAAAAAAAAAAAACCTTCTCACAAAAAGAACTTCATACCAACTGACTTCACTGATGAACTCTACCAGACATTTAAGGAAGAAATGTACCAATCCTACACAAACTCTTTCAGAAAATTACACAGGAGGGAATACTTCTCAACTCATTCCATGACACCAACATTAGGCTGATATCAAAACCAGACTAAGATATTACAAGATATTACTAGAAAGTAATCTCCCTCATGAAGACTAATGTAAAAATCCCTAACAAAATTTTGGCAAATCAAATCCAATGAATGCATAACAAGGTTAGCACATTGTGACCAAGCAGGGTTTATCTCAGGAATACAAGGTTGGTTTAACATTCAAAATTAATCAATTGTGGGGCCAGACTTCTGGAATGAGAGACTGAGAAACCTGGCAAATCTTGTGCCCTAAAAGCAGTAACAGAACCAGATAACACTCACCAAAAAAATCATCTCAAATATGGGGAGTGACCAATGGCATCCAATAAACTGTGAAGCAGTACTTCAAGAAAAACTACTCAACCTTAGTAGAACCAGTGGGAGCCTGTGGAGTTTTAGCCTTAGGCTGCCACCATCCCTCCACCCCCAACTCCATGGCTGGTAGCCTACCAAGGCTGAGCTTGTCTGGAGAGGGTCGGGAAGGTGGGAGACTCATGCCCAGGGAATTTGTCAAAAATAATCATGGTCTTGGTGGCAAACTATCAAAGAAGCCCAAAATTGCAGCTGCCTGAGGCTGAGATATTTGGAGCAAGCAAAAACCATCCAGAAATTTCATAGAGAGATCCAGAAAACAAAAAGGTACAAGAGGCTTTGATAAACTCCCAGACCCTCCTGGTGGTCTGGAAGGTTGCATACATGTGTAAGGCTGAGTGCAGACTCAGGAGAGACCAGAAAGAGCTACAGGTATCTACTCATCCCTGGCTGAGTGTAAGGTCTTGTGCAAGGGAGGAAGCCTTGTTAGCTGAAGGTACTTAAACACAACCTCCAACTAATCATTGGTTGGCCTCTAAGCACTGCTTAGAGGGAAATTTATACCTTTTAATGCCTGTATTAGGAGAGAAGAAATATATCAAATCAGTAAGTTAAGCTTGCACTTTAAGAAACTAAAAAAAGACAGGCAAACTAAGCCAAAAGCAAGCAGAAAAAGGAAATCATAAACATTAGGGCAGAGATCAATGGAATGAAAAACAGAAAAATAGAGAAAATTGATAAAACCCTAAACTTAGTTCTTTAAAAAGACCAATAAAATTAGCAAATCTTCAGCTACACTGACCAAGAAAAAAAGGAGAAAAGACACAGATGTAGAACTCAAAAAGGGACATCAACACCAACCTGACAGAAACTGAAAGGATTTCAAGGGAATACTATAAATCACCTTATGCTAACAAATCATACAACTTAGATGAAGCGGATTAATTCCTAGAAAAACACATATTACTACAACTGATTCAAGAAGAAATTAGAAAATCTGAATAGATCTTTACACAAGTAAAAAAAATTAGTAAAAAGCCTTCCCACTAAGAATAGCCCTGATGCAAAAACATCTAAAGAATCCACAAATTCTTCTATTAAATAGAGCAAACACTTTACACTTTATTATATGAGGCCAGTATTATCCTGATATGAAAGCCAGACAAAAAACATAAGAAGAAAAGAAAAATTCAGACCAATTTTCCTAATGAATATGGAGGCAAAAATCATAAACAAAATATTAGCAAACCAAATCCAGCATTACATGAAGAGGTTTATATATAATGACCAAGCAGCTTTTAACCCAGGAGTGCAAGGTAGTTTAATACTTCAAAAGACGGTAATATATTACATGTTAATAGAATAAAGGAAAAAACTAGATGATAATCTCAAGGGACACAGAAAGAGCATTTGACAAAATCCATGATAAAAACGTTCAATGAACTAGGAATAGAAGGGACTTTCCTCAACCTGATAAAGGGCACCTACAAAAAAACCTACAGCTAATATCATACTTAATAGTGAAGGCTAAATGCTTTTTCCCTAAGAGTGGGAAAAATGCAAGCATGTCCACTCTTGTCACTGCTATTCAACACTGTACTAGAGGTTGTAGTCACTCAGGCAAGAAAAACAAGTAAAAGGCAACCAGATTGAAAAAGGAGAGATAAAAACACCTTTATTTATAGACAACATAATCCAGTATGGTGAAACTCCTAAAGAATCCACAAAAATACTACTAGAACTAATAATGATCTCAGCAAAGTTGAAGGATACAAGATCAATATACAAAAATTAATTGTATTTCTATACACTAGCAATGAACAATCCAAAAATGAAATTAAGAAAATAATTCAATTCACAACAGCATAAAAAGAATAAGATACTTAGAAATAAATTTAACAAAAGCAGCACACTGCTTATATATTGAAAACTACAATACATCACTGAGGGGCCAGCCCAGTGGCCAAGTGGTTAAGTTCACACGCTCCACTTCAGCGGCCCAAGGTTTTGCCGGTTCGGATCCTGGACGCGGACATGGCACCACTCATCAGGCCACATTGAGGCAGTATCCCACATGCTACAAGTAGAAGGACCCACAACTAGAATATATAGCTGTGTACTGGGGGGATTTGCGGAGAAAAAGCAGGACAAAAAAAAGATCGGCAACAGTTGTTAGCTCAGGTACCAATCTTTAAAAAAAAAAATCCATTACTCAGAGAAATTAAAGAAGATCAAACACAATGTAATATGGTTCAGCCATAAAAAAGGAAATCTTGCCATTTGTGACAACATAGATGAAGAGGGAGAACATTATGCTAAGTGAAATAAGTCAGACACAGAAAGACAAACACTATATGATTTCACCCATACATGGAATCTAAAACGTCACACTCGAAGCAGAGAATAGAATGGTGGTTGCCAGATGCTGGCGAGTAGGGGAAATGAGATATTAGTCAAAGGGTACAAATTTCCAGTTATAAGATGAGTAAGTTCTGGGGATCTAATGTACAAGATGATGACTATAGTTAATAATACTATATTGTATACTTGTAAATTGCATATTTGTTAATAGAGCAGATCTTAAGTGGTCTGATCACATACCCAAAAATGGTAACTATTTGAGGTGATGAATGTGTTAATTAGCTTGACTGTGGTAATCATTTCACAATGTATATGTATAGGAAATCATCATCTTGAACATCTTAAATATATACAATTTTTATTTGTCAATTATATCTCAATAAATCTGGAAAAATAAAACTCTTCAAACACACTGGAAGGTTCTCTCATGCCCCTCCAAGTCCACACCTCCCAACAGTAACCACCATTCTGAGTGCTATCACCATTCATTAATTCAGCCAGGTTCTGAACTCCACATAAATGGAATTACACAATGGTCCTCTTTTTGTGTTGAGATTCTTCCATGGAGATGCTTGTTACTGCATGTATCAGCAGTTTATTTTTTTTCATTTCTGTGTATTATTTCACTGCATGAATATTATATAATATTCTATTCTTTTGTGTGTGTGTGAGGGAGACTGGCCCTGAGCTAACATCTGTTGCCTATCTTCCTCTTTTTGCTTGAGGAAGATTGTCACTGAGCTAACCTCTATGTCAATCTTCCTCTATTTTGTGTGGGATGCCACCACAGTGCGGCTTGACAAGTGGTGCTAGGTCTGCACCTGGGATCCAAACTTGCAAACCCTAGGCCACCGAAGTGGAGCACGCAAACTTAACCACTATGCCACCAGGCCAGCCCCATAATATTCTATTATTAATGGACATCTCGGTTAGTTCAAATTTGGGACCACTATGAATAAAGCTGTTACGACATTCAAAAAAAAATGAATAGGAGAAACATTTCATGTTCATGGATTGGAAAAATCACTATTGTTAAGATGGCAATTTTCCCCAAATTGATCTACAGATTCAATACAATCCCTATCAAAATCCAAGTAGGCTTTTTTTATTTCCAGAAACTGACAGGTTGATGCTAAAATTTACATGGAAATGCAAAGGACTAAGAAAAGCCAAAACATTTTCAAAAAAGAACAATAAACTGGAAGACTAATACAGTTCTCAATTTCAAAACATACAGTAAAGCTATAGCAATCAGGACAGTGTGGCACTGACATAAAGATAGACATAATTAACCGATGGAACAGAACTGAGATTCCTGGGGGAAAAGAAAAACAACTTACATTTTTGGTCAATCGATTTTCAACAAAGGTACCAAAGCAATTCAGTGGGGAAAAGATATTCTTTCCTTTCCACAAATGCAAACGGTGAATTTAGACCCTTACCTCACACAATACATAAGAGTTAACTCAAAACAGATCAGAGACCTAAATGTAAGATCTAAAACTACAAGACAGAAAAAAACATAGGAAAAAATCTTCATGGCCCTGGCTTAGTCAAAGACTTGTTAGCTATGACAACACACAAACAATTTCTAAATGAAAAAATTAATAAACTGTATCTCATCAAAATTAAAACCTTTTTTACTTCAAAAAGACACCACTAAGGAAAGGAAAAAGGTAAGCATTTCACCAAAGATACACAAATGGCTGATAAGCACATGAAAAGATGCCAACATCATTAGTCATTAGGGAAATGCAAAATTAAAACCAAAGTAAGATACTATTACATATTGATTAGAATGGCAGATATATTTAAAAGACTGACTTTACCAAGTGTTGTCAAAGGTATGCTGCAACTGGAACTCTCATACACTGCTGATGCGATGTAAAATGGTACAAATCACTTTAGAAAACAGTTTGTCAGTTTCTTAAAAATTTAATCATATACCTACCATATGACCCAGCCATTCCACTCGTAGATATTTCCCCAAGAGAAATGAAAGCATATGTCTAAACAAAGACTTCTATATGAACTTTCATAGCAGCTTTATTTGGAATAGCCAAAACTTGGAGAAAAAAGCCAAATGGTCATCAACAGATGAATAAACTGTGCTATGGCCATACAATGGAATACTACTCAGCAATAAAAAGGAATGAACCATTGATATACACAACCAACGACATAGATGAATCTCAAATTATGCTAGGTCAAAGAAGCTAGACCAAAACAAGGAAAACATACTGTATTAATGCAATTTATATAAAATTCTAGAAAATACAAACTAATCAACAGTGATAGAAAGCAGATCAGCAGTTGCCTTGGGATGGGAGTAAGGGATGTAAAGTAGCCAGAGGAAGGGATTACAAAGGTGCCCAAAGAAACTACTGGGGATGATGAATGGTCATTATTTTTGACATATGTCACAACTTACCAAAGTGCACATTTTAGATAAGTTCAGTTTATGGTATGTTGATTATACATTAATAAAGTGTGAAAAAAAATAGACCTAAGGACAAAGAGGAAACAAAAAGAACTGTTATATGGCTATTACAATTCTAGGCAAGAGGCAGTGGTGGCTTAGACTGAAATGGAACCTGTAGAGATGGAGACATGAGTAGATAACTTTAAAGTTTATTAGAATACAGAATTGACAATACTTTGTGAAACAGATATTGGGAGTTGAAGGAAAGGAAGGAATCAGGTACAACTTTTTTTTAGCTTAAGCAACTGAGTGAATAGTGGTGCCATTTACTAAAACGAGGAAGACTGAGACAGAATTACAGAGTCAAAGTTTCTCATTATGATTACCAAGAGTGATTCAAACTGGTTTTACAAGTCTAATGTCTTTTAAAACAACAAACCAGAGTTTAAATACAGACACCTAGAAAATAAAAATGGGGCACTGATCAACTACCATAAATATGAAAAAAATATTATTATGTTTATGATAAAGAAAAAGAAAGTAGTAATTCATAAAACAGGGATTATAAAACAGATGCAAAGCACCTTGGCCCAAAATTTTTTTTAAAATAAATAAATGAAAGGTAGATATGTACATCAGAAAATCGTTACTTATAACTACTTTAATTAAATGCTACATTTTACTTACAGTGGTTTTTTTTCCTTAGAAGTTTTACTTAGGTCTGTTTACATTTCTAACTAAAACTACTTCTGTCCAGTAAAATCAAATTAATAACTCAAAGAAAGCATGCTACAGGTTCTTTATTTCCTTCAACATCTTTGCTTACCTGTTTAATCTTTCAAATAATGTTCCAAATTGTGCTGTTTTATATGATGGACTGAAAGCATCTTGATTTTTGTTTAATTCGGAAATCACGGAATTAGAATAATTAACATTACTGAGCTGAAAAAAAAAAAGGAAGAACCTGCCAAAAGGGTAAATGTACATATATACAATTTAAATAATTTACCGTAAAACCTCATTTAAGTAGACATCTATAGTTTAAAAATGTATTTTTTAGTCTAAAAGAAAGAGTGTCCTTATTGAAAACAAAATAAATAGTGTTCTAATAATGAAAGCAGTGTCAGTATTTGAATGACTGCTAAAATAACAGGGTTGATCTATGGTGAGCTAACCATTTTCTCAGAGGTAAAAAAAGATTAAAAAAAAAAAGACCCGGAACACCAAGATCTTGAGTAAATAAAAGTTAAATATCGCTGACAGAAAATAATGATTTCTCCCAAGGAAACAACTGTACTTATCTCAGTTCCTCCATTTACTAAGTAATTTTAGACTGCTACTTTAATCTTTTGTTTAAAAAAAGATTTTATCTTTCTTCTTTCTCTCCAAAACCTCCCGGTACATAGTTGTGTATTTTTAGTTGTGGGTCCTTCTAGTTGTGGCATGTGGGACACCGACTTAGCATGGCCTGACGAGCTGTGCCATGTCCACGTCCAGGATTCGAACCGGCACAACCCTGGGCCGCCGTAGTGGAGCGCGTGAACTTAACCACTCGGCCACAGGGCCAGCCTCTGCTACTTTAATCTTTCTGAATATCGCTACCACTGAGTGCAAAACGGGGAAAGTATGGACAGACTCTTGTGAAAAGCAGATGTGATAACCCATTTGTTAATGAGGAAGGTACCATATAAAGATATTATAATGGCCCAACACTAATCTATCCAGCAATAATAATTCATATCTGTAGTATATTTTATGTATAAGCCATGAAACACAGAAACGAGACGTCCAAAGACAAGCAATGACAGAAAGAGTCAGAAAAAAAAAAGCGTGCAGGCAAAAAGAGATACTAAAAGTCTTTTTTTAAAAAAACGTCTAAAATCAACAAAAGCTGAAAATAAAGTCTGATAACACATCTCATCTCAGCCTCAGAGAGACAGTGTCAATGGTGCAGGGACAATGTCATCCCTTGAAGCGAGAAACACACAAACAAATCAAAACAGAAGAGAATATTATATATTGGCTCAATCTACTTCTCCAGGGACTAGTAAGCCCCAGACCACTTTTTATTCTAACCTGTTTTTCAACTCATTTTCTTATGTAAGTTATAGTCTCATTTTAATTTTCCTGAAATCTCTCCAAATATATATCCAAATAAATAAATTCCCTAATACTTCACAATGTGACACCACACCTTACCAGGGACGTTAGCTTCTCTTTTCTCTCTTCTGCCATATGAAGTACAACATTATTTACCCCTTTGGAGATAATCACTAACCTGCAGTCTCTAAGTAGAAGATTATTCAAGTATAGATTACACAGGGTCTCATTCTCTATCCTATAAACTATTTAACAAAGCAAGGATGAGTTAAAGCTGATGTAGGATGCAAGTTTTAGTCTTATAAAATACAAATGGAATGGGTAACTGAATGTTTTTCATTGCATCACTCGAAAATTATTGGGGGGCCAGCCCAGTGGCATAGTGGTTAAGTTCCCACACTATGCTTCGGCGGCCCAGGGTTCACTGGTTCAGATCCTGGGCACAGACCTACATACCACTCAACAAACCATGCTGTGGCAGCAACCCATATACAAAATGGAGGAAGAGGGCCACAGGTGTTAGCTCAGCAACAATACTCCTCAAACAAAAAGAGGAAGACTGGCAACAGATGTTGGCTCAGGGCCAATCTTCCTCACCAAAGCAACAACAAAAAATTATTGGGTCCTTAAATTAATAAGCCTAGCACAATACTTCATTTTCCCTTCTCTGAAAAGCAGAAAACATACTTCAATAAAATTGAATATCATTACATATTGTATATAACTATAATACTGTAATATATAACTACAATTTATAAATTATCATAAATTTGCTAATTATAAATTAATTTAGAAATAGTACACAAATATGACATAAAACCACCTCATGCTAAAAATGGGAGAGATTCAAAACTAAATATTCTTGTTAACCTTGTTAACAAGATAGAGCGTTTACATAACCATTTTACTCACTACCATTATATATTAGTATAGTAACCTTTAATAATTTTATATTTTTTAACTCTATGTAAACTTAGTAAAAGATCATTTCTTGGTATGTTCTATGGCGTATATATTTCAAACTTTAAAAATTTGGATGTTTTTATAATTTTAACTATAGAGACTACAAGGATTGAACATTTTAGCACTAAATATCTCTATCTATATACATATATGTGCATAGTCTTGGATGGAAGTGCATATAACCAGCTATCTTTCAAGTCATAGAAAGAATCAAGCCATCACAACTTATACTTTAACAGATTACTCTGACATCACTGAGATTATGTACTGCTATTCACAGGATCCTTTCCATATCATGTATACTGGGCCATCATGACATCACCAACTACTCCTTTACTGTGATTACAATCAAGTATTACATAACACATTGAACTATGGTCAATTTTACTATCAATAATTTTATAAAAAGATGATGATTTCAAAGACTTTTAAAGAACATTCCAGTTTTGGGATTCATAATCTTCTACAGCCCAGAGAATTAAGTTTTTGACCTAAGAAGAATTATTATACTTAATTTCTCTCCTAATTTGGCTATATCTATAGCAACCCACAACTAATATTTTTTCAATCCATAAAAAGAAAAAAAGAGCATATCACAAAAATATAAAATGCTAAGAACTAGTGATTGAAAGGGACCTGTTCACAAACAACCAACCCACTAACTGGGAAAAAATATTGGCAAGTCATATATCTGACAAAGGCTTAATATCCATAATATGTAAAGAACTCACACAACTCAACAACAAAAAAAATCAAACAACCCGATCAAAAAATGGGCAGGAGACATGAACAGACATTTCTCCAAAGAAGAAATACGGATGGCCAAATAGACACATGAAAAGAAGTTCCTCATCGCTGATCATCAGGGAAATGCAAATCAAAACTACACTAAGCTATCACCTTACACCCATTAGAATGACACAAATAACTAAAACAAATAGTAACAAATGTTGGAGAGGTTGTGGAGAAAAAGGAACCCTCATACACTGCTGGTGGGAATGCAAACTGGTGCAGCCACTATGGAAAACAGTACGGATATTCCTCAAAAAATTAAAAATAGAAACACCTTATGACTCAGCCATCCCACTACTGGGTATCTATCCAAAGAGCTTGAAGTCAGCAATTCCAAAAGTCCCATGCACCCCAGTGTCCACTGCAGCATTATTTACAATAGCCAAGATGTGGAAGCAACCTAAGTGCCCATCAACAGATGACTGGATAAAGAAGATGTGGTATATATATACAATGGAATACTACTCAGCCATAGAAAAGAACAAAATCGTCCCATTTGCAACAACATGGATGGACCTTGAGGGAATTATGTTAAGTGAAATAAGCCAGATAGAGGAGGACAATTTCTGTATGACTCCTCTCATATGAGGAATTTAAAAATGTAGACAAAGACAACAGATTAGTGGCTACCAGGGGAAAGATGGGGTGGGGGTTGGGCACAAAGGGTGAAGGGGTGCACCTACAACACAACTGACAAACAATAATGTACAAATGAAATTTCACAAGATTGTAACCTATCTAACTCAATAAAGACTTGTATTTAAAAAAAGAAAGGTACCTGTTCATTCTGCTTTTTTTTCATATGCAACTTTCTGAGGACTAGGCACTATTCTGGGAATAAAATCTTGTCCTGTAATATCTCTGTTAGAAGCTAATTCTGCTGACAAAGATGGTGGTGTGAAGCTGCAGTTTTCTATTCTGCTCAATTGAGGTTCGAACATTGGATATGAGTCCATGACTTGTGAGGACTACAGGAAAGAAGATACAATCATGTGATTTGCCAAAATATATAAACTAGAGACAAGGAAAGTTAAAATAAAAGTGAAAAAGGTCACGAGTTAGAGAAAAAGTCCCAAGTAAAGGCAAGTCATCAGTAACTGACAGTCCTTACTAAGACAAGAGAGGTTATCAACTAAGATTATACTTGAGCTCCTTTCCATCTGCCTTTCTCACCGATGGTCCCCTCTACCCTCAAGCTCCATACCTGCATGTCATCTCCTAATGACAGGAAATCTAAGTTTCATTTATCTACAATTCAGGTGAAAGATTTCCAAGAGATTTTAGTATCACTGCCATTATCTTTCTGACGTAGCTTAACTTTGGCTATTCAAAGGAAAGAATAATTAATAATATGGCATTGGACTTTCACATTTCAAGCTTTAATCACAATCTATGTGTTTTCTAATTGATTAAAGTCTTATTTGCTAAAAAATAATTATTTGAAATATACTTTGAAAGAAAAATAATCTTGGGATCAACATGAATATTGAAAATCACAATTTGATATAAAATAAAACAGTCGGGTCACCACGTTTGAAAACATGAATCGCTCAATGATCACATGAACCCAAAGGAGAACTCCCCAAATGAATTATCCTTTGCAGCTCTTCAGTGACAGGCAGAATCAAATGCTTTGCACACAAAGGCCTAGTCTACATTACCAGAACTCCAAAGGGTTTCTCATAAGCAATTGTTAAAATATTCTTAAGGTATAGGTTTCTTACATTAAAAACTTCTAAAAGAACAATTTTAAAGACTAAAAATTTTTTTAAAGGATAACTAATTTTCTCTGATTCTCAAAAAATTTATATCACTTGATGGTGAAACTGGCAGAAAGTGAGCCACTGATGATTAAGTAGCTAGGAATTAAAGTTTTTTTCCCTTTTGCAATTACTGATTATAGCTTTTAGCTGTTTAACCCACTCATTGTTAATTGTGCTGTTTAGGCAATATGCTGACTCCCGCTAGGCTCCTATAGGTAACATCTTCCTGGTGCCTGCATCACCATGGTAATGCGTGTGTGAGCTGTTTTTCAGGAATTGGAACTCCTTGTCCACTTCAGGCCAGTTGAGACCACCAACTCATCAACTGGGCCCACGGAGATGTCCGACAGGTGACTTGAAGGGGCTAAAAACTCTCCCCTCAGATCATGCTGATGTCGCCATTTTGTGAACATGGGTCCTGTGAAGAGGCATCAAGTCTGACTACGCTTGTGCAGCTCATCATTACCTCACCTCTCCTCACCTCCAATCACCTCTCTCCACATGTCAGACCACGCTGACCCCGGCCCATATATATCCCTGAGTCTCTCTTTTCGGGGAAGCAAATTTCAGGCTCATGAGCTCGCTTCCTCACATGGCTACCTTGTGAGTAAACCCTCTCTCTGCTGCTATCTCGTCATCTCAGTGTTTGGCTTTCTGGGCGGCGGGCAAAAATGAACCTGGTTGGGTAACAGTGGCATGTCACAATTGTTAAAATAACTTAAAAAAATTTTTGTTTAACTCTCACCTTAACTGGGCCAAGTTCTTCCTTGCTGCCTTGTCTTTGATAGTGTAAACTAATGAAAAGAAAATGTAACAGTTAAACACATAGGTGGCAATAAAATTGATTATCTTTTATAAATATTTAAAATTCATACTGTTCTATACAAATATGAAAACATATGGAACTCTTAAGTAAATCATTCCAGGGTTATAATATTACTGTGTTTTATAAAAATTACATTATTACTAGAGAGAGATTTTTATGATAAGGAAAGTCAAACTATGCATCCAAAGAACACTTAGCATGGATATTAGTTCATTGACTAAGGTCTTAATAGTTTAATAATACTGCTAACAGTCAAACAAACAAAAACTGGAGCTAGGATAATCCCTTTATACATTTTCCAATGAATAAAACAGAGTTGATAATGACTCTTTCAAATACCTAATAATATGCAACCTAGCTAAAACCTACTTGTTTTCCATATCATCAATGCAGAGGTTAGACGGGACAAGATGAGGCGACATTGGAAGTTCTAAATCATGTTTTCTCAGGGGCATTTTTATGTCTCTATTCATATTCACATGATCGGTTTTCTCACAGTTTCTATAATGAAAAAGTTGCAATTAAAAATTAAGAATGAATAATAAAATCTTTTAAAAGCACTGGTTGATATACCATGGTCATTAAGTAAATGTACATCTTAGATATTTACTAAAACCACCTATATTCTATACATGATAGAAGACATTACAGTACTAGCAACTATCACAGATAATTCAAATCATCTTTTTCTTCATCATCTTACATTCTCCTCATGAAAGGGGCCCTACAAATTTTGCTTTATTTATTTATTTATTTTTTTTTTAAAGATTTTATTTTTTCCTTTTTCTCCCCAAAGCCCCCCAGTACATAGTTGTGTATTCTTCATTGTGGGTTCTTCTAGTTGTGGCATGTGGGACGCTGCCTCAGCGTGGTCTGATGAGCAGTGTCATGTCCGCGCCCAGGATTCGAACTAACGAAACACTGGGCTGCCTGCAGCGGAGCGCGCGAACTTAACCACTCGGCCACGGGGCCAGCCCCGAAATTTTGCTTTATTTTTTGATTCCTTCAAAACTCCCCTAACCCCTAGACTGTATCAGTTGCTATATTACACTTTCCCATAGCACTACATATGTTCTCTATTATAGCACCTACCATAGTTTACTGTACTTGATTAACTCTATCTCCCTCACTAGATTTTTAAACTTTAGATGCAGCAGCCTTGTCTCTCCTTATAGACGATATAACTATTTTGACCGCTTAGTACTTTTAATTATGATCCTTTTCCAGGAAATGCTTTTTACACATGCACAAACTACAGAGTTGCAGTGGAGAGCTTCTATCTTCTTATATAACCCTGCTTCCCTGGAAAAAATAATTGGTTTAGTGGCAACCACCTGCCACTCAATAATGGTATTACACCCCTCTGGTTATAAGTAATTGTTCCAGCGCTGAGACCTGACACCAGCAGAGCAAGGCAACCTCCTTCCAGCGGAATTAAAAAATTCAGAATCAGAGAAGCAGCTCTCAGTATTTCCCTGGTGGTGAAATTGGAGAGATGAGCAATGTCAGTTCATAGTGGGGTTTTTTTGGATTTTATTTTTCCTTTTTCTCCCCAAAGCCCCCTGGTACATAGCTTCTAGTTGTCAATGTTAGTTTTTTAATGTCACATTTTAAGCTTCATTGATGAAGACAGTCTGAGAGAATAAAACTAGTATCTGAAGTGAAAAAGAATCTTGGTAGTATTCAATTTCCTGACTCAAGCAGTCTCTGAGGTCCAGAGGCACCACTACCCTTCCTTTCAGTTAAGTGTCTTAGTCCGTTCAGGCTGCTGTAACGGACTACCATAGACTGGGTGAACTATACAAAATAGAAATTTATTTCTCAGTTTGGAGGCTGGGCAGTCCAAGATCAAAGTGCTGGCAGATTCGCTGTCTGGTGAGGGCTCGCTTCCTGGTTCACAGACAGCTGTCTTCTCCCTGTGTCCTCACACAGTGGTAGAGGTGAGAGAACTCTCTGGGGTCTCTTTTACAAGTGCACTAATTCCATTCATCAGGGTCCACTCTCCTGACCCAATCACCTCCTAAAGGCCCAACCTCCTAATATCACATCAACATATGAATTTTGGGGGCACACAAACATTCAGTCCACAACATTAAGTAAGTAAGTAAATATATATTTTTCAAGTTTCTGTAATTTGCAGTCATGAGTCCTAACTAATAAAATCTTGCTTTGGTAGAGGAGGAAAAATCTTTTCTCTCTACCCTTCTAAATTATCAGCTGGGGGCCTGTAACAAAAGACAGATTAACAAGAGAAAAAGCATACAAATTTATTTAATATAAGTTTTATGTGGAAAACTTTGTAAGGAAATGAAGACCCAAAGTGGTTAAACCTGAGCATTTTTAAGCTAGGTTTGATGAAGAGCGGAAAGTCCTGGGGAAATGGGACAGGACAAAAAGGGGTATCAGCTAAGTGTAGTAAACTGAGGGAAACAGCAAGGTCTGTTCATTAGAGTCCTCTCGGTGTTCCCTCTGCGTTGGAGATAACAACGTTCCTTTTCTTGGGGTATAGCGAGGGCACCTCTCACATGAAAATCCTTCCTGCACATGCTGCTTCCTCAAATTCCTCAGCTCAAAATATTCAATATGCCAAGGTGCCTTATTTTTTGGTAGTGTGGGGGATCAGAATTGGCGACCCCAAAATGTGTCTCTTTGGCATGAGGATTATTTGGGGCTGATTACTTTTAAGAAACTGCAGACAGGCGAGAAGCTCTGAAAAGTAGAAGCTACCCTCTGTAAAACACATTTACATTTGTAAGGGAAATCTCCATTTGTAAAGGTAACTCCCTCTCTGTACCAGGAAGAGGGGGGATGTCCTTATGTCCAGAAACTCCTATCAAGGCAGAAGGCAAGGACTTAAATCCGCATAATAACCTTTCTCTTGTTTACTGTCCTTTTCTGGTAATCTCCCATAACTGACTCCCTCCCACCCCCAACATGCTCCTTTGTCTTTAGCCAAAGACGGTATTTAAGATGACAACCTTAGCCAGTCTGGGAGTTAACCAGTTTTCCTGGATTTTTCCCATGATACATGTTACAAAGCTTTGTTTGATTTTCTCCTTTTATTCTGTCTCATGTCAATTTAATTCATAGCCCAGCCAGAAGAACCTACAAGAGATAGAGGAATTCTCTTCCTCCCCTACAGCAGCATGTCCTGCCCCTGTTATTTTCTGTTCTACATCCAGAATCCAATACAATACTTAGGGTAAGTACTCAAAAAACATATGTTCAATGTATGAATGAAAACAGAGTGAGGGAGAAAGGAAATATATAAAGTTAAATACATCACTGGACAGCCACATGTAAAAGAATTAAACTGGAACCCTATCTTACACCATACACAAAAGTCAACTCAAAATGGATTAAAGACTTAAATACAAGACCTGAAACCATAAAACTCCTAGAAGAAAACATAAGGAATAAGCTCCGTGACATCAGTCTTCATGATGATTTTCTGGATTTGACACCAAAAGTAAAAGGAATAAAAGCAAAAATAAACAACTGGTCCTACATCAAACCAAAAAGCTTCTGTATAGCAAAGGAAACCACCAACAAAATGAAAATGCAATCTAAAGAATGGGAGAAAATACCTGCAAATCATATTGTCTGATAAGGGATTAATATTCAAAATACATAAAGAGCTCATACAACTCAATATCAAAAAACAAGAATCGATTAAAAAATGAGCAGAGGACCCTCTGAACAGACATTTTTCCAAAGACGACATACAACTGAGCAACAGGTGCATGAAAAGGTGTTCAACATCACTAATCCTCAGGGGAATGCATTCAAAACCACAATGAGACATCACCTCACACCTGTTAGAATGACTATCATCGAAAAGACAAGAGAGGGGGCTGACCACGTGGCCGAATAGTTGTTTGTGTGCTCCAGTTCAGTGGCCCAGGGTCCGCCAGTCCAGACCCTGTGCACAGAGCTATATACTGCTCATCTAGCCATGCTGTGGCAGCATCCAACATAGAAAAACTAGAATGACCTGCAACTAGGATATACAACTATGTACTGGGGCTTTGGGGAGAGAAAGAAAGAAAAAGAAGAAGATTGGCAACAGATATTAGCTGAGGGCCAATCTTCCTCACAAAAAGTAAAAAAAAAAAAAAGACAAGAGGTAAGAAGTGTTTGCAAGGATGTGGACAAAAGGGAACCCTTGTGCATGGTTGGTGGGAATGTAAATTGGGGCAAGCTCTATGGAGAACAATATAGAGGTTCCTCAAAAAATTAAAAATAGAACTATCATATGATTCAGCAATCTCACTTCTGGGTATATATCCAAATAAAATGAAAACAAGATCTCAAAGAGATATCTGCACTCCCAAGTTCACAGCAGCATAATTCACAGAGCCAAAATATGGAAACAACCTCAGCGTCCATCAATGGATGAATGGATAAAGATGGTGTGGTGTGTATATGTGTGTGTGTATATATACAATGGAATATTCCTGAGCCATGAGAAAGAATGAAATCCTGCCATGTGTGACAACATGGACGGAGCTAGAAGGCATTATGCTAAGTGAAATAAGCCAGACTGAGAAAGACAAATACTGCATGGTATCACTTACATGTGGAATCTAAAAAAAAAAAAAAAGTCAAACTCATAGAAACAGAGAATAGAAAAGTGGTTGCCAGGATCTGGCGACTGGGGGATAGGGAAAGGTTGGGAAAAGGGTACTAACTTTCAGCAAAATGATGAATAAGATCCGAGGATCTAATGTAAGACATGGTGACAACAGCTGATAACACTATTACACAAATGAAGAAAAAGAACTAAATATAGCAAATATATTTACAACAGAAACTTTTATTCCTAAAGTTTATTAATAATGTATTTACTTCTACTAAAGTGTGACTACATTTACTTGTGACAACTGTCATCTGTGGAGAAACAAAAATAGCACAGAAAGGAAAAGAGGAGACACTAACAATACTGTGATCAATTTCAATCCCTTTTTATGAACTCAGTTCTTAAGCTCTCATTTTAGCACTTGTTTTAAAAATTAAATATCAGACACAAGTTTCCTTGAGAGAGAAAAAAATACTCTGATTAAACTTTTTATTTACTTGAAGAATCAAAGTGCAGGCCAAAATGAACTTTATTTTGAAGTATTAGACTACTATAGTTAACATCCC
Source organism: Equus caballus (assembly GCF_041296265.1). Classification (NCBI taxonomy): domain Eukaryota; kingdom Metazoa; phylum Chordata; class Mammalia; order Perissodactyla; family Equidae; genus Equus; species Equus caballus. Next base: position 594,053 of record NC_091702.1, read on the forward strand.
AAGAATGTCTAAGGAATTCAAGTTATGAGATAGGAAACTAATCATTGAGGCAAAAACTTGTTCAGCTCTTCCTTTCAAACAAATTCTCCAAATAGGATAAGACAGTAAAGATATTTATTCCCTGCTCTTTAGCCAAACTTTGGTAACTATCTGCCTAGACAAAATAACATAATAATTGAAACAACGCTATAAGTTTAACCATACCTTATAAAATTAATTTTATATAACACACCACCTAAAAAAAAATAAATGGATTAAACAATAAAACATTTTAAGCAGAGACTAACAAAGCTTCTAATTTAAGAGGGCAATCAAGTTTTAAAATTACTTTCCACATCCTTTGAGTTCTAAAATTACAAAATTATTGGAAAACTAAACATTATGATCACATCAGACTCAAAACAAAATGTTACTGGAGAGGCTGACTTACCAGGTCTTTTCTTCTGGCAAGATATCTGATTTACCATATACAGGTTAAGGAGGTCTAAACTGACAGCAGAATTTTTGACAGGGGATAAAACTCCCCGTAATTTCATTTTTGATTTTAACCTTTTCTTTTCAAAATATTCCTAAAAAAATTAAAAATAAAAAGTTCTTCTAGCAACCATATAGTTTCAGGCAGAATCATCAATAATAAAAAGCAATAATGCTATTAAATAATTGACTTGATATTTTTTATATTTCTGTGACACCTCCTTTACATGTTTACATGTAAATTAAAATGAATCATGATAACTTGTAGTTTGCCCAAAGACTCTAAATTACAGCTTCTTATAATCTTTCTTTTGTTAAGCGTAATGCCTTTAAAACAGAACTGTATAAAGCCATTCCCAGGTATCAAAAGATTAAAAAAAATTATCTGAATGTGGAACGTTTTTAAAAACCTGATAAAACAAATGCGATAGGCTAAAAACTTGTTTTTCTGCAAAGTATGCTATACCACAGATATAAAAAGCCTAAAGATACGCATAGCTGTGTGCCAATAAAAGTCAACTGAAATGAGAAGAGAAAAACAAAAAGAAGCTATGTGAGAACTTATCTGCAGCCAAAGCTAACTTAATTCTGTTATCTCCCCATGACTCCTAGATTTTCTTTTATACCAGACTTGTAAATAATTATCATTTTTCATTCAGTATTTATTTCTGATTGAGCAGAATTATTCTTATTTTCATTCTTTTTCTCTCAGATTACATCCTTAATTTAAGAAGTTCAAAGGCATTTGTTCAAAATTTGTTTATTGAGCAACTATTATGTATTAGACACTATAACAAATTGTGAAAACATCTTCTTCACTATATAACTCATAACACAATGGCATAAACGTGATTATAAATGTGAGATATAAAAAGTGAAAAAAGTCCAAGATGGTAAAAAATTTAATGCAAGAGGAAGTATCATTTTTCCAAGAAGTTAAGGTTTTATCACATTAATATTTCAGAATATTAATAATAGACTTTTAAGATTCTAAAAAACATAAGAACTGTAAGAGACTTGCCAGCTATCAAGCAAAAAAGTAAATGCTGCATTTTTATGCAAACTTAACCACAGATAAAAAAGTGTTTCGTTTGAGTGATGTGCAGCTCCACATTGGGGCTTCTTTAAAAAGATCACACTATGGTCAGCAATGAAATGACAGAACCTTCAGGATGTAAATATTTTTCCCCTTTGAAAAACATGACTCTGGATCATATAATTGACAGCGTCTTGGAATTAAGATATTATTTCCTAAGGCACTGTACTCTGTGAAGGATAAGACCATAATCAGAAAGAGAATGACACAAACAATTACAACTGAGCATCAGGAGTATGTAAACTACAGGTAGATGTGGGGAGAGTTGGCAGAGGGAGGGCAGGAGGAGAGGGAAGCTTTCTTAGAAAATGACTTTTTTCTAAGATAGATGGATGAGTCAGAGTTAGCCAGAGTGTGGGAAGATAATGTTCCAGGAATGAAGAAGAACAGTACAAACACTGTGTATGAAGGGAGCAAGCCTTTACTCCAGGGGACACGGCTGAAGAGGTTGAACCCTCATAATCTATCCATCATGATAACCTCTGATCTTTCTTTTCCTAGAGAGAACAAAGGTATGTAACTAATTTACCTGACAAGGTTAGGCTCAACTTTTTTTGGGGGGGTAACTTTTGCAGACAATTTCACTATTTTATTATTTGATATCAAATAAACAATAAATTCAAAACACATTTCCAATCTTTTTAGCACATTATCAAAGTTGTTAGGACAGTTAGACCTCCACATACAATTCCTATGGGGATATCTAAGACAAGCAAATCTTTATTTAGTAAAAAATGTACTAAAGCATGAGTATAAAAGACAGATTGATAAAATATTTAAAATATGTTATATGTATAGTTATGACTTCCAATGGCTTTTGGTGACATATTTCATATTATAGGATATCAAGTTTATTTCTAAATATTTTTTGTGTGGTATTTTAACTTTTTATTAAGATTATGATAGTTTACAACCTTGTGAAATTTCAGTTGCACATTATTGTTAGTCATGTTGTAGGTGCACCACTTCACCCTTTGTGCACTCCCCTCACCCCCCCTTTCCCCTGGTAACCACCAATCAGTTCTCTTTGTCTATATGTTTAACTTCCACCTATCAGTGGAGTCATACAGAGTTCGTCTTTCTCTATCTGGCTTATTTAATTTCACATAATACCCTCAAGGTCCATCCATGTTGTTGTGAATGGGACGATTTTATCCATCTTTATGGCTGAGTAGTATTCCATTGCGCGCGCGCGCGCGTGTGTGTGTGTGTGTGTATACATATATATACCATATCTTCTTTATCCAACCATCAGTTGATGGGCACTTAGGTTGCTTCCACATCTTGGCTATTGTAAATAATGCTGTGATGAACATAGGGGTGCATGGGACTTTTGGAATTGCTGACTTCAAGCTCTTTGGATAGATACCCAGTAATGGGATGGCTGGTTCATAAGGTATTTCTATTTTTAATTTTTTGAATAATCTCCGTACTGTTTTCCATAGTGGCTGCACCAGTTTGCATTCCCTCCAACAGTGTATGAGGGTTCCTTTTTCTCCACAAACTCTCCAACATTTGTCACTTTTTGTTTTGGTTATTTTTGCCATTCTGACAGGTGTAAGGTGATATCTTAGTGTAGTTTTGATTTCCATTTCCCTGATGATGAGTGATGATGAGCATCTTTTCATGTCTATTGGCCATCCGTATATCTTCTTTGGAGAAATGTCTGTTCATGTCCTCGGCCCATCTTTTGACTGGGTTGTTTGATTTTTTGTTGTTAGGCTCAACTTTTTTTAACAAGTCTCATTTGGTAGAGACAAGTAAAAAATAATTAGAAGATAAATAGAAAACTTCCAGAAGACAATCAAATTTTAAATTGAAAATAGACATTTAAAAGGAGCAGCCAGGGAGACAAATAAAATCTTAAGAACGTGTCAAAGGAAGCAAGGGAAGAGCTTGTTTCAAGATGAAGGGAACGGGCAGCAGTTCTCTGAAAGAAGACTGTTCACTTCATGAAGTGCTAAATAAAGTTTGTATCACCAAAACAAAAAAGATGAAGGTTATGGAAAAGCAGATGATGACACATTAAAGTATATGAAAAATATCTTTGGAATTGAATAACATAAAGTTCAAATTTTTTTATTGAATTTTAGTTAACATAGAACATTATGTTAGTTTCAGGTGTACACGTAGTGATTTGACATTTACACACATTACGAAATAATCACTACAATGATTCTACCAACAATCTGTCACCAAAGTCATTATAATATTATTGACTATATTCCCTACATTGTATATTATACCCCCATGGTTTATTTACTTTATAACTGAAAGTTTGTACTTCTTAATCCCCTTCACCTATTTTGCCCAACCTACCACCAGCTTCACCACTGGCAATGACCAGCCTGTTCTCTGTGTCTATGAGTCTGTTTCTGTTTTGTTTGTTCATTTGTTTTGTTTTTTAGATTCCACATATAAGTGAAATCAGATGATATTTATCTTTCTCTGTCTGACATATTTCACTTGGAATAACACCCTCTATATCCATCCATGTTGCTACAAATGACAAGATTTCATTCTTTTTTACGGCTAATATTCCACTGAATAAATATATGCCACATCTTCTTTACCAATATATCCACCGATGGACACTTAGGCTGCTTCCACATCTCGGCTATTGCAAATAATGCTGCAATGAACATAAGGGTGCATATTTCTTTTCAAATTAGTGTTTTTGTTTTCTTCAGGTAATACCCAGAAGTCAAACTGCTGGGTCATATGTTAGTTTTTAATGTTTTTAGAAGCTTCCATACTGTTCTCCATAGTAGCTGCAACAGTATACATTCCCACCAAAAGTGCGCGAGGGCTCCCTTTTCTCCACATCCTCACTAACACTTGACATTTATTGTCTTTTGATGGTTTTGATTTGCATTTCCCTTAGGATTAGTGATGTTGAGCATCTTTTTACATGTCTGTTGGGCATCTGTAAATGTCTTTGGAAAAATGTCTATTCAGTTCCTCTCATTTTTTTATTGAATTATTTTTTTGATATTGAGTTGTATGAGCTCTTTATACATTTTGGACATTAACCCTTTATCAGATATATCATTTGCAAGTATATTCTCCCATTTGGTAGATTGCCTTTTCATTTTGCTGATGGTTTCCTTTGCTGTGTAAAAGCTTTTTAGTGTGACGTAGTCTCATTTGTTTATCTTTGCTTTTGTTGCCCTTGCCTGAGGAGACAGATCCAAAAAATTATTAAGACTGATGTCAAACAGTTTACTGCCTAAGTTTTCTTCTAGGAGTTTTATGGTTTCAGGTCTTACGTTTAAGTCTTTAATCCATTTTGAGTGTATTTTTACACATACCGAAAGAAAGTAGTCCAGTTTCATTCTTTTGCCTAGAGCTGTCCAGTCTTCCGAATATCATTTATTGAAACAGCTGTCTTTTCCCCACTGAATATTCTTGCCTCCTTTGTTGTAGATTAATTGACGATATATTTGTGGGTTTATTTCTGGGCTTTCTATTCTGTTACATTATCTCTGCATTTGTTTTTGTGCCAGTATCATAATGTTTTGATTATTATAGCTTTGTAGTACAGTTTGACATCTGGAAATGTGATACCTCCAGCTTTCTTCTCTCTCAAGATTGCTTGGCTATTTTGGGTCTTTTGTGGTTCTATACAAATTTTAGGATTATTTGTTCTAGTTTTGTGAAAAATACCAATGGTATTTTCATAGGGGTTGCATTGAATCTGTAGATTGCTTTGGGTAGTACGGACATTTTAACAGTATTAATTCGTGAGCACATACATCTTTCCATTTATTTGTCTTCGGTTTCTTTCATCCATGTCTTATAGCTTTCAGAGTATAGGTCTTTCTTCTCCTTGGTTAAATTTATTCCTATGTATTTTATTGTTTTTGATGCAATTGTCCTGGGAGGGTTTTCTTAATTTCTCTTTCTGATAGATCGTTATTAGTGTATAGAAACCCAACAGATTTCTGTATATTAATTTTGTATCCTGAAACTTCACTGAATTCATTTATCCTAATAATTTTTGGTGGAGTTTTTAGTGTGTGTGTGTATATATATATAAACAATATATATAAAATAAAAAGTATATATATATATTTAGTATAAAGTATCATGTCATCAGTAAACAGTGACAGTTTTACTTATTCCTTTCCAATCAGGCTGGCTTTTATTTTTCCTACTAATTGCTGTGTTAGGACTTCCAATATAATAAAAGTAGTGAGAGTGGGCATCCTTGTCTTGTTTCTGATCTTAGAAGAAATGCTTTCAGCTTTACACCATCGAATATGATATTAGCTGTGGGTTTGTCACATACAGCCTTTACTATGTTGAGGTAGGTTCTCTCTATACCCACGTTGTTGAGAATTTTTATCATAAATGGATGTTGAATTTTGTCAAAAGCTATTTCTGCATCTATTGAGATAATCATACAATTTTTATTCTTTGCTTTGTTTATGTGGCATATCACAATGACTAACGTGTGCATACTGACCATCCTTGCATGCCTAGGAAAAAATCCCACTTAATCATGGTGTATGATCCTTTTAATGTATTGTTGATTTTAGTCTGCTAATATTTTGCTGAGGATTTTTGCATCTACATTCATCAGGGATATTGGCCTATAATTTTCTCTTTTTGTAGTGTCTTTGTCTGGTTTTGGTATCAGGGTAATGTTGGCCTCATAGAATGAGTTTGGAAGCATTCCTCCCTCTTCAATTTTTTGAAATAGTTTGAGAAGGACAGGTATTAATTCTTTAAATGTTTGGCAGAATTCACCTGTGGAACCATCTGGTCCTAGACTTCTGTTTCTTGGGAGATTTTTGACTACTGAGGCAATTTATTATTAGTAATCAGTCTGTTCAGATGTTCTATTTCTTCCTGATTCAGTCTTAGAAGACTGTATGTTTCTAGGAATTTATCTATTTCTTTTAGGTTGTATAATTTGCTGGCATCTAATTGTTCATAGTAATATCATGATATTTGCATTTCTGAGGTGTCAGACATAACTTCTCTTTCATTTCTGATTTTACGTATTTGGGGCCTCTTTTTTTTTCTAGATGAGTCTGGCTAAAGGTTTATCAATTACCTTTTCAAAGAACCAGCTCTTAGTTTCATTGATCTTTTCTATGGTATTTTTTCAGTTTCTATTTATTTCTGCTCTGATCTTTACGATTTCCTTCCTTCTACTAATTTTGGGTTTTGTTCGTTCTTCCTTTTCTAGTTCCTTTAGTTGTAAGATTAGACTGTTTATCTGAGATTTTTCTTACTTCCTTAGGTAGACATGTATCATTTACTTGCTCTTTGATTTCTTCAATGACACACTGGTTGTTAAGCAGCATGTTGTTTAGACTCCATGTTTTGTTATTTCCAGTTTTCTTCTTGTAGTTGATTTCTAGTCTCATACCATGGTGCTCAGAAAAGATGTTTAATATGATTTCAATCTTCTTCAATTTACTGAGACTTGTTTTGTGGCCTAACATATGCTCTATCCTGGAAAATGTTCCGACCGACTTGAAAAGATGTGTATTCTGCTGTTTTGGGATAGAACGCTCTGCATATATCTAGTAAGTCCATCTGGTCTAATGTGTCATTTAAGACCAATATTTCCTTATTGATTTTCTGTCTGTATGATTTATAAAGTTCAATTTTGACACTAGTAAGAGCTGTACAGTGAAGTGGACCAAGGAACAAATGGGAGATGAGAGTGAAAGGGCATAGCAGGAAAGAGAAAGGACCCAGAGACACCTTTACTTGTCTAATAGGAGAAAATTCAGTATGTGTAAATATCAATGGAAAGCGGAAGTAAATGGAATCCAGATCACAGACAGAGAGACCTTCCTTTGATCAGAGGGAATTACTTCTGTAGTTAGAGGAGGGAAAGAGAAGATGGATGAAGAAGGAAGGTGGTTTATAGAACTGGTGGTAGAAATTTGAGATAATTCTCATCTGATAGCTTCTATTTCCTCTGAACTATGATACAAGGTCATTTAACGAGCATGAAGGGATAAAGAATAGTGTTGGGAAAGAGAGGTTTGGGGAGGTAAAGGAAGGTATGAAATTTTCAAAGAAGAGAAAAGTGACACGATTAGAGATCAACACCTTGGGAAGAGCCATGTGTCTTTCCCTTTCTGACAAATATTCAAAAGAATGATCCAGATAGAGTTAGATTACTTTTTAAAAACAGTCTTGGGACAGCCTTCATTCATAGTTTATTTATTATTGAGTGTCTATGTTATTGCTAGAGAGAGTTCAAGGCACAGGAGATAGAAAATGAACAAACGTGGTAAAATCCTTCTTCTCATGAAGATATTTTAATGGGGGGACAGAATAAACAAATTTCTAAGAAAATATAGGATTATGAAAGAGTGACAAATTAAAGAGGGTAAAGGAGAGACAGCATTTGGAGGGCAGGGAGCTATTTAGATGTAGTGATCAGAGAAGGCCAATCTAAGAGGACATACTTTTGCTGAGACTCAAATGTTGACAAGCCAGACATGCAAATATCTCGAGGGAGACTATTCCAGACAAAGAACAGTGGCAGAAAGAAGGTCAGTGTGGCTGAAATAAAATGAATAGGACAAGTAGTAAGAAACAAGGTCAGAGAGGCAGGCAGGGTGCAGATCCTTCTGGTTCTTTTAGACTTTGGTAAAATCAGATTTCATTCTAAGAGCAATGAAAAGCAATTGAGGCTTTTAAGCTGGGGAATGATAAATTCTGATTTGTGCCTTTAAAAGATCATACTAACCACTGTGTCACAGACTACAAAGGAGTAAAAGATAAAGCAGAAAAACAGTGATAAATTCAATTACATTAAAATTAAGAACTTTTCTTCAAAGACAGGATTGAAAAACTAAAATTAAAAGCCAAAGGACAAATATACCTGACAAATAATTCCTAAATACATAGACACAATAAGAAAAAGACAAACAACTCAAATAAAAAATGAAAAAACTACTTGGAAAAGTACCTGACAAAAGAGGAAACCTGAATGACAAGATAGTCAGTCTCATTAGTAATCAAGGAAATACAAGTTAAATTTACAATGAAGCATCAATTCACTGAGTTAACAACTATCCTGCTTTCATAATAATCACTCCCTTGCTTTTCTTTAAATTTTACTACCTTCGAACATATTTGTTCTGTTTTGGAACTTTTTGTACACGGAATCTTACTGCTTGTATTCTTCTGTGAGTTGCTTTCTTTATCCAACTTTATGTTTTTGAGATTCATCCACACTAATTACGCGTAGTTGAAACATTTTCACTGCTCCATCATTACTTGGGTATGCCACTATTTGCTTAACCATTTTACTGCTAATGGACATTTGGGTGGTCCCCTTTCCTTCCTCCTCCCCGTCCTTCTTTCTCTCTTTCTCCTCCTTCTCTCTCTTTTTTTTGTTTGCTACTTAACAACAACAATATCCAAACAAGCTTGTACATGTCTCAAAGTTCACAAGTGGAAGAGTTTCACTCAGATATATACTGCTGAGCTGTAATGTACATACGTGCTCAACTTTACTGTGTAATGATCAATGTAATTAAAAAACAAAAAAAGGTGGTAGGTTATAAGGCCATTATACTACTCTAGGCAATAAATGATGACGATTTGAATCAGGGTGCTAATAGTATAGGTAGTGAGAAGTTATCAGACTTGGGATACATCTTGGAACTAGAATGACAACAAGAATCAACAAGGTCCTTAAGTCTCTGCCTAAGCAAAATGGTTGGTTATCAACCTATCTACAAGGTTGAGAAGGCTAAAGGAAGAGAGTCTTCCAATTTCACTTAGTTATTACCCTTGGAAAAATGCTTTAGAAGATCACTTTTTTCATAAAGCTAACACAAATAAACATATTCTCTTTACCTTTTGCTTTCTCCTTTCCTGCTTGATCAGAACCCTGGTCCTGAAAAAGGAAACAGGATAAAAAACACAATGATTAAAGAAATGGTCTCTAAAATGATTGTTGAGCCAGCCTGGTGGCAAACTGGTTAAGTTCACATGCTCCACCTTGGTGGCCCAGGGTTCCTGGGTTCAGATCCCAGGCACGGCCCTACACACTGCTCATCATGCCATGCTGTGGCAGCATCCCACATACAAAATAGAGGAAGATTGGCACAGATGTTAGCTCAGGGACAATGTTCCTCAAGCAAAAAGAGGAAGATGGGAACCAGATATTAGCTCAGGGCCAATCTTCCTCACCAAAATAAATACATAAATAAAATAAAATGATGTCATTTTAGTTGAATTAAAGATTTGGAATTAAAATCTAAAAGTATAGTGATAATTATGCTATTTTATGAAAAGAAACTATGAAAATGTTCTCAAATGTTATAGTATATACTGTTTCACAAAATTTTCTTAGATAGAAAATCCAAGAGCTAATAAGAAAGACTCTACACCTATCATTAATAATGAAGCATAAAATACATCTGAATTATAAAATCAAGATAAGCAATGAGAAATCAATGCATTGGCAAGGAGGTACCACTGAAACATTCTCATATGATAGCACTATTCTTGGTCAATGCTGCCATTTTAATTTTCCTTGTATTTCAATATTCTACTTCTATCAACAGGAAGTAGAGAAAGGACCAAAATCTATATAGGATTGAAAGAAATGTTAAGTTTATTATTAGAGCAATTCAGTTACATTACTATATCAGCTATGCATACTTGAAATCTCATAACTTCTTTAAAACACAGCTAGCTTTTATGGATGTGCTTCACAACTATGATCTCTGTGCCAAACACTGCAACGAATCCCATGATAGTGCAATATTTAATGGTTATAAATTATTTGCTCTATTAATAATAGTAGAATGCCATAAAACATTCATGACAAGATAAGCGGATATGCACAATAAATCTTTTGGATATACATGAAACTATGATCTCAAATTCAAGATTTATACAAGAATTATAAGTAAAATGACAAAATGTATTTTAGCTACATGAGATTATATAATAACATGAAAATAATAATTGCTAATGATGAGTACCATATGTCTTGCACCTTTCTAGACACTTCAGATACTTTACGTGTACAAACTCATTTAATCTTCACAGGAACTCTGTAAGGTAGGTTCTATTTTTATCCCCATTTTACTGATGAAGAAACTAAGATGCAGAGAGGTTAAGTAACTTGCCCAAGGTCACACTGCTAATAAATGGTAGAGCCAGACTGAAACCTAAGCATTTTGGTTTTGAAGTTTTCAACCAGATATTATACTGTCTTCCAAGAATTTCAACTGTGAATATACAAAGCTGTTCATTTTCCAAATGATTTTCATAAACTACATGAATGACAGTTACTGAATACCCCCAGACTTTGGTACTTACTGAACTTGTACTTTAACATACTTCCAAATAGCTATGTCTTAATTGACCATTTTGAGTTCACTGAGCAAAGAATTTGATCTGCCCAGATCCACGCAGCATAAGTGCACTGCTGGCATTCAAACTTTAGAAAAGAAAAAGGAAATAAATCACATTTCATTGACCCATCAAACGCTAAGGCTAGAGAGGACATTAGAGATTAGTTTATTCTCCATCATTTTAAAACTTAAGGCAAAGAAAGCAAAGTGGGGGCTGGACCGGTGGTGCAGCAGTTAAGTGTGCGTATTCCGCTTTGGCAGCCTGGGTTTCACCGGTTCGGATCCCAGGGTTGGACATGGAACCGCCTGGCAAGCCATGCCGTGGGAGGCGTCCCACGTATAAAGTAGAGGAAGATGTGCACAGATGTTAGCTCAGGGCCAGTCTTCCTCAGCAAAAAGAGGAGGATTGGCAGCAGTTAGCTCAGAGCTAATCTTCCTCAAAAAAAGAGAAAGCAAAGTGACTTTTCAAAGTCCTGAAATATAAGAAGTATGACAGAGCCAGCAGTATTAAACAATCCAGATTACAGAGACAGTAGGAAGAAAAATCAATTCTATAAGAAGTTCCCACATTATAAAGATCAATAGAATTAGGGACTAGCCAAAGCCTAAACACAGTCTTCATATATGTATAAATCAAGTGATTTTACTCCAGGCTGATTTTCCATTATCCAGGACGCTCTTAGGGCTCTCACCAAATTCTACGTACTCCATAATCCCTATTCCTATGTGCCTAAGGAAAAATTAATTAGGATTTCAAGACCAATTGCTAGATTAGCCTACTAATACTAGACCACAGTGAAAGTGAAAAAAGATCCTAACGTATAAGTCAAAGGCAATTTCATAAAAAGAACATTTTAAATTATTATTAAGGCAACCAATGCTACTAAATAGTACTATATGTCTAAATGTTTTACCAAATATAGTCACTCTCAATTACCTGCACTAGAAAAGAAAACTGCATCAGTTAGGATTCTTAAGTTACAAGAAATTGAAAGCTCCTTTGGTTAATTTAAACAGAAAATAAATTTATTAAAAGAAAATCAGGTAACCAACAAACATGTCAACAAGGCTGAGGAAGCACGTTTGGCACCTGGCAAGAACAAGGAAGTCTAGGGAGCTGTGGCATCATAGTCAAAATCAAGCCATAATTAGCCTCCTAAGAACACCACTGCCAGCACTGGTGAACACTAAACACCACTGACTGCACCAGTTCCACTCCTGGACAGTGAACACCACCCCCTGGCATCACTGGCATTAAAATTCAATCCTGCTGCAGCTCTTGCAACTGCTTCCAACTACAATAGAAGCTCTGTAGTCCCTACTTCTTTGTGTTACTAGCTTCTAATTCAAAGTACAGGACAAGAGCATCTAAGTCTCAGCTTAGGTCACATGCCTATTTGCTAGCTGCAAAGCATAGTGAAACAAATGTCTGGGTTTTTTCCCCAAGATTCCACATAGGGAGGTGGTCTGTGCCTATCACCAAAACTCATAAGGTAGGAAATACCCCCACACATAGATAAGGGGCTCAGATGCTTGGCTGCCAGTGAGTACAAATGTCCACTAAAGAGATGCAGATTAAAATTAAACTAGTTGACAATCCAAGTGACTTTTTACTTGGCTATGTCAGTGGAAAAAAAATATATATATATATATAGTCCTAATAGTTGCTTCTAACAGTTTTGCTTAGGCTAACTTAAAATAAAACTGTAAAATTGTTTTTTTTTCTCCCCCAAGTGTTGACCAAGATGATGATATAGGAGGATCTTGAGCTCCCCTCTTCCCACAGACACACCAAATGTACAGCTACACTTGGAGCATTCTCTCTGAAAGAGATCCAGAAACTAGACTAGCGACTCGTACACACGGGACAAATGCAAAAATACCCAGGTTGAAACAGGTAGGAAAGGCTGAGACACACTCTCATCATAATCCCCACCCCTGCCACAATGCCATACAGTCAGAAGGGAATCCCCAACTCCACCTTCTCCCTGAGAAGCAAAGGGTTTGACCTCCACATCTAGTGCTCCAAATTTTAAGACTCTCACCAAACAGACAGACTCCCAAAACACCTAGCTCTGAAAGCCAATGGGCTTGTGTCCACAGGACCCACAAGACTATGGCAAATAAATAAGCATTCTTAACAGGAATGCAGCACTCACCAGAGCTATCCCCTCAGGGTTCAACATGGAGTGAGCAGGCAAGTATGTTTTAAGTAAGCCTCATGGTAACCACAAAGTAAAAGGCTAGAGGAGATATACAAGACAAAGAGAAAGTTATCAAAGTATACCATAGAGAAAATCATCAAATCACACAGGAAGAGAACAAGAGAGGAAGAAAGGAATAGAAGAATTACAAAACAACCAGAAAACAACAAAACGGCCATGGTAAGTCCATCCATGTAAATAATTACTTTAAATGTAAATATTTTTTGGCTGAAAGGAGTAAAAAACATGACCCAAATATATGTTGCCTACAAGAGACTCATCTCAGCATTACGGACACAAACAGACTGAAAGTAAAGGGATGGAAAAAGATATTACATGCAAAGGGAAACCAAAAGCTATGGTAGCATAATTCTCAGACAAAATAGACTTGAAGACAAAGACTGTAACAAGAGACAGCAAAGGCCATTACAAAATGATAAAGGAGTCAATTCATCAAAAGGATACAAAAACTGTAAATATTTATGCACCCAACATTGGAGCACCTAAATATATAAAGCAAATATAAACAGAACTAAAAGGAGAAATAGGCAGCAATAAACAATAGCAGGGGACTTCAAAACCCCACTTTGAACAACAGATTGATCATTGTGATATTGTAATTTACAATAAGAAATACACATTTGGATGCAACCAACATAGGAGCACCAAAGTACATAAAGTAACTATTAACAAACCTAAAAGGAGAAGTGAACTACTACATAATAATAGTAGGGGACCTAAACCCCACTTAGATCAATGGATAGATCATCTAGACAGAAAGTCAACAAGGAAATAATGGAATTAAATGAAAAACTAGACCAGATGGACTTAATAGAACATATATAAAAACAGCAGAATACACATTCTTCTCAAGTGCACATGGAACATTCTCAAAGATAGACCATATGTTGGGAAAGAAGGCAAGCCTTAATAAATTTAAGAAGACTGAAATCATATCAAGCATCTTTTGTGACCATAATGCTATGAAACTAGAAACCAACTACAAGAAAAAAGCTACGAAAGTGACAGATATGTGGAGGCTAAACAACATAGTACTGCACAACCAATGGATCATTGAAGAAATTACAGGAGAAATCAAAAGATATCTGGAGACAAATGAAAATGAAAATACATTATACCACACCAACTCATGGGACGCAGCAAAAGTGGTCCTAGGAGGGAAAATCATAGCAACACAGGCTCACCTTAAAAAACAAGAAAAATCTCAAGTAAGCACTTTTAAACTGCACGTAACAGAAATAGAAAAAGAAGAACAAACAAAACCCAAAGTTAGCAGAAGGAGGGAAATAATAACAATTAGAGCAAAAATAAATGAAATTGAAGCCACAAAAATGGTAGAAAGGATCAACGACCAAGTGCTAGTTCCTTGAGAAGATAAAATTGACAAACCCTTAGCCAGACTCACTAAGGAAAAAAGAGAGGAGGCTCAAATAAAATTAGAAATGAAAGAGGAGAAATTAACCGATACCACAGAAATACAAAGGATCATAAGAGAATACTATGAAAACTATATGCCAACAAATTGCAAAATCCAGAAGAAATGGATAAATTCTTAGACTCATACAATCTGCCAAAGCTGAATCAAGAAGATATAGAGAATTAAAAAGACCAATCACAAGTAAAGAGATTGAAACAGTAATCAAAATCCTCCCAAAAAATAAAAGTCCAGGACCAGGTGGCTTCTCTTAAGAATTCCACCAAACATTCAAAGATTTAATACCTATCCTTCTCAAACTATTTCAAAAAATTGAAAAAGACTGCATACTTCGTAAGTCATTCTACAAGGCCAACATCAAGCTGATACCAAAGCCAGACAAGGATAACACAAAAAAAGAAAATTACGGGCCAATTTTGCTGATGAACAGAGATACAAAACTCCTCAACAAAATACTGGCAAACCGAATACAGCAAAATCTTAAAAGGACCATACACCATGATCAAGTGGGATTTATACCAGGGACACAGGGATGGTTCAACATCCACAAATCGATCAATGCGATACACCAAATTAACAAAATGAGGAATAAAAAACGTGATCATCTCAGATGCAGAGAAAGCATTTCACAAGATCTAACATCCATTTATGATGAAAACTCTCAATAAAATGGGTATAGAAGGAAAGTATCTCAACATAATACAGGCCATATATGACAAACCCAAGCCAACATCATACTCAACGGGGAAAAACTAAAAGCCATCCCTCTGAGAACAGAAACAGGACAAGGGTGCGCACCCTCACCACTCGTATTCAAAATAGTACTGGAGGTATAGCCAGAGCAATTAGGCAAGAAAAAGAAGTAAAGGGTATCCAAATAGGTAATGAAGAAGTGAAATGCTCACTGTTTGCAAACGACATGATTTTATATATAGAAAACCCTAAAGAATCCATTGGAAAGCTATTAGAAATAATCAACAATAACAGAAAAATGGCAGGGTACAAAATGAACTTGCAAAAATCATTTGCATTTCTGTACTCTAATTACAAACTAAGAGAAAGAGAACTCAAGAATACAATACTATTTGCAATCACAACAAAAAGAATAAAATTTCTAGGAATAAATTTAACCAAGAAGGTGAAAGACCTATACAATGAAAACTATTAAGGCTTTATTGAAAGAAATTGATAAAGACATAAAGAAATGGAAAGATATTCCGTGCACATGGATCGGAAGAATAAATACAGTTAAAATGTCCATACTCCCTAAAGCAATCTGCAGATTCAATACAATCCCAATCAGAATCCCAATGACATTCTTCACAGAAATAGAACAAAGAATCCTAAAATTCATATGGGGCAACAAAAGACCCCAAACAGCTAAAGCAATACTGAGAAAAAAGAATTAAGCTGGAGGCATCACAATCCCTGATTTCAAAATATACTACAAAGCTATAGTAATCAAAACAGGATGGTACTGGTGAAAAAACAGACCTACAGATCAATGGAACAGAATTGAAAGCCCAGAAATCAAATGACATATCAGATTTAATGCAATCCCTATCAAAATTCTAGTGGCATTTTTCACAAAAATAAAACAGACAACCCTATTATTTGTATGGAACCACAAAAGATCCCAAATAGCCAAGGCATAATTGAGAAAGAAGAAAGCTGGAGGCATCATACTTCCTGATTTCAAACTATATTACAAAGTGACAGTAATCAAACTGTATGGTATTGGCATAGAAACAGCCAGACAGACCAACGGAATAGAATATCCAGAAATAAGCCAGAAATATATGGTCATTCAATTTATCACAAAGGAACCAAGAATACACAGTGGGGAAAGGACCGTTTCTTCAATAAATAGTGTTGGGAAAACTAGACAGTCACATGCAAAAGAATGAAACTGTAACCGTTATCTTACACTGTACACAAACATCAACTCTAAATGGATTAAAGACTTGAATATAAGACCTGAAACCATAAAATTCCTAGAAGCAAACACAGGGGGTAAGCTCCTTGAAATTGGTTTCGGCAATGATTTTTTGGATTTGACACCAAAAGCAAAAATTAAAAAGTGGGACTACATCAAACTACAAAGCTTCTGCACAGCAAAGGAAACCATCAACAAAATGAAAAGGGAACCTATGGAATTGGAGAAAATATTTGCAAATCTTATATCTGATAAGAGTTTAATATCCACAATATGAGGAACTCATACTACTCAACAGCAAAAAACAAATAACCTAGTTAAAAAATGGGCAAAGGACGTAAATAGGCATTTTTCAAAAGAGACATGCAAATGATCAACAGGTACAGGAAAAGGTGCTCAATATCACTAACGCTCAGGGAAATGCAAATCAAAACCACAATGATTTATCACCTCATGTCCTTTAGGATGACATGCATCAAAAAGAAAAGAGAGAACAAATATTAGGATGTGGAGAAAAGGGAACCCTTGTGCACTATTGGTGGGAATATAAATTGGTGCAGCCATTATGGAAAACAGCATGGAGGTTCTTCAAGAAATTAAAAGAACTACCATTTGATCGAGCAGCACCAATTCTGGGTATATATCCAAAGAGAAATCAACATCTCAAACAGATATCTGTACTCCCATGTTCATAGGAGCCTTATTCACAACAACCAAGGTATGAAGCAGATTAAGAGTACATCAATGGATGAATGGATCAAGAAAATTTGGTATATATATACACCATGGAATATCATTCACCCTTTTAAAAGAAAGAAATCCTGGGCCAGCCCAGCAGCATAGTGGTCAAGTTCGCATGCTGTACTTTGGGAGCCCGGGGTTCACAGGTTCAGATCCCAGGCACAGACCTAGCACCACGTGTCAAGCCATGCTGTGGCTGCATCCCACACAAAAAGTAGAAGAAGACTGGCACAGATATTAACTCAGCAACAATCTTCTCAAGCAAAAAGAGAGAGATTGGCAACAGATGTTAGCTCTGGGCCAATCTTCCTCACAAAAAAAAGAAAGAAATCCTGTCATTTGTGATAACATGGATGAACCTGGAAGGCATTAGATAATTAAGGCAGACAGAGACAAATAGGACATGGTACCACTTATATGTGGAATCTAAAAAAAAGTTAAAATCATAGAAACAGAGAACAGACAAGTGGTTGCTGGGGGGTCAGGTAAATAGGGAGAGGTTGGTAAAAGCATACAAACTTTAAGTTATAAGATGAATAAGTTCTGAGGATAACATGGTAACCATACCATTTGTTAATACAAAATAACATTGTATTGTATAATTGAAATCTGTTAAGAGAGTAGAACTTAAATGTTCTCACCAAAAAAGAGAAATATCTGAGGTGATGGATGTGTTAATTAACTTTCACAATGTATGCATATATGAAACCATCACATGGTATACTTTAAATATCTTACAATTTTATTTGTCCATTATACCTCAATAAAGGTAGAAAAAAATAAGATAGAAAAGACGGGAGAACAAATGAATATATCCCCAAATAATGGGGTAAACTAGATGGAATTTTATATCTGAGAAAAAGAAAAACGTGCAGATAATTAAAATAGCTTGCTATATATAAAATGTGAATCCTCAGAAGTCATTTGCTACTTTGACTACTGCAATATTAAGTATGTAGCTAGCTACCATAATTATACATTAAAGAGTCTCCTTGATTTTATGCAAATGTTCTCCTATATTTCTTACTACATTGGTAATAGCAATAAAACACAGCTCTGATTATCACTTAGGGACGTGACTTCCATTGCCTGCCCCAACTTAGATTTCAACTTTGTTTTCCATTCCTGCGTTTCATGTATTCCAACACCCGACCAAATGAAAATATAGTTTTTCTTCTCCATATATGGAGACTCCTCCCACCATATTTTGTACTGAAAACTTTCAATACCTTCAAGACCCCATTCAAACATCAGTTTCTTCATGAAATTTATATGCACTTTATAAAAAACAATTTTAAGAGTTTCTCTAATTTTTGTCCGGAAATTTAAATTACCAGAGATTTAGGTGTGGGGAGGTGGGAATGAAGCTCATCTCTTTAACAGTAATTACTATGTTATTCTAGAAAATGGATTTTTAAAGAAATATATTGCAACCATCTCTTTCAGTAAAAGTTTAAGTGAACAATATTAGTTGCCATTATAGCTACATACTGAAAATAAAATCAAAAGGCCATAACTTCTTCATAGAACACTCCACAAGTTATCAATTGTGGGAAGCAGGGATATAGATTACACTACCTTATTCTTCATTAAGATAGAAAGAATAAAGTAAAATAGAGAAGTGTAAAGAGGTTAAGAAAGGGAAAGAAGAGAAGAGAAGGGAGGGAAGGGGAGAAGGAAAGAAGAGAGAGAGAAAGGAAGAAATAAAACCATACTGACTACAAAAATATAACAGGGCATTCTGCCCCTTGCCATTCTTTCTAGTAAGCAAAGATTTAAAGGAAAACGCTAAAGAAATACTTTCTTTAAAAAAAAAAAAGACAGGCAGTAATGTGGTCAAGGAAACATCAAGAACAACACGAACGTACATTTTACATGGAGTACGCAGGAGATGTTGAAACTACATTAGGGATTAAATACTATGGGTGTCACATATCTTAACTGTCAGCTAGTCTTGAATTTTCTTTTTTGTTTATTTTGTTTTGCTTTTTATTTTTCTGCTTAGTTTATCTTTTTAGTGGCGAGGTGCCATGCAAAAGAAACCGTTTCCAGATTGTTACAATCTTGTAATAACATCTTAAGTGTGATTCAAAGTGAAAAATGTAAACAAAATTAATAAAGCAATAACTAACAATTGAAAAAATTATTTTATGGCTTGTGTCACAGTGAAATTAATATTAACCTAAGACATCATAATGTTAACATTGTTAGCTAGCAGACTTATTAAGATTCAGGACAGTAACTAGCCTAGAAAAAGTACTTAGGTTGGTTTTCCACAAAACTAAAGCAGGTCCACCTGATGTGTCAGGAATAGTAATGATATACATTAGAATGCTATGGCTTTCATATAAATTCTTCTCTTGCAATACAAGAAAAAGTTTTTAGAGTAATATGAATTACAAAAGGTATGGTATTGAGAAAAAAAGTGTCAATCGATGAGGCAGAAATCCACCTAATATTCAGAATACAGAGCCTAATTAAAATAAGTTCTTAGAGATTGAATTCTTATAGTACTTTCACATGGAAAATATTGTTTCATAGTTACAGGCTGTAATGATAAACATGAACAGCCATCTCCTGGGTCATACAATGGAAGAGATCTTAGATTGTGAATGATAGCCCAACACAGATGTGTATTTCAGGTTATTCACAATTAAATCTTAAAAACTTTATTTCAACAATTATAATTCACTAAAAGCTTCTAAAGTTGAAGTTTTTCACTCCATTTATGGGATATTTTGAATAAATATTTTCAACTGTTTTTGAATAAAATGTCATCAAAATTTAGAGGACTTGCTTGCAAAAATGTTCAATAACAATGCAGGATACATAGATTGATTTATCAAGTAACTCTTCAAAGAGTCAAATGTTTATGAAATCCAATTAATAAAAGGCAACAAAGAAAGCAAGCTTATAACAACACGCCAAAGTATTCTTTTTTGGATTCAACATCAGTATTGTCTCAAAAACAGTGTAATTCAGTTACATTAACTGTGCATATAAAAAAATGAAAATTTTGACAACTGTAGCTTTGTTCAGTAAAATATCAAGCCTCTTTGACTACAACTGTGAAATATACATGAACTACAACCAATTCCAAGTGTATCTTGGCTACACAGGTTACATAATTTAGTAAGAGTCCTGTTTTACCCAAGATGCTATGATCCATCAAATTTCTATTTATATTATCATTGCAGAAATAATTTTATCTTTAATGTTCTGCAGTTACATGCGTCAAACTATTGTCTGCAGCTATAATCTCCTTAAAATAACTACCAAATCTGAAAGTAACTCCTGATGCTTTTTCAGCAGATTTGGGCATTCAGATTGTCATGTGACCATGAGAGATGCTAAATGCTGGCAAACATTTTGTGTACTAGTTATAGATTCATCAACTCAAATGAAAAACAAAACATCAGTATTTATCATTAAGCATTAATTTTCCTTTATTTGAGCTCCCTGCTGCCAAAAGGTTACAAAAGCATTACTAAACACTATGAAAAAGGAAACGGTTGTTGACAAAACCACTGTAGCAACAACATTCCTACTACTCTTTGTAGGCACTCTGACAGGACTGATTAGCCTCTATTCCTAGCAAATATTTCACTTACACCTAATCTAAAATTTTCCATGTTTCCTATTGACCCCACTCCCAGGCATGGCGGCTATACAAATCTCTCAGACCTTAGAATGCAATGTTACAACTAGCTGGTACAAGTGGCTAGCAGAGACAGCAGCATTAAATACTTCTCCCATCCCATCCAGCAAGTTAGTTGTACCCAGCCACTCATGTCTCAGCACACTTTATCAGCAAGTGCCCTTCATGCTATCTTTAAAAGAAGCTGTTAGCTACTTTCTATCTGGAAAGTGCCAGGCCTGGGTTATCATTGGATGTCTTCAGATTTAACCACATGTTAAAGTGAGAACGTTCTTCACCGCACACGTTGCTCATGCACTAATACAGACCATGGCAGAGGTTAAAATAAAAAAAAGGATGTTCACTGAATCTATCTGGGTTCATTTTAACGGAACCATTAATGGTAGCTTATATTTAATTAAAAAACAAAAACTCCGAAAACAAATGCTAAACTGGGCGTGCCACTAGGATCACAGGCATAAACCATGACTGTCCTAGGCAAACTGGGATGATGTTCACCGTACATTTAAGTGTTATCCCCATTTAACAGATGAAGAAAGAGATGCAGGGACAGAGGCTAATTCACAGTAAAGAGAATTTATTGTAAAGCTAATTAAACTTAAGTTCAGAGCCCTTCATCTGCATATTCCCCTTCCAAGCCCTATACCTAATTTTGTAGTCACAATTTTGTATTCTTTTTTCCATTATGAAGGTCCCTCACAACCTGATCTGCTCCTATACAGAGAGGTTTAATAATTAACCCAAATTCACATAGGACTGGTGTTTTTGCTTGCTTTTTGGGGGGTTGTTTTGCTTTTAAAGATTTTATTTTTCCTTTTTCTCCCAAAGACCCCCAGTACATCGTTGTGTATTTTTAGTTGTGGGTCCTTCCAGCTGTGGCATGTGGGACACCACCTCAGCATAGTCTGATGAGCAGTGCTATGTCCGCGCCCAGGATTCGAACTGGTGAAACCCCGGGCCGCCGAAGCAGAGCGCACGAACTTAACCACTCGGCCACCGCGCCAGCCCTAGGACTGGTTTTGATTTGATCTGGAAAATATATAGTCATACAAGAAAATGGAAAAATAGTATTCATTATTTTTCCCCAGAAGAATCCTAACTGGTATCACTGTCTTGGAGTCTTTCACCACTATATTCCAAACTACACACCACTAGCACCACAAACAAACAGTCATAGAATACTACTTTCACTGTGGTACTTCTGAATTTGAATGACTCCTCAATATCCAACAGATCAAATTTCAACTTCTCAGTCTGGTTTTCAACCTCACCATCACGCAGACACATATACACATTTTTAAGTATTTAAATAAGTAATCTTATCTCCAACTATTTACATAACATTTATTTTATTCTTTTTCTCCATCAAACTTTCCTTTAGCCTTGTTTCTGATTTGCCAAACTCTCAGCTAAAACTTTCCTATGTTCTACTATTGTTCACACTGTTTTTTTTAAATCATATATTCTGGCCCCTGATCTTTCAACATTTTCAAACTTTATGGAATGTCATATTCCCCCCCCCCAATAAGCTATAAATCTCTCAGAAAGAGACTAAATTTCAGTTACTTTATACTCTGACCTGGCACAGTGCCTGGTACATAGCACTCACTAAATACTTTGCACAGGTGAATATTCTAGGCCTACATTTACAAATGCAAACCTCTCCTTCACCTAAATTCAAACAGGATTTTATCTGTGCCTTCTTATGACACGGGTTGCATTCTTCAATCTAAGTTATAGAAATAAACCTCCTCCAATTAAAACAAAAAGTCTTCTTACACTGAATGTATAGTGCTGTATTTCAGATCTATAGTTGATCCCATTCTGAATAGCATATCGAGGCCCAAAGACTGGTCACATCTTTATCTTCTCCTTTCTCTCTTCTCTTACTACCACCTTCATGTCTGAGGTGGCTATGAATTTGGTGAAACAAGTCGTCAATCACCAAATACTGAAAATAAAAGAGAATCTTTTCCAAATTAAAAAGATCAGTGCTTATACCTGTCCTCTTTCAAATTTACAACTCAATGTGACTAGGAAAACACAGGGTCTCAGTGCTGACGTAAAAGTACAAAACAAAGATTAGAGTTCTAGGTCAATGATTCCCAGACAACTAAAAAAAAAAAATTTATTTAATTGGTAAGACTGACAAATGATTCATATTTTTAATTTTGTCAAGAAAGGACTTGGGACCAGCCCCGTGGCCGAGTGGTTAAGTTCGCGTCCTCTGCTTAGGTGGCCCAGCGTTTCACTGGTTCAGATCCCGGGCGTGGACATGGCACCGCTCATCAGGTCACACTGAGGTGGCGTCCCACATGCCCCAACTAAAATATGTACTGGGGG